>NC_081563.1:7860935-7873267 GCF_022355385.1 Mustela nigripes
TGCGGGGGAGAGAGACAGAGGATGAGCGCAGACTCTGCCACCGAGGGGCTCGCGTGCAAATTCTAAGTGAGGGAGCCCAGTGAAAGGTGTTGTTTCTCCAGGAAAATACCAGGCCCGAATTCTTTCTGAGAGCCTTCTCACCCCCGCGGAGTACCAGAAAGAAGTCAGTTATGAGCTGGTGACGGGGAAAGTGGACTCCTTGGGGGCCTTTTTCAGCACCCTCTGTCCAGGTAGGTCTGTAGGGAGACAGCTGTGAATTCCCAAGTGGGAGGGACAGGCCTCTCGGAGCCCGTTCCCCAGAGCCTGCTGAGGCCGGCCTGGGTTCGGGTGGGCAGGGGGACCCCTTCGTTCTCTGTGTTAGCCTTTACAACCCTTTCCTGGGGGGTCTCTGGTTGGCTGTCTCCCCCCGCTGGCTGTGGGTTCTCCTAGGTCCTGTGCCTCTTCCCCTGTGCCCGGTGGCTCCCCGCCTCTGCCTCCGAATCACTGGAGTCCGTGTGTTCTAGGCTGGGAGTTCTCTGCCCGGCTCCCTTCTTTGCCTGTTTCCTCAACCCATGTCCTCCCAGGAGCTCCTGCTGGCCTTTCCTTCTCTAGGATGGGCTCGGACCCCTTTCTCTTGGCCTTTAGCGTCTGGCTCTTCCTTCTGTCCCGTCACCTGCCACCTCACAGTGTGGTTCTCTCTGATGTGTTTGCCTTCCGTACTGGGCTGCGGGCTTCTCGACCGGATGGGCTGTGTCTTCCCTAGTTCCATTACCCTAGGCCCAGGACAGTGCCTCGTACGCAAGTGAGGCATGGAGGTTTGCTGGGCTTCACTGGGATGGAAAACCCATTTTTCTGTTCTGTTTTGGGCAGAGGGTGACATTGACACTCTGCTGGACAAATTCCATCAGGAAAATCAAGGCCATATTTCGTCCTCACTCGCTGCGTCCTCTGTCCCCAAATCCGCATCCTCGGATGTTGGCGGAGCTCCAGCGTGCACAAGTGAGTGATGCTGGGAGCCAGCAGCCAGGGTCTGGGCTGGTGAGACAGCACCCCGGGGTGTGGGGGGGTGGCTAAGAGGCATCTTCTTAGCATCAAAGTTTACTAATATATAATTTTTATTTTAGTCCTTAAAACACTAGTGGTCTCGGGGCGCCTGGGTGGCTCAGTGGGTCAAAGCCTCTGCCTTCGTCTTGGGTCATGATCTCAGGGTCCTGGGATCGAGCCCCACATTGGGCTCTCTGCTCAGCAGGGATCCTGCTTCCTCCTCTCTCTCTGCCTGCCTCTCTGCCTACTTGTGATCTCTGTCTGCCAAATAAATAAATAAAATCTTAAAAAAAACAAAAAGAAAATACTAGTAGTCTCATCCAAGCCTGAAATGGGTGCTTGTATACTTTTCCTGAGATGATACATTTCTCGGTGTAAATTTCCAGCTTATCAGTGCATCGCTGTAACATTTCATGTATCCTGAGTTCCCAGAGAGCTGTGATGGTCACCCTCCCTTCCAGACAACTCACAGTCTCTTCCGAAGTCCTGTCTCAGGGTCAGCTTCCCTGCGATGCTGTCATTGTCCTCTTCGGGTACAGTAGGTCACTGCCTCTGTGCTCCCTGAGCACTGTTCATCCTTTTATTATGAAATTCCAAAAAGCGTGAAGTGTACACAGCTCAGAGTAGGTACTCAATAAATGTTGGTGTGACTCCCCTTTGGTCCCTCTGCACACTAGACAGGGCCCTACTGCACAGTTTCCTGACAGATGTCAAGGGTTTGGGCTCTCTGCTCTTGGGTGCATCTCACCTTTTGGGGGGCTCTGGTTCCAGGTTACAATTTGGAGCCCCACCATATCCGGCCCTTCCAGCTGGCCGTGGCCCAGAAGCTCCTCTCCCATGTGTGTTCCATTGCGGATTCCAGCACCCAAAATTTGGACTTAGGATCCTTCGAGAAGGTGGACTTTCTGATTTGTATTCCCCCTTCAGAAGTCACCTATCAGCAGACCCTGTTCCATGTCTGGCAATCAGGTACGGGGCATCTCGGGGGCAAGTTGTGACGTCTGCATGGGAGAAGCTTTGGTTCCCTTAAATTCAGATTTGGCATCTAAACATCAGTCTTTCCCTCTAAAGTAGGTGGGGCGAGGATTAATACTCCCATTTTATAGATCATGAAACAGATGCTCAGAGATAGCAAATTGCCCCAAATTTTATAATCTGTTAAAGCTTGAACCATGACTTTGAGTTCCCACTCCGTCCCACTCAGGTCCACAACCAGCGTGTTATAACGTGCTTCAACTTCATGTATTTTCCATGTACTTTCAAGGGGGTGAGATATGAAATACACAAAGAGTCAATGTCTTAACTCAGAGGATTTATTCTAGAGTTCTGGAACCTCCAGCTCCCCGGCCTTCAGGTTGGGGGATGGTTTGCGGGGGATGGCAGGGAGGTGGGACCTGACGCTTCCCTTCCGTCACACCGAGCCTGGGATCACCAGCTTCCTGAAGCCAGCTTGGCTGTCCTCCTTGGCTGGCCGCTGTGCACACACCTCGCTAGGAAATGGGCCATCTCTTTGCCCCGACCCCCATATCTCACACATGCCCGTAGGCTCGGGGCCGGCCAGAACGCCGGCCAGACAGCAGGCGCTCACCAGGGGTCTGTTGAGTGAGTGAGAAACTCGGGGCAAGGGTTGTCCTTGCCATGGATTACTTGGGATCTATTTTTACACATTACAGGGGTTTTGCTGGAGCTTGGCTTGGAAAAGGAGCACATGACCAAGCAGAGGGTCGAACAGTACGTTTTGAAGCTTGATGCGGAAGCACAGACGAAATTTAAGTCCTTTCTGCAAAACTCCTTTCAGAACCCACATACGCTCTTTGTCCTCATCCACGACCATGCCCACTGGGATCTCGTGAGGTGAGAGGGGGTTTGGCCTACCCAGGCTTGGCGGGTTCCTTCCTTGAATTACTACATGGGTGATACTCGGGACTCTGGGTACGAGCCTTGACGAGATGAATGATGCTGGGGTTTCGGCATCTGTAAGCAGATGTCATGGATGTATTCCAGAACCGTAGAATGGGAGATTATCTCAGGAGACATCCAGTAGAGCCTCTGACAGGTACCATCATGGAAACAGGCTCAGGGTCTCAGGGTTGGGTAGGGGCAGGGGGGGATTAGTGCCAAGCTGGCCTTGACCTAGGGTCTTCTTTCCTGTACCCTTTCCTGGACTCAGTGAGAAGATGCCCCCTGGTGTGGGGAGGGGACCCTGACCGGAATAGGTCCTTTCCTAATGGCGGGCCCATTGGCTTCAGCACTGAGGGCCATAGCTGGTGCCACCCTTCTGTAGGGGCCATTTGATGGACTCAGTTCAAGTGAACGTAAATCCAGATGCATTTTATTTTATTATTTTTTAAAGATTTTATTTATTTATTTGACAGAAATCACACGTAGGCAGAGAGGCAGGCAGAGAGAGAGGAGGAAGCAGGCTCCCCGCTGAGCAGAGAGCCCGATGTGGGGCTCGATCCCAGGTCCCTGGGATCATGACCTGAGCCGAAGGCAGAGGCTTTAACCCACTGAGCCACCCAGGTGCCCTAGATACATTTTAGATGCTGTCAGGCTCTGAGTCTGGCAAGATTTCTGATTTACCAGGGCCGTCACCTCCGCAGACTGGCCTGGGGACTGTGCATTTAGACACTGCCGCTGACTGGGTGAGGAGGGAAGGGAGATACCAGGTCAGATCGCCGAGAAAGGCTTTGATTTTGCACGGATGCAGGTGTGTAGGGCTGGGCAGGAACTCAGAGATCACCTGTAGGCAGGGCATATGATTTAAGGTCCCTGCTTAGGCTGGGAGGGATTTGAATGCCCTGAATTCTAAGAAAGGCTAGCTTGTGCATACTCACTGGGCAGGGGGTGGGTTCTCAGAGTAGCCTCCTGCCACCCAAAAGCCCGAGAGTTTTCTATTCTGCTGGGTTCCCAGGAGAGAAGGCTGAGGCCATGGCCCACAGGGAAGAGCTGAGCTGCGCTTTTCTCCTGGGCCCCTTGCCCAAAATGCCTCCCCTTCCTGGTCCCAAACCTTTAAATTTAATATAGAATGTACCGTTTTATATCCTCTGAGGATCCTTTCAGGCCGGTAGGAATTTAGGGGAAAGAATTTGAGACGAGTACACAGTCAGATGGGGCAGAGGGAGCACTTGCGGGTGAGAATTCCCGCTCTGGAGGACTGGGTGGATTGTGTGTCCCCCAAGCAATCCTCCATAAATACTGGTCCCCCGGCTAAGTTTTTAATAAGCAGTGAGTATCCGGGGAGTCCCTGGCAGGTGCTTGCAGTGCGGTCATTTTTTTTTTTTTCTTAAATTTTTCTCATCATGGGCAGAGCCAGAAGCTTTGATCACTTGCACACTTTGGGGCAGGGCTTGTTAGAAATATAATGTGGGCGGGGCTAGTTAGAGAAATGTAATGTGGGCGGGGCTAGTTAGAAGTGTATTCAACCGCTTGATCCTTGTAAAATTACCAAGCAGGATTCATCTTCCCACTGACTGCGTCTTCTCCCCCCTTTCCTCCCCCAGTGGCACTGTTCATAATCTCTATGCCCAAAGTGACCCGGCCGTGGGATTGGTGGACAGACTGCTCAATTGCAGGGAGGTGAAGGAGGCTCCCAACATCGTGACGCTCCACGTGACGTCCTTCCCCTACGCGCTGCAGACACAACATACCCTCATCAGCCCTTACAACGAGATCCACTGGCCTGCCTCCTATAGCAACGTGAGTGCCTCTGGGCTCCCTTGCCTGGTGTCCCGATGGCCCTTGAGTCGGGAGAAATTCTGCTCGGTAAAAGTCTTGATTAACTGGTGTAGTTGGGGGTCACATGGGTCCCCAGTTTCTTGGATCTTTGATTTGACCCAGAATTAGATTTAAACTCTTCCTTGCCAAAGGACATTAGTTGGCTTCCCCATCTGAGGACATGTAATGTTTAGTCTAGAAGCCTTGGAAAGGTTCCTGCTTTTCCTATGCCCACATCCTTAAGCAGCAGGCCTTAAAATCTCCTTCCGAATGGAACCCACATCCGTAAAACCTGGTGAGGTTGTGCTTTATTCCCTGCCTTTTCTCACCAAAACAGAATGCTCCAACTGATCGTCTGAGAATTCTGAGAATAATTGGAGAGTTCTGGGTGGTTGGATTCTAGTTAATGGTTCAAGTAACAAGCAAACCTCAAATTCTAGACTTCTTTGGGGCATCCTAGAGTCATCTGAGGAACTTATAAAGATACTGATACTTGGTGTCAGTCCGTTAGCGTTGGAGTCAGTGGTAGGGATACCGAGTGTTTCTGTGGCACTTTGGTGAGCTAGGGAAGCACTGTCCTGCGCGGCTTATTGTATGACCTCCTACCAGATGCAGGGGCTAGGATGGTTGCTCATTTATAGAAGGAGAAAATGAGGCAAACGAGGTTTGAGCTACTTGCCTAAAGGGCCGTGCAGTCGGAGAGCGGTGAGCCTGGCTGGGACCCCGTCCTGCTGGCTGTGGCCCTCACAGAACCTTGGTGCGTGAGGGCAAGTTCATGGCTTTGCAATTTTATTAACCTCTCCAACTCTGACATTTGAGCAGCTCCGGTGTTAGTCTGGGAGGAATGTTATGTCCATGGGGTGAAATTGATTAGATAAATGCATTTCTTTCTGCAGGTTTTAGTAGCAGGCCAAACACAGGATAACTGATTGGCCTGTTCCTAGAACTAGCTTAAGATTGTCGGAAAGAAGCCATTTCACCCAAGAACGTTGTGAGTTTAAAAAACAAGGCCAATGTTGTTCCTGGCAAAGACACTAGGTCAGACGAAGGGAAAAGTCTTGACTGACATGGATGCGGCCTCTTTTTTTTTTTTTTTTTTAAAGATTTTATTTATTTATTTGATAGAGAGAAATTACAAGTACACTGAGAGGCAGGCAGAGAGAGAGAAGGAAGCAGGCTCCCTGCTGAGCAGAGAGCCCGATGCGGGACTCGATCCCAGGACCCTGAGATCATGACCTGAGCCGAAGGCAGCGGCTTAACCCACTGAGCCACTCAGGCACCCTGGATGCAGCCTCTTTTAATCAGAGAGTGCTCTGTGCTCTGAGTCTGCAGAGGGAAGTCGTCTGCAGGACTGCAGACTCAGCGCAATTCATTTTTATTTTTTAAAAAAGATTTTTTATTTATTAGAGAGAGCATGCATGTGCGTGTACATGCCACGAACTGGGGAGGGGCCGAGGAAAAGGGAGAGAGAGTCTTAAGGGCTCCAAGATGACCGTGGAGCCCGATGCGGACTCCATCTCATAACCCTGAGACCATGACTGAGCCAAGGTCCAGAGTCGGACGTTTCACTGGCTGAACCATCGAGGCAGCCCCCGTCAGCACAATGTAGATCAAGATGCCTGTGCCAGCCATCTGGGTGGCCAGCGTGTGACTCTCTCCGTCCCCGCCAATGCCGTGTTCGTGTGACTGATGCTCTTCTCTGTTTCAGGGGGTCGACTTATATCCTGAGAATAAGAAGTACTTTGGGCTGTCAGAGTTCATTGAGTCCACGCTCTCGGGACACAGCCTCCCTTTGCTCAGATATGACAGCTCCTTCGAGGCCATGGTCACGGCATTAGGAAAAAGGTACACGGCTCAGCTGGGAGTTTCCAAAAACACTCAGGAGTCGCGCGTGTGCTGAAGAGTGTGCAGCCCAAGAATTCCAGAAGGGGCCACCGCCCTCCTTTCCTGGGTGACGCCGTCCCTCTGCTAAAGGGACCTGATTTATTTCTTGCCCTGCCTGTGGGGCTACTGATACCTGTCGTGCTGTTGTTCTAGAATATTTTAGAGATGAGAATGGGCAGCAGCATGTTGGAATGTGGAGGGCTGTGTTTGCGATGCAGGCAAGTAGAGAAAGTGGGAGGAGGTAAGACACGAAGGATTTGAAGGCCATGAGAGTGACAGTCCTAGTTGGCTTCGTGTTTCGTGTCCCGCGTGTATCACCTGTCGAGAGTGTATTTTATGCTGTTTGCTGTTCTAAGGGCCTCACCGTCTCTCCTGGCCAGTTGCTGCTATTATCTCCATTTTGCAAGTAAACTGAGGCTCTGAGAGACCCCAGCGACTTCCCTGGGCCGCACATCTGGCCACTGATAGAACCGGCTGTGAAGCCACAGTCAGCCCGACTCTACAGCTTGCGTTCTGACCCGGGCCGCGGCGGACCGCGGAGGCAGATGTCAATGCTGCCATTTCTCAGATGAGGAAACCGAGGCCTGGGAGGTTAAGCGATGGCCATAAAGCCAGGCCAAGGTTTACAGACTGGCTACTGCAAAGCAGAATGAGCGGCTCTGCCCCGGACTGTCCGTGTCGAGCCGGGTCTGCCACCTTCCCTCGTGGAGCCCCACTCTTGTGCCAACAAAGGGATTGCGTTACACGTGGGCTCCTCACGCTGTGCTCCAAGCTGTACTGCTTGGGCAGGATGCAAATAGCTCTTAGGCCTCAAGGGGTGCCTTGGTCAAGAAACCTGACATTCAAGGTTTTCCTTTCCACAAGAGTTCTCCGAGCCTTCCCTTGCCACACGTGCTCTCAGTCCCGTGGAGGCTAGAATGTGCGGCATCTCCGGTGTGTGTCATGGAATCCGTGTTCCCCAGAATGTCCTTGGAGAAGCTAAGTCCCTTTGGGTGTGGGATGCTGAGGGATGTCATCTGCTCTCCCCCCCCACACGTGGGCAGCTGAGGGCTCGAACACCTGTTGAAGGAAGGAGTCCTGCCTCTCTCTCCTCACACGGCTCCTTCCGTCGGGTGCTCAGTGAACTGTCACTTCGGGTCCAGTGCTCTGTGTTTATTGCCGAAAATATCCTCACAGTGGAATAGGTCCTGTTATCCCTGTGTGGCAGAGGAGGGAACGGACTTAAGTTGGGTCACCTGCCCTAGATCACATGGGTTTGTAGTGAGGCTAGACCTGATCCTTGTCACTTGACTCCAAAATAGTAGAACCTAAGCCATATGGGGTGAGGGCTCATGGCTAGAAGGCCAGACTGACTGCGGACCATATGTTCTAGCTTAAACATGAGTTTTAACCGTTGGCAAATCACAGAACCTCTCTGAACTTCCATAACGTCATCTGTGAACAACTCTACTTTTCTAGTGGCTTCTTATGAGAGTTGGATGAAGCAGGAACATGGGCCGACTCAGGAACAGCTGTGTGCTGAGAGCTTCAGCTCCAGAGTCACACTTCCAGGGTTCGAGGCCTGGGTCTGCCACTTACTAGCCCTGAGACTTTAGGGATGCCTCTCCGTCCTCTGTGGGGAGAAGAATGCCTACCAGATGGGGATGTTCTGAGGACTAAATGAATTAATACATACAGAGCATTAGAGCATGACTGGGGCACATTACATGCTCTTGGTAGCTGCAGCCAACACTGTCATGGCTTTGTCCCCACCGTCACCACTGTTACCATCATGGTCACCACCATCACCACCATTGTCAACATCACCATCAACACCGCTGTTACTGTCACATCCCATGATCATGATCACTACCACTATGACAACCACTGTCATCATCATCACCGTCACTGCTGTCACCATTGTTATTACTGAGAACATCATCCTCACTGTCACCACCATCAGTACTAGTGTCACTGTCACTGTCCCATCATCACTGTCACTGCTGTCACCACCATTATTACCAAGAACATCACCAGCACTGTCACCACCATCACCACTGTCACCGTCACCATCCCATCATCATGTCACTGCTGTTACCACCATTTCCAAGATCATCAGCATCACTGCCACCACCATCAGCACCATTGTCACCGTCACTGTCCCATCATCACCGTCACTGCTGTCACCACCATTATTAATGACATCATCACCATCATTGTCACCATCATCCGCACCCCTATCACCATCACTGTTCCATCATCACTGTCACTGCTGTCACCACCATTATTACTGAGAACATCACCATCACTGTCCCCACCGTCAGCACCAGTGTCACCATCACTGGACCATCATTACCATCATGATGCACCTCACCACTGTGGTCATTGCTGCCATTACCATCAGCACCGTTACTGTAACCACGACCGTCACTGTCATCCTCACCACCGTCCTCTTCCTTTCTCTCCTCTCTCCCCCTCTGCTGAACCGGAAGTGTTTCACAGAGATTAAATTTCACTACATGAGAAGAGAATAGAAAACTCTGGAATGTTGAGTTATGGAGAATCATAGGACTGCCTAGGAATCATTTAACCCAACCACCCCACCCCATCTTATAATTGTGGGAATTGAGACCCAGACAGGGGAAGTGATTTTCTCAGGGTCTCACATCCTGTTTGGGGCACCCTGGATTATAGCCAGGTTTGGTGTTCTTTCCACCATGCCCTGCTGCCGTTTCTAGGAATCCACTGTCTGGGTATCTCTTTGAAACAGGCAACTTGGACAGAAGGCACTGAAGGTAAGAACACATTGGTTACTGCCTCTTGCCACCATGTGCACGGCCAGCCTGTTGATATGCCCTGTGCTGCACACAGACCCCAGCCTGTGGCTGGGAAGTCCGCTTGCAAGACCACAGACTCATTGGTCCTTAAGAGATTTAGACATTTAACGACTCCTGTTTTCATTCCAGTATGTTTTCTGTGGCGCTTCCTTCCTATGGGGCCAACCACAAAGGCTTAGGGGCAGGCATGTCCTACACGTACCTACTGTTTGGAGCTGGGCTAGTTCCTGCCTCCCACATGGTAGTTCTTTTTTTCTTTTCTTTTTTTTTTTTTTTTTTTAAACAATAGCTTTCCCGAGGACTGACTGGCCTACATTAAACTGCAGATATTTGAAATGTTTGATTTGGTGAGTTTTGACATATGTAAACCCTGGCAAACCCTTCACCACAATTAAGCTAACACACAAGAGATTTCTTCTCCCCATTGCTGATTATTTCTTCCTTTCCCTTTCTCACTGTAGACTATGCATTTTCTAGTGTTTTATATGAATGAAATTACACAGTATTTGTCAAAACTTCATTCGTTTCTCCAGTTTACTGATAATGTTGCACATCTTTTCATGTGTTTGTCACTTGTATGTCATTTTTGGTAAAGTGTCTCCTGATGAATTGACTCTTTTATCATTATGAAAGGACCCAAAGGATATAATTCTTTGTTCCAAAATCTACTTTTGCTGATATTATATAGCTGCTCCAGCTTTCCTTTGGTTAATGTCAGCATAGTTTATAGTTTTCCATGTTTTCACTTTTAACCAACTTGTGTCTTTATATTTAAGGTTTTCATGTAGATAGCTTATCGTTGGGTCTTACTTGTTTATTGCATCTGGCAGTCTGTGACTTTTAGTTGAGGTGTTTAGACCATTTACATTTAGTTGAGTTGTTTAGGCCATTTACATTTAATTATTGATGCGGTTGTACTTAAATCTACCATCTTACCGCTTTGCTCTTTGTTTTATCTGTGGTATGGACTCCCTTTTTCTGTCTCTTGGATGAACTGAGCATTTATGGTTTCATTCCCTCCTCCACTTGCTTATTAGCTGTAATTCTTATGTCCTTTTAGGTGTTGCATTAGACTTTACAGTGTATATTTTTAAGCTACTTTCTCCTTTCAGGTAATATTATACCACTTCATTGATAAGAACCTTACAGCAGTGTATCTATATCTTACCTGCTAGGCTTTGTACATCTGTGTTCAGACATTTTACTAATAAATGTTATAAACTTCACAATAGATTACTTTTGCTTTAGATAGCCAATTATCTTTTAGAGATATTTAAATAATAACTTTTTAAAAATATTTTTTGTATTTATGCACGTAGTTACTATTTGCAGTGCTTTTCATTTCTCTGTGTGGATTTATCTGGTTCTGTTATCCTTTCTCAAGGACTTTTTTTTTTAATTTTTTTTTTTAAGATTTTATTTATTTATTTGACAGAGAGAGATCACAAGTAGGCAGAGAGGCAGGCAGAGAGAGAGAGGAGGAAGCAGGCTCCCTGCTGAGCAGAGAGCCCGATGCGGGACTGGATCCCAGGACCCTGAGATCATGACCTGAGCCGAAGGCAGCGGCTTAACCCACTGAGCCACCCAGGCGCCCTCAAGGACTTTTTAATCAACATTTCTAAGGAAGGTCTGCTGGTGATGCAGTCTTTATGCTTTTGTGTGTCTTTATTTTTACTAATTTTTAGAAGATATTTCCCTAGGTATAAAATTTAGGTAGTTTTCTTTTTCAGTGCATTGAAGATGTTGCCCTACTATCTTCCAACTTGCATTGTTTCAAACAAAATCTGTTGCCTTCACCTTTCTCTCTATAATGTGCCCTCCCCTCCCAGGTCCTTCCATCCAGTGACCAAGCCACTTTAAAATTTTTAAAAATTTGTTACTGGTTTTAAGTAATTTAAGATATGCTTTGTTAATAATTTTCTTCATGTTTCTTGTACTTAATTGAATTTTTATTAGGTTTGAGAAAAAAATCAGTTATTATTTCTTCAAATATATTTTTCTACATTCCCCTTCTGTCTTTTAGAGTAATCCAATAGCATACATTAAGCTGCTTGAATTTGCTCCGTAACTGTCTGGTGCTGTAGTCATTGTTTATTGTTTCCCCTTGTTTCATCTTAGATAGTTTCTATTACTGTGTTTTTACATTTGTTAATCTTTTTTCCTGCTGTCAGTCACATCTCGATTGTTTCTTTATGTATATGTGTGTGTGTGTGTGTGTGTATTTTTTTTTTTTTTAAATAAAGGCAAAGGAGTCTTGTATAACAAGAAGGAACTTTTCTCCTAAGAGAGAAGGTGTCCTCTAAGAAAAGAAGAAAAGAATTTTAGGTAGCACATGCATGAATGTACATACACGTTGATGGATGGATGTTAAACAGTTACTTGTGTTTGTTTATTAATCAGAACTCTTCTTTGCAAGTGACAGAAACTCAACTTGAACTACCTTAAGAAAAGGAGAGCCATGTATTGAGTCATGAAATAAAAGGAGAGGTTGAATAAATGAACCACTGAATGTCAGAGATGCAGCTGGTTTCAGAAGGAACTTACATTAGGTATTAAACACTGTAGAGACTGTGTTGTCTTGTTTTTGGTATCTCTCTTTGTGTTGTCTGTATTGTATCTCAGTGCACAGTGGCTTCTTCCATGAAAACATCACCTCTCATTGCTGCTGAATTACACAGTCTTCAGCTTCTAGAGGGTGGCTGATTTTTTTAAACAGTTTGAAAAATTCCGAGAAAAGACTGATGACCTATCCTGGGTCAGGTACCCATCCCTGAATGCATTATCACTGGCTGGGCAGGGCAAGTCCAAATACCAAGATGGCAGCTCCCATGAGAATTCAGGGTCCAGCTTCATCTTCTTTTTTTTTTTTTTTTTTTAAGATTTTATTTATTT
>NC_081563.1:7873667-7880664 GCF_022355385.1 Mustela nigripes
TTTTTTTTTTTCTTTTAATCTCTAACAATCTCAATCTTTTGTTTTTTAAATGGATAGAATTTAATTACAATAATTGATTTAATGTTCTTATCTACTAATTCTATCATGTGTGTCATTTCTGAGTCAGTTTCTATTGATTGATTTTTCTGCCTCCTTATTGTGGGTTGTAATTATCATCTTTAAATATCTGGTAATTTTTGAGAGGATTCCAGACATTGTAAATCTCACCTTGTTGGGGCTGGATATATTTGTATTCCTATAAATGTTCTTCAGCTATGTTCAGGGATGTAGTTAAGTTACTTGGAGATGGTTTAATCCTTTTAGGTCTGACTTTAAGCTTTGAGCTTTGTTAGATAGGACCAGTTTAGTCCAGGGCTGTCCCTACTAAGGCAAAACCCTCTAAGTAGTCTATAATGCTCCATGAATTCTGAGGTCTTCCATGCGGTTAGTGGGAACAGGAACTATTCTAAAACCTGTGTGAACTTGAGGCATTGTTCCCTTTAATTCTCTTGGATGGTTTCTTTCTTGGCCTTGAGTAGTTTCCTTATCTAATACACTGATCACTCCTCAGCTGATGACTTGGGGGACCCTCTGTAGTTCTCCTGAGTTCTCTATTTGTGCGGCTTACTCCTTTCTGGTTCTTCCCCTGTGAACTCTTGATACCTTGATTTCCCTGGACTCCAATGCTGTTCTTCAAGTCAGGGAGAACAATGATGCTTTGCCATTCCAGAAACTTCTTCCAGGAAGAAGCTGGGAGCTCACCCAATTTGGTTCCCATTTCTGAGGATCACTGTCTTTCACTTCCTGGTGCCCAATGTCTTGAAACACTCTTGTTTCATATATTTGTCCAGTTTTTTGGTCATTTCAGATGGATAAATATGGTTCCTGTTCTGACTCTGCTTGTCCTTTGAACAGAGTTGAATGCAGGTGCTTCCCACCACATCAGAGTTGGGGAAGAAGAATGCTTCCTCCCAAATGCCTCCTGCCCTTCTTCATCCCCCTTCATCCCACCTTGCTCAGGGTGACGTGGGGCCACCACAGCTGGGACAGTGCTGTAGGACAGGGGAGACCATGCGTTTTCCACCCTGCTCTCTGCTTTGCTTCTTAAGCACTGTTTGGCCAGTGTACCAGGGGTAGGGCAAGGCAGTCCTTGGAGGGCTGACTCCCCTCTGTTCCAGAGTCTGCAGATCAGTCGTGCCTTCCTGAGAGAGCAGGCACATGGTAGTGTTCAGTTTGCCAAGCCAGCTCTCCAATGTATAGAACTCCCGGCATAGTTGAAATGCTAAGGACAAAGAATGAAGACAAGGAGAGTAGTAGATGAGGGAAGACCGCCGAAACTCTGCGGAAGGTGACTGATTGCCCTGGTAGAGCTCTCAGGGT
Organism: Mustela nigripes; assembly: GCF_022355385.1. Classification (NCBI taxonomy): domain Eukaryota; kingdom Metazoa; phylum Chordata; class Mammalia; order Carnivora; family Mustelidae; genus Mustela; species Mustela nigripes. The sequence goes on from NC_081563.1 coordinate 7,875,048, forward strand.
GGCATGGCCATGCTAAGGGTCCGATCTTTGTAGATCCAGAAACTTCTCTATCTTTGCTCCAAAAAGCCACTGTGTCAGGAGATGCTTTCCAGTGAAATAAACCCACAAGAACATCATTGATTGGTAAAGCAGATGTCGACTTGTTCCTACTGAGAAACACGGTGGCCTACAGGGGTGGGGTTTTCTGCTGGGGCTCTGGGTCTGTTTCTGATGTGCGGGTCACGAGACCATTAACAGGGCATGTGGTCATGGTGGGGTTGCCACTTTTGTGTGTAAACACAGATGGTAACAGTTTCTGAAGCCCAAACTGGGATCGGTTTGACTGAATGTGTCCTGATTTGTAATTCATGTCAAATCACATTTAGGTACCTTTTTGGTTACTCATTGGCCTTGAAATGAAGGCCGAGGTGTGCCTTCAGGATGGCCGCCCTCAGTCTGGGGAAGGTGACAGCCGCGCTTACGTGCTGAGCCTAGTGGTTCTATTTTCAGTGGGAATGGGGGCAGATTGCAAATTAAGCTGATGAGAGACGGAACAATCATTTGTTTCCTTCATGCCTCTTTGCTCATTGCACAGTATTTATTGAGCCGCTCCTGTGCACCAGGGCTGGAAAGTGCAGAGAAATAGCGGACCCGTGCCCTTGTTTCCTAGCTGGAAGTGCCCGAGCAATTTTCGATTCGACCTCTAAGGAAGCCTTCCCTTTCAGGTTGGAATCGACCAGCTTTGGAAGGAAACACAAGCTGCGTGCAACCTGGGAGCCGCCGTGCCTGCATTGGTGGCTGTGCTGGGTTCCCTGCTGGCTGGGCACCGGCCCCGCTACTCCTCCCGGAGCGCTCCGGGCGTCCCCGAGGTGGCCGGCAGCCCGGTCACGGCCCCGTCTCTCCGTTTGTTGCAGGTTCCCCCGCCTGCACAGCGCGGTGATCAGGACCTTTGTTCTCGTGCAGCACTATGCGGCCGCGATGATGGCCGTGAGCGGCCTCTCACAGATGAAGGACTACACGTCAGTGGAGACACTGGAGATCACCCAGAACCTCATCAACGCCCCCAAACAGTGCCCCTGCGGCCACGGGCTCATGGTCCTGCTGCGGGTGCCCTGCTTGCCGCTGGCGGCCGTGGCCTACGAGCGACTGGCCCATGTGCGGGCGCGCCTGGCCCTAGAGGAGCACTTCGAGATCATCCTGGGCAGCCCCAGCTCTGGCATCACCGTCGGGAAGCACTTCGTGAAGCAGCTCAAGGTGGGCGCTGTGGGGAGGGGCGGGAGGGGTGACAGAATGGCAGCAGACACCTCAGTGAGCCTGTCTGTCATGCCCCCTCCATGGCGGGCCACCCCTCTGGCTGCCTGTCTTGTCCTGTCCCTGCCTACTGGACCGAATTACTTATAAATGTTGCCCCCCAATGCTTTGTCTTGCTCTTTTTTTTTTTTTAAGATTTTACTTATTTGAGAAAAAGGGGGAGAAAGAGTCAGTGAGCCAGAGTTGGGGGAGGGACAGAGGGAGAAGCAGACCCCCCGCTGAGTGGGGAACCTGACACAGGACTTGATCCCAGGACCCTGAGATCATGACCTGAGCCGAAGGCAGAGGCTTAACCGACTGAACCACCCAGGTGCCCCCGTCTTGCCCTTTCAGACTTCTGGGCTGCCGTGTGCCTTTCCTTCTTCCTGGGAGTGCTTTTCTCCTCCTCCTTGGTTTAGCGAACGGTTTAGCCTGTAAACTCAGCTGCTGCCTTTTTCTCTCTCTGGGAAGCTGCCCCTCCCTGCCCGTTGGTTCTCCTCTGCATGGAGGCAGGGGCTGGCGTGGTGCTGCCTGTCCTCTGGCTCTTTCCCCAGGCGGTGGAGGGCAGGGACCACCCCCACAGCTCAGCGCCCCCAGACTAGCGCAGTGCCCGGCCCCGAGCTCCTCACTGAGCCCGCAGAGAGGGAGGGAAAATGCGGGAGAGTCCCACAGATTCCCGAGGGAAGAGTCGAGCAGCAGCTGCGAGGGAGAGGCCCGGTTAAGGAAGCTCCGTGCGAGCGGTAGACACAACTGCGAACGCACACTTGGTCCCGGGGACGCGGCCGCAGATGGCCCGTCACGGCCGACACGGGCCATCCTGTGCGGCTGGGAGTACGGCCGGGAAGCCGACGACACGCTTTCTTGTCCTGCGAAGAACCGTCCTTTTCACGAAACGCTTCCGGTCAGGAGGACGCTGTAGAGCGGTCAGAGCTGGGCCAGTCCGGCCGGGAGGAGGCTCGCCCGCCTCACTGCTTTCCCTTCCCGCAGATGTGGCAGAAGATCGAGGCCGCGGAGTGGCGGCCTCAGACTTACCTGGAGCTGGAGGGCCTGCCGTGCATCCTCATCTTCAGCGGGACGGACCCGCACGGGGAGTCCTTACCGAGGTGAGCCGAGGGGCTGTGGCTGCCCGTGCCTGCGGCTCTGGGGGGCGGTCAGGCCGGCCTGCCGGTGCCCGACGGCAGGTGGAGTCTTCACGTTCACGGTCACCACGGAGTTGTGTGTTTATCTGACAGTTTTCTGCCTGTGGCGGTGGAACGTGTCTGAGGTCTGGGCACCATTCCCTCATTCGCAGACAGGCCCCTTTTGGGCTCCCTGGGCGGGAGGGTGGCTGTTGCTGGGCCCGTGGGTGAAGGCCTTCCAGCTGGGGTAGGGTCGATGCCTCTCTTGGTTTCTCCCCCCGAGGATCACCGTGTGCATTGGGGAAGGCTCTTCTGTTTAGGAAAGAATCTGATCATCTTGGGGGTCAAAGCTTCATTTCTCCCAGGGTGTCGCTGCTGGGATAGCGGGGCCCTCCCGGTGGAAGAGGCGTTCTGGGAAAAGGGGAGGTGGCGGATGCCCCTCAGGAGGGGCTGGTTTCCACACACAGAGCTGACTGTCTCAAAGGCTGTCTTCCGTTGGAGACCACAGCCACCCGGGTCAGCTGTGAACCCACTCAGTGTCTCCCGGGGTCTCTGGGCCATCACACGGACAAGTAGACACTCAGGACAGAAGGTCACTGAGTCTCCAGTAAGGCAGTTGCTTGAATGAGTGGCAACAGTTTGGCTCCTAAAGGTTTAATTAATACCGTGGCGAGGGGAGGCAGCCACACACTCTTCCCTGTAGAACAAAACAGTACGAGGGGATGCTTCCTGAGCTCCTGTCTCGTGCCGGCACTGTACCAGATTCTTCTCATTGTGCTGTAGTTCATTTTACCCTCACTACTCTAGCCCTGGGGGGAGGTCATAGTTCACTGTCCCCTTTGAGCAGTGAGGGAATGGGACTTAGAGATTAAGTGTGGGTGGAAAACCACGGACTCCAGGCTGCCCACCTCCAAAGCTGGGGTTCCTTCCCCTGGGCCACCCCGCACATACACGAGGGCTACTGCACGCCGCGTCCTCGCAGGCCAGGTAAAGGGGGCTCTAAAACATTTAACCTTGGTTGTTGCATTTCACACGGATTATTTCTTCCATCCCTCAACTCCCTAAGAACTAAGACAATGCCTTAAGCCATCTTAAATTTGAGCAAGCACTTACTGAGCACCTTCTCTGTATCAGGCCCAGTGTCGACTTTCCATAGAGAATTTAGTCTTTGCAAGGATACAAAACTGTCCCGTTTTGTAGATGAACAAATGAAAGGCCATTTGCCTGAGGTTGTAGAGCGTGACTGGAACCGCATTTCCTCTCTCCAGGTGTGTTGGGGTTTCCACCCCACAGCCCGAGCCTGCGTTGGCCTGACCTCCGTGCCCACTCCTCTGCCTCTCTCATTGCTTGTTGGGGTCTTCCCAGACAGACTCCTTTCTCATATGGCAGTGACTTGATTGTCAATCCCTCCCTAGCATCTAGCACTGTCCTGGCACATTTTAAATGCTGATTGACTCATTAAATGTCCACCGACTGCATACAGTCCTCAAACAGTGCACTTAGATGGCTGTTAATTAATTCTCATCTTTGAGATGAGAATCTGAGCCTGTAGGAAGTTCCCCTGCTTGAGAAACATTCTGGCCCTAGAAAGTAGCAGAGCTGGGGTTCAGTCCTGCTTTTCTTCTGGCCTGCAGATGCTCTTTCGATGACAGGACGGGGCTGAATCCATGGCAGGTGCCCCCAAGACAGTTACTTTTCAACTGACCTGGTTGCCAAAGGCTCACCATCTGGTGATCTGTGTTTCCGTTTGCACAAGTCCGAGGCCCTAACGAGTGGCAGGGGCTGGTCCTGATCCCTGTTCCCTCCAGCACTGGGAGAGGGGCCTCACTGTACAAGACACTCAAAAGATACTCTCTGTTTCCTCCAGGTCTCTGAGATACTGTGACCTGCGTCTGATCAACTCCTCGTGCCTGGTGAGGACGGCGCTAGAGCAGGAGCTGGGCCTGGCTGCGTACTTTGTGAACAACGAGCTTCCCTTGGAGAAGGGGGCCCGGCACGAGCCCTTAGAGAGTGACGCAGAAAAGCTGAGCAGCACAGACAACGAGGATGAGGAGCCCGTGACAGAGGGTGAGGGGTGGTGGGTCTGCCTCGCCTTCACATCTTGGGGGGAGCCTGCCCTTGTGCGGCCCTGGGCTCGTCTCGTGGGCAGCAGCTCTGATGAGCGCGGTCTGGAGAGGTCTTTGCAGGAGATGGCAGGTCCCTTGTTGCATTCAGATTTTGCTTCCTGCCCCTCTTTCTAGAGGTACAAGAAAATGGAAATCCCAACTGTGTTCTCCCGAGCTCCAGAATTCTTAGAGACTAGGAAGGGAAATCACGATTTCTCAGGACTCTGTTTCCTGCTCTGTGTGACTTGGCGGTGGCATTCCTGCCCCAGATGAGCTTTCCTCTGTGTGAGTCAGCGGGATGGGTCAGTTATGGGGATTGATGATAAAAGGCCGGTTTCATTCAAAGACATGAAAATCCAACACTCTATTTTAATAGGGCCCATGCATCGGAGCAGGGCTTGGATTCAGACTTGTCAATAGCACAGCAAGAGAAAAGACACAGCTGTTCATACAAACATGGGAAGCATTTGTGGGGTGTGATGCGGGGTCTTCCCGCTAACTGTGTGACTTGGAACACCTCCTGCTTCCTTTACTGGCTTCAGATTGCTCATCTGTAAGACAGGCTAGAAGACCCCCTGGACAGACTCTGCTGGGGCTGTAAGGACCTTGCACAAACATGATTGTGACCCTGACATTAAGATGCCTCAGTCTCCCTGTTGTCCATGGGATGAATGCGCATTCCTGGCATTTTACAGCCTGCCTCTCTAGTCTCTCTGTTCATGCTTCTCACACTGTCCCCTGTGCCGTGGGTCTCACTCAGCTCATCGGGGTTCCCTGGCTGTTCCCTGCTGTTGTTACTCTGGGCCACACAGTCTCCTGTGACTTTGAGCTCCCTCTCCTCTGTGCTTTACCTGGAAACCCCTGCCAGCCCTTCAGGGCTCAGGTCGGGTCACTCCTTCCAAGAAGTCACCTGCTCCTGTTTTCCTGTTCCGGGCGGGAGCCTGGCTCCGAGGTGTCTCTGTGCTCCTTACATCTGTACCTGTGGGTCCTGAGAAGGAGTCTGCGTCAGCCGGGAGCGCCTGAGTGGCCTACGTTCCCCACTTCTGTCTCCTCGGGGCTCTGTCAGAGGCGGGTGCCTGCAAGATGGTAGCTGGGTCGGCAGATGGATGGACGGATGCATGAACA
>NC_081563.1:7880674-7929850 GCF_022355385.1 Mustela nigripes
GATGGTTGGACCCATGGATGGATGGATGGATTCATGAATGGATGGTTGGACCCATGGATGGATGGATGGATTCATGAATGGATGGTTGGATGCACGGGTGGATGCTAGGTGTGAACACACTCTGCAAACTCAAGTGCTGGGCGAACACATGAGATGATGATCACGAGTCATGTTCAGCACGTGTGTCTTGAAACAGGCTCCACCTCGGAGAAGAGGAGCCCCGTGAAGAGGGAGAGGTCCCGCTCCCACGATTCCGTGTCTTCGTCTCTGTCCTCTAAAGCGTCCAGTAAGTCTCCAGGTGGGACACAGTGCACTTCTGCATGTTTCTTTTGGACATTAGAGAATGAGAAGAGATCTTTATTTTCCCCTAGAACTGGGAAGAGAAGGGGATCTTTGAAAACCAGAGTTTCTTCGGGAGTGATTGTGTTTCTGGATTCGGGTCTGGGACGTAAGGAGTTTGGGCAGGAACTCCGAGTTCCTGGGAGAAGATCGTGGGCTCTGTCCCCCTCAGTGGCCTGTGCTGGGCGGTGTCCCCTTGCTGCTTCCCAGGCAGTTGTTGGTTTAGGGAATGAGTTGCCCCGAGGGAGGAGGGGGGCTGGGGTGAGGTGTTCTTGTCGAGTCTGAAGGCAGAGAGAAGTGCACCCAGATTTCCCTGGGGGAAAAGCAACAGAAGGCAGCAGGTGTACCCTGAGCCCTGGACCCAGACTGCAGGGAACTGTGGGGAAAATGCCCAGTCTCTGCCTAAGGGAGGCTCGGCGTCCGGGAGCAGTCAGGACTGGCCACATGAGACGGTATCGCCTGTCTTCCTGTTGTGACCGTTACCGAGAACCCACTCTGTATCTGAGTCCGGGTGGAAAGACGGGTGAGGTACAGCCCGCTTTCGGGGAGCCCATGGTCCCTCGCCAGTGTGTGATGTGCCGCAGAGGCCTCCTTGTGGTCTATGCGCACACTCACGCGCGTGAAGTGGGACAGGCGTGTGGGTGAAGAGGTATTTTTGCCTCAGTTGGGGGCAGATTTAGGGGTCGGGTTTGGCCCCTGCAGGTTTCAGGAGCAGCTGGCCTGTGTGTCTCGGAGGAGAAGATAGTCAGGAGGGAGGGGGCTTCGGCGGTGGAGGCGCGTGTGGGGTCGGGGCCCAGGACGCGGTCACGTGGGCTGCAGCTCTGTGCTGACGGGCGGACGGGTGCCTGGCTGGGGTCAGGGCGCAGCTGTGGGGTCAGAGCGCACCAAGGGGTTTCGGGTCAGTCAGAAAGCCAAGTGCTGTAGCCTCTGGTGTCCTCTGCCCCAAACAGTGTAGGGCACCCAGGGCCCCGGGTGGAGCTGGCGAATGGCTGGGTGGGTGACTCTGCTATTCCGATAGCCGGGAATGGGGCTTTGTTCTTCCCCAGTCCTGATGGGATTGCTTTTTAGAAGGTTGTGGGGACACACTGCTCTGTGCAGTGTCTCCAGGAGTAGAATGCCCAGGCTACGAGCCAGGCTCTCTCCATCTGGAGTTCTTCTGTTAGTGAGGTGACTTTCATACTTACCTGGCAGGGGAGGTACCCTGGTCATTGAGGTGACTTTCTTAGCCGGGACTCTTCAGAAGGGCCTGAGATCTTTAGGGGTCTCTGACGAGGTATTTCTCATGGCATTGGCTACTGTAGATTTCAGAGATGAGGGGACGGAGGCCCAGGGAATTGAGATTTGGCCAGAGCCACATGAGTTGGGGTGGGGACCTGGGTGTCCCTGGGTCTCATCTTTATAGACTGGCAGTTCCCCTGAATTCAACTGGGGACAGACCAGTGGAGGTCTGGGGTTGACAGAAAGAAACATCTGTGTGGGCATCGGTCCTCAGGGTCTCGCCAGGCCGGCGCTCACGACCTAGAGAAGCGGATGAAGGCACCGGGGTTCCCTTGGTCTGCTTTTGGGATCTTGTGCCTCTTTGATGTCCTTCAGGCCCATCTGTCCCCTTGCCCTGGGCCAGGACACAGGTCCGGGTCCCTCACAGCCTCCCCATATCTGCTCTTCTGCTGTCACTGTTTCAGGTGCCTTGCCCGAGGGCGAGGTGTCAGCTGGAGCCTTCAGCGGAGGGGGCCGGCCAGTGCCGTATTTCCTCCTCCCGTGGTTCCGGAAGCATCTAGAAGGGCAGGCTGGCCGCGCAGGCCTTTGGGGAGTGGCGGGACCCCTGCTGGGGAGCTCGGATCCACAGGGGAGGTTGCCTGAGCAGCGTGGTGTGTGGGGTACGGGCTGAGCCAGGGGCAGGGGGGCGGGAAGGCCTTTCTGCGGAGGGTGGTGTGGGGCTGTCGGCCTCCCTGGGTCTGTCTCCCGGGGAAGGACAAAGTGAAGGCTGCGGTGCAGCATCCTCTCTGCCCTGCTTTCTGCGGGGCCTGTGGTCTGCAGGGCTGGCGCGAGCCGGTACGCGAGGCCTGGGGTGTGAGGCTGGGGTGGCATGAAGACAGCCGGGTGCTGCCCGGTGGGGGCCCCCGCTCAGCCAGGTCTCAGCGGGGTGCACTGGGGGAGGGGCAGCAGGAGGGCCCTTTGTGGGGGGCTGCTGTGCCTGCTGCCCCTCCTCTCCCGATCCTTCGGAAAGTTGGGGAATTCTAGCGTTTGGTTGAAGCTGCTGAGTCCTGCGAGTCTCACCGGCAGTTTGAGCTCGAAGCTGTGGCTGTGCTGGTGCGGAGGCAAGACGAGCCGCAGGAGGGACAGCAGGGAGGGGTGCTCCCGGGAGCACTGCACAGGGTGTGGGGGGGGCTCGAGCCCGCGAGGCAGGGGCTTGTGGAGCAGATTGGGTCAGGGGTTGCAACGGGGCGGCTTTTGAGGCCGTGCGCCGGGTGCTGGGGTGGGTGTGGGGTGACACTGGCTCTCTCTTCAGCGAGCCATGGCTCTGTCAGAAGACAAGAGAGTTTCTGTTGACCCAGAGGGGGATTTTGTTCGTGAAAGTTCCCGGTGGTTGTGAGGAACGGGTAGTTTGTGTCGCAGGAACAGAAGTGGTGGGTGCTTCGGCGAGGGTCCTTCCTGGGGCGTGACTGACAGGCGTGTCCCTCCCCAGGCTCGGCGCTGTGTGGCGAGTCCTCGGCTCCGCCCGGGGCACCCTCGCAGGGGGAGCGGGCCAGATCGCCACAGCCCTGCGGCCCCTCGGAGGAGGCCAGGGCCCCCGGGGAGAGACAGAGGCCCCAAGCGAGTCGGGGGCCGCCGTCGGTCATCAGCAGGCACAGCCCTGGGCTGGCCTCCCAGCCGGACCCTGGCCCGAGAGCCGGCCAGAAGAGCGTCCAGGTGTCGGTCACCCCGTCGTCCTCCCGGCTGTCCTCCTCGGGCTCCTCGCCCTCGTCTGTGGCCCCCGCGGCCGGCACGCTCCTCCCGCAGGCCTCCCAGTGCTCCATGACCAAGGCCTGCCGGCAGCCCCCCGTCGTCTTCCTGCCCAAGCTGGTGTACGACATGGTCACAGCCACCGACAGCAGCGGCCTGCCCAAGGCTGCCTCGCTCCTGCCCTCCCACTCGGTCATGTGGGCCAGCTCCTTCCGCCCCCTGCTCAGCAAGACGATGACGTCCACGGAGCAGTCCCTCTACTACCGGCAGTGGACGGTGCCACGGCCCAGCCACATGGACTACGGCAACCGCGCCGAGGGCCGCGTGGACGGCTTCCACCCGCGCAGGCTGCTGCTCAGCGGGCCCCCTCAGGTGGGTGCTGCCCCGCGGGGCCCTGGGCTGCGTGGGGGTCCTCGTGTTCATGCCTGCGGGGCAGGTTTGGGGCTGACAACATCCCCTTGGTCACATCCTGCCGTTCCCATGGCAGACCCTGCAGTGGGCGGGGGGGGGGGGGGGGGGGGGGGGGGCCGGGCCCGCCCCCCGGCGGGCGCCGCCCCGGCGCGGCCGGGGGGGGCGGGGGGGGGGGGGGGGGGGGGGGGGGGTCGGAGGTCGGGACCTGCTGCCGCCCACGGCTGGCTGACGTCCAGGCTCGGGCCTCATGTTCCTGCCTGCATGATGTGGGGGCGGAGAGCTTCTCGGGGGGTGCTTCTCCTTCCCACGGCCAGTCTGTGCCAGTTAGAAACCCCCCACCCCGCCCGCACCCCTGCCCAGGGTTCTGCACTGGAAGGTTTTGGTACGTTACTGGGAGGCAGGAGGCCCGTCCCGGTCCCAGCCTCTCACCTCACTGTGTTTTCCTAACAACGAAAGACTGTCGCCGTTGTCAGAATGGCAGCCTCTGCCACGTGCTGGGAGTGTGTGAAGATGACCGTGTCCGGTCCTGGAAGGTGCTTTGTCAGGACAGTGCAGAGGTGGGAGCTGGGCTCCGGAGTGGGCTCGGATTCTGGCTCAGACAATACCTGGCACCCTGGGCAGGAGCCAGCCTTCTTCGTGCCCCAGTGTCCTCTCTGAGAATGAGGATAAGCGCGGCACCTGAGTCGGAGACGGGAGCATTGAACGAGAGAGTAACCCCAAGGCATCTGGAGGACCGCCTGACTGTGGGGGGCACATGGGGTCAGTTACTGCTCTCTTCACCCCTGTCGGCACCGTCCTGTCCCGCGCCGGGATGTGGTGCCTCCAGACTCAGCCTGTTCTTTATAGTCTGGTCCAAGAAATACAAACCCGCAAAAATGTGTATAAGAATGCTCATTTTAGGGGCACCTGGGTGGCTCAATTAAGCCTCTGCCTTCAGCTTAGGTCATGATCTCAGGGTTCTGGGATCGAGCCCCGCATCGGGCTCTCTGCTCAGCGGGGAGCCTGCTTCCCCCCTCTCTCTCTGCCTGCCTCTCTGCCTGCTTGTGATCTCTGCCTGTCAAATAGATAAATAAAATCTTAAAAAAAAAAAGGAAAAAAGATTGCTCATTTTAAAATTATTTACAATAGTAAAACAAACTGGGAACAGCCAAAGTTCCATTGGTCAAGGTTGGTTGAAGAACTTCAGGTACAACTGTATCTTGAAGTTCGGCCATTGAAAGTTGGAGATCGATCTCTTGATGCTGACATGAAAATTTCTCTAAGATTTAAACTAAAAAGTTGAAATCAAAATTGAAAAAAATCAAGTTACAGGGTAATACATACACGGTGTAATATCAATTAGGAAAGTAAGCATCGGTGTGTATGTATACATCTCTGTGTGAAAATACCAAAAACCTCCGGCAGAATTGCCACTGAGGAGGGAGTGGAATTTGTAAACTTTCTTCTTCATCGTCACTCTGTATTTCTTGAATTTTTTAATGGGTGAGCATATATGAACTTTCTGTAAATTTGAAAAAAGGGGATCCTGGTTTCTTCCTGCTGTCATGTTATTGGATGGTATCTTAAAAAATTTCACCCATTTGATAGGTGAAAAATAGTATATTATAGTCTTGTTAAGGTTGAATATATTTTTATATATTTATGGATCACTGCTATGACTTTCACAGTGATTTTTCCAATGTGTTTCTCTTGTTTATTTTTCCTGTAGGCATTTGACCTTTTCCTGTTGCTTTGCAGGAACTCTTTACAGGTTACAGATGTTAATCCTTTGTCTGTTACTTGTATGGCAAATACTTTTCTCTGAAGGTTCGCCTGGTGGTATTTTATATTTTTTCCTAAAGTTAGTTATTTCTGTTCATCTACATGTGTTGACTACGGACTGTGAGCCAGGCACTGAGCTGAGAACTTTGAAAGCGCATTCCCAGAGCAACAGGGTAGGAGGTTAGCCCACAGGCGCCTGTTTAACCACCTGCGACCAAAGTGAACGAGGTCTCCTGGTGTCCTAGCCTGGTGTGGGGCAGATGGCGTGAGGGACTCTGTGATAGAAGAAGGAAGACCAGGAGGAGAAAACTCATTTCCTTTTCCTGGCCTTAGGAGAAGAAAAATGAGATGCCAGACTTTAAAGTCTTAACACAACAGAGTTTTTTCTTTTATTAGAGACCTATCAATTAACACAAATAGCAATCTAATTATGCAAGATTTTTTTTTTTTTTTTTTGAGAGCGTGTACAAGTGCATGGGGTAGGGGCAGCAGGAGAGGGAGAGAGCAAATCTCAAGTAGGTTCCACACCCAGCGCGGAGCCCAATCTCACAGCTCGATCTCACGACCCTGAGATCATGACCTGAACCGAAATCAAGAGTTGGACGCTTCACTGGCTCCCCAACCGAAGATCTTTTTGTGACATTATTATGCTTTGTATCGGCAGTTCATCTTTCAAAGCAACCTTTCTTCAATATCCGATTCAAGTCCTATTTCAAACAGCTTAGAAAGTGTGGCCGGTTAGAAGCAGAAGCGCGCTGCCATGATTTATAAGCGGGCAGGTCTGCTGCTACGGGAGTCTCTCTGTGGCCTGCTGTCCTTCTTTAGGACCCATGTCCCCTCAGATGGCTTTGCACACCCCCGGCTCCCGCTTTAACGAGGTGGGGTCTTTGACGGGGACAGGTGACACAAAGTGTGTCCGGTGCTCCAGCCAGTGCCTGCTTGTGGACGGGGCGTACTGAGCACCAGCTCCAGTTTTAATGTCTTCACAGATTGGGAAGACAGGTGCCTACCTGCAGTTCCTCAGCATTTTGTCCAGAATGCTCATTCGGCTGACGGAAGTGGATGTTTATGATGAAGAAGAGATCAACATCCGTGAGTTTTGCGTGGGTGACCCTTGGGCTTGGAATCCTCTTCAGTCTGTTTCTCGGGTGACCGTGTGTCCTCTACCCTCTAGATGGAATTCTCAGATCCGCGATCCCACTCATCCCAGGGGCCTTGAGGGCTGCTTTTCTCTCTCCCTTGTTTGCCGTCATTTTGCTCAATATCAGAGCGGCACCTGGGACGCCTTTGTGGAGATAAAATCACCACACTAAAAATAACCGCTGTCTGCTGCGTATCTTCCTCGTGTCCAGCCCTGTGCTGGATCCTTTCCATAAATTGCTACATTTAACTTCCGGCACATCCCAATGAGAATAACTACTTATTTGCTGGTAAGTAACTCGCTCAGGCGCCCAGCTGGGAGATGGCAGAGCTGGAGCTGAGCCGGATTAGGCGGCTGACCCTAGAAGGCAGGGCTGTCCTTCGGGGAGGGTCCCACTCAGGCAGCTGAGCGCAAAGGTCTGTATCTTAGGACAGAATGGAAGTATATCATTTCTCCTTACTCAGGGAACAGAATTTGCCCAGAGGAAGGTAAGATGGCTGTCTTCTGCTCCCTACCTCACCTCCTCACTCGTTCCTCCAATAGCTCATCCACTTGGTCTGGTAAATGGATCTGATGCCTTGGGAATTAAAATTTGCGTGAGACGTCCTCTCTGTAGGCAAAGAAAGGGGGACCAGTATGTTGCCCTGACGTCAAAAGAGCACTTCTTTTTTTTTTTTTTTTTTTAAGATTTTATTTATTTATTTGCAAGAGAGAGAATGAGAGAGAGCATGAGGGGAGAGAAGGAGGGAGACGCAGAGTCCCCATGGAGCAGGGAGCCCGATGCGGGACTCAATCCCAGGACCCTGGGATCATGACCTGAGCCGAAGGCAGTCGCTTAACCAACTGAGCCACCCAGGCACCCTGAGTCACACTTCTTTTTATTTATTTTTATTGTATACATTGAAGTGTACAAATGATGATTCGATACACATATGCATTGTGAAATCACCACTACGACGAAGCTAATGGACATGTTCCTAGTTGCCATGCTCCCTGCAGTGTTATTCACCACAGGCAAAACACAAGAGCCACCGTATGTTGTCCGTCGATGGGTAAATGTCTATCAGCAGATGGATGGATAAAGAAAAGTGTGGTATATACAAGTAATGGAATATCATTCAGCCTTAAAAGAGCATAAAATCCCACCATTCCCAAACACACTTCTTTAGATGCTCCTGACTGTGTTTGAGTTTTGACTTGGAGAAAATTTGGAACCAAGGAAGCTCATCCATCCCTTAGTCTTTCCTTTGAAGGAAAGAGGAGGGAAGCTCTTCATCCAAGCTCTGAGCTTTCACACATCCCCCCTCACAGTTTAGAACTGAATTTCAGATGAAAATCAGCAGACCTGTTGAGTGTCTGTGTCCTCACTTTCTTGGCTGTCCCCATGATAAGGACAGGATTTGAACCCAATTTGTTAAACTTCAAAGCCCATTTCTTCAGAAACTCTCTTATTGCCTTGGTTTTTCTCTTTGGGGAAGCATGGATAATTGCTGTTTAAGGGGTTTGTGAAGATTAAGTTACATATAAAGCAGTGAGCGTCTGTTCCACATGCAGGAAACATGCCTCTCGTCTTCTTTGTTTCTTCTCTTGTGGACATGCACTCTGCCCCTGTGTACATAGCATGGATATAAAAATCAATATATTACATAATTTGTGTTGGACCATCTAGATTTTTTTTTCTTTTTTAGCCAAGAAGCATTGAGTGAGCATCACAGATTACCCCAGTTATGATGTAAAATATAAGATAGAATTTGGGCCATGAATGGTGTTGGCATTCAGAAAGGAGAAACCAGTGGCCTTGAATGCTGAGGAGCTACAGTGGTAGGAGTTGGCCATATTAGCTCTGTAGCATTTAGACAGAAGACAAGAACAGGTGCTATGTTAGGTTCCATTGGCGGTGGGAACCAGTGTGCTACATATGGGGGTGGGGAATGGTGCTGGGGGGAAGTGCAAAAGGAGCAGTAGGTATATTGGGAGGGGCTGAAGTCAGCATGGGAGCCAGAAATGCAGGAAACATGGCACAGACCACAGATAAAAGGTAGACCCAAAGGCACTTCTTGCTTCCTTACAGCAATCCTGAAAATGCGGTGTTCCAGGAGCCTTTGAGATACAGTAGCGTCCCCCAGGAACCCAGAGACTCAAGGACAGCTCTACCGCAAGCATCATCCTTACACACATTCAAAAATCAGTCATCCTCACTTCCTAGTTAGTCACTTGTCTGTGTTTCTACCAATCTTACAGATCTCCGAGAGGAATCAGATTGGCATTACCTCCAGCTCAGTGACCCCTGGCCAGACCTGGAGCTGTTCAAGAAGTTGCCTTTTGACTACATTATTCATGACCCGAAGTATGAAGACGCCAGTCTGATTTGTTCCCACCTCCGGAGCATAAAAAGTGAAGGTCAGCCTTACAAAACTCCCGCGCCATGTTCTTCTGGAGTATGTAGTGAGAGCCTCTGAAAGAGCTGAACTGTGTTGGCGATGAGCTCAGTTGTCTGGGGGTGGGAATTAACCAGCAGCATCTGGGAGAGAAGCGAGGTCACTGCCTCAGTGGACAAGGAAGGGCTCTTCCCGTGAAGGTGGGCTGGTGGCTCCGCATGTGCAGACAGCGATGGGTGCGCTCCTGGGGGTGTGTCATGGTCAGGACATCCTCGAGATTCTGGTTTACAGGGGACACAAGACACAGATGCTAATGTATGAATGGGGGTTGTCCTAATGAAATGCACATACCTCCCTCTCTAGCCTCTGTGTCTTGTTCCCCCTCCTCCTTCAGGGACCACCGACTGTCACGGTATTAGGACCCCATAGGGTTTTAGGGTCACCATCAGCAGACATTGGATATTAGTGGGCCAGTATGGTTTTTAGCACAGACTGGGAGAGTTGGATGAGTGGAAAGGGAAGGAGGAGACTCACCCGCCTCCGTGTCACACCAGGAATTCTCTCTTCTGTCTCTCTGAAGCATTTTCACCGACCAGTCCTTCCCATAGACCAGTCTCTAGCTCAGGTTTGGGGTTAAAATCTCCATCTCGCCAAGTCGTTCGGCAAACCAGAAGCCGTTCATCAGCAGTGTGGCATCTGCATCTGAAGCTGGCAGTCCGTTTGCGTTGCCCGGGAGCGAATCCTTGAATCTGTGTTTACAGCCGTAGGTCCATTAGTAAGACCCGCGGCGACCACGGTTTGTTGACTCCTCCCGCCGAGTCATCCCGGGCCCAGACAGACGCGGTCCCCCCAGATCCCAGCACGGAGTCTCGGTCCGCTGCATTCTGAGCGGGCAGCGGAGGGCGCAACGGCTGTGCCCGCGGCCGCTCGGTGACCCTGACCGGTGTTTCCTGCAGACGGGGGCGTGTCCCGGAAGCCCGAGGAGCTGCACACGCGGCGGCAGACGGCGCGGATGAGGCTGTCCAAGTACGCGGCGTACAACACGTACCACCACTGCGAGCAGTGCCACCAGTACCTGGGCTTCCACCCCCGCTGCCAGGTGGGCTGTGCTCCCGCCTGGCTCCCTTGGGCACACACCGTCGGTTCTCTGTTCCGCCGAGTTTCAGTTGTCATTCCAGAGCGGGATGTGGAGGGTTCTGGAAGCCTCTGCCTCTTGGTCCACGTGTATCTCCAGTTCCCTGCAGTGATCTGCGCAGTGACTGCTGACGCCACAGAAGCGCCTCTCCCGGGGTTACACATTTGCTAGTGACTGTGCATGTCCGCATTTTCTTTACGTTCTATCAACTTCCAAAGTGAGTTCAGGGCAGCAGACTGAGTGCTGATGGACCAGCCACAGAGATGAATAAACTCTGTCCCCATAGTCAAAACACACAGTCTAGGGATGGGAGAGATGCCCATGGAGAGAACAGTGAACAGAGAACAGTGAAAAGCTGGCAGGAAAGGCAGTAAGGGGAAGCAGAGAAATTATGCAGAGAAGGAGAGCCATTTGCACTTACCGAGCACCTACTGCGTGCCAGGCAACGTGCTGGGCACTTCTGATATGTCGGTACTTCCTCTAACCTTTTTACGTAATAGAGAGTGACGCTTACTTTAGACACTGGGGTAAATGGGTAAGGCTGCCGATGCGGGGCCCTGGCTGGTCACCTGGATGTGTCCGTGTTTAAGCTACCCCTGTTATCCACTCAACACACGCTGGAGAGGAAACGCTCCTGTCTGGTTTCTTACTTCATTCTCCCTAAAATCTTGCAAGGCAACAACATTATCTCCATTTTGTAAATGAAGGTACCGTCTTGGGTGGGGGACAGAGGAGAGAGTTTTGACGAATCGGTAAGGGCCTAGGCAGACAGGAGGAAAGGGAACCCGCCTGCAGGGGAGGGGAGACATGAGGTCTTTGGGGGAATTAGAAGTGATTTTAGTCAGGCATCACTGGACGTTAAAGTGCAAGGGGAGGGTGGTCCCAGGAGAGGACCCTGGGAAGGGGGTGGGCAGAGAGCCTGCCACAGAAGGCATCAGGTTCCGTCAGGACAAATACCATATGATCTCACTCATCTGTGGAATTTAAGAAAACAACAGAGGAGCACAGCAGGAGAAGGGAAAGAAAAATAAGATAAAAACGGAGAGGGAGGCAAACCATAAGAGACTCTTAACTCCAGGGAACAAACGGAGGGTGGGTGGGGGGCTGGGGTAGCTGGGGGATGGGCATGAAGGCGGTCACGTGACGTCATGAGCACTGGGTGTTGTGCGCAACGGGTAAATGACTAAATTCTACCCCCAAGACGAATACTACATTCTATATGTTAACTAAGTTAAAATGAAGTAAAACATTTTAAGGAAAGGCATCAGGTGCTGCACGGAGGGTGGACCTGGGACCCCTCCAGGGAGATCTACAAGGGGCGGCCTGATGTGGGCAGCGCTGCATTTTGCATAGTCTGTTAGCATCCGTGGGTGAGTTCACGGAGGGCCTGTGAGCCTGGTCCTGAAGAAGGGGCAGGCAGGATTTTAGATGTAGTGTTTCGTTTCAGACCTCGGTAAGGGAAAGGGGAGGAAGGAGTAGCTGGGGCAGCTGGAGGTGGTGGGAGCCAGGACACCTGCGAGGCCCACAGGGGTGTGCAGGATAGCTCAGGCCCTTGACTGCTTCCAGAAGGTTCTGCAGCAGCCTGAGCATGGGCTTGCCAGCTCTGTCCCTTTTGCAGAGGGAAACAGCAGACAGTGGCTTTAATTCTCCCAAGTCTGCCCAGCCTTCAGCTATCCCTGAAGTAGCATCAAGACTGATTTTTTTTTTAAACTATTCAATTTTACTGGAGACAAAATTGGAGAATGCAGATGAGCAGTTTTTTAAAGAATTAAAAATAGTAATTCTATTTGCTCCAGATAAGCTGTCCTAACATTTCCTCCTTGGAGATGAAATTTTTCTTTCAAAGCAGAGAAAATACAAGTGGAAATGTTCCCTTAATTTTGAAATTTAAAGAACCGGAGGAGACTCACGGGTTTTAGTCATGGTCACATCAGTTAGTGTCTGCAGAGAATTAACAGAACTGAGGTCCGGAGACCCTGGGCTCCAGCTGGACTGTGCCCCTGTGTCCAAGGGTGCTCGGGTCTGGGGGCTGCAGTCACAGCGGACTTAGAACCAGGCCACGTGAGAATTGCTGAGGGACTGCTCCCTCCTGGCCTCTCCAGCCTCAGTTCCCCCCGCTCTTTCCCTCTCTCTCAAACCTCCCTGCTCTTTTTCATAAACCTTCCTCAGCTGCATCCCCCACGTCAAAATCTATTTCTGTCTCATCTCTGCTCCCACAGGGCTCTGCGGTTCTAGTGGAGCCACGGTAGGCGTGTAAGGCCGCTGTGTCCTGCCTGGCCCGCCGTCTCTGGGCCCTGGGGATTCTCAGAGGAGTGCGGGGCACATGCCAGCTGCCAGTCTGGGGAGGGGCTGTCCGCTGGAGGCCGAGAGGGGTCAGGGAATGAGGCTTGGGTAGAGCCATGTAGCACCGTGGCCTGGGCAGGAGTCACACCAGGGGGCGGTGCAGGCAGATGAGGGGTGAGGGGGCGTGAGGCTAGGCCTGGGAACGGGAGCAAGCCCAGGACCTCTGAGTGTCAGTCCCCATGTCCACACGGGGACGGGGACGGTACCACCTCATAGGATTGCCCCTGACGGCACCGAAGGGATGGAAGGGGGCGCAGACACAGTGAGTGTGACAGAAGTGTGTAAGCATAAGCACTTAGTGACACGGTTTATTACTATGTTGTTACGCGTCATGCCTATGATGGAAAAATGCATTCATTAGAGTTAAAAAGTGAGGTGTGGTGTGAAAGCCTTTGGGGGTAACCTAGCGCACCTCGGGGTCAAATCCAGGGTCCAGAAGGCGTCGGTGCCTAGAAGGGTGTCGCTGGGTGAAGCATGATCCGAATTAAAGATGGGGAGGCATCCGGCCGAGTGGGGGTGCGCTCGCGTGTGTCGGCCCAGGAGCAAGACCTGGGGGTCCACACTTCGTACCGGAGCCGGTCTGCGGGCGGGTTTCTCGAGCTGCGGGGCAGGTGGTACCAAGCTTTGCGTTGTCATGCCCGGGACGGGCCTGGGTTCTTCCAAGCGGTGGCGGCGGGCTCTGCTGACAGGCTCTGTCCTTTCCCGCCACACCTCAGCTCTATGAGTCCACGCTGCACGCCTTCGCCTTCTCCTACTCCGCGCTGGGGGCGGAGGTCCGGCTGCACTTCATCATCCCCAAGTCCAAGGAGCACCACTTCGTCTTCAGCCAGCCTGGGGGCCAGCTGGAGAGCATGAGGCTGCCGCTCGTCACCGACAAGGTACTGGCTCCCGGGCGGGGCGGAGCGGGGGGATGGGCATCCTCGTGGCTGCAAGTGACCATTGCGCTGGCGACCTGGAGACCATGGCCGCTTCATGAGTCAGGGCAGGGGGGGATGGGCACGGTGGCTGAACTTGGAGGAGGCCGGGGGCGCTGGGGCTTTGGGTCACTCCGACTGCACTTTGAACCTCGCTCTGCCGCTCTCGTGTTGTGTCATTGGAACCCGGCTCTGAATATTGCTGAGCCCCTGTTCCCTCACCCATGAACCTGGGCCGTAGTAAGTCCTGCAGGAGCTTCCCGTGAGCTTGGTTTGGGACGACTGAGGGAAGTCACCTGCGCGGAGCCTGGACGAGGACAGGTGCTCCCTAGATGTTTGTCCCTTCCCTATCTTGCCTCTACTGCCGTTAAACAGAACAGTTGAAACTGTCCGAGGCGGTAGAATCATGCAGCGACTGGCCCCCTGCCCCCGGGGCCTGTTACCTGGACACAGTGACTGGTGTCTCACAGCCAGCCTCGATCTGTCTGTCCTTCTCCTCTGCCTTCCTCTGGTATTCGGAAGCAAATCCCAGATGGGGCATCACATCACCCATAAAACATGCATTTTCTCTCTTTTCAAGAGGCTGTTCTTCCTGATTCACTGTCTCTGTGACCGGCCTCCTTAGGGGCGCTGCTCCCAGGGACACCTGCTCTGTCGGATGAGCGCGACCCCGCAGGGTCAGCTTGCTGCCCTCCCGCCAGCCCCAGCCGGCGTCAGCCTGCTGTGGAACGCTGCTTTTCCTTCTCCGGGTGACGGGGCCGGGATGATAGGGTTGAACAGCCTTTCAGGCCCGACAGGCTTTCACCGAGCATTAAAAACATTAGTGAAGAACCAGTGGGACCTTTATTATGGGGTGTCTCGTACCCCGCGGGCTGGGGTAGGCTCTTGCCCCGGAGGAGGATTTCTCTGTTACCCGGCTCACTTCTCCAGCCAGAGCCCACCAGAACTTCTGGGCGCCAGCTACAGCACAGCCGTACAGCAAGCAGGTCCTCTGAGAACCTCAGAAGAAGTACAAGACCTAGCTCAGCCAAAGTGGAAGAAAACATAGCTATTTATGTGAAAGATTCACACCCCAAGTGGATCAGGAGCTAGGCTGTATGGATAAGGCATTGAAGGACTTGCAGACATCCAGAATAGCATGGACTCGGCACACAGCTGATGCTAATTGGGCAGGGTCATGCATTTGGGTCATCGGGAGATGCTAGTTGGGGTTGTGTAAGAAGACCATTTCCAAACAAGCACTGACTTCGCTTCGGATTTTCTGGGCCAGCAGCTGGGGCTTGGTCCTGGTGTGTGGGGACGCTGGCTTGGATGCACTCACTCATGTCTGCGCTTAGCCACCGGGTGGGCTGGGGGCTGGCGCATTAAGGGTGGTCGCCGTGGGAGGCCCGTCCCCGCTCTGCTCCCTGTGGTGTGTCCTCCTCCAGCCAGCAGCCCTGGCTCATCCCTGAGAGGGTTCTGAGAGAGGGAGCATGTGTCCGTCCTCTGGAGGCCAGCCTCGGAACTGGCATAACCATCATTTTCACTGTTTTGTGGGTAAAAACAAGGTCCCAGGGCTAAGCTGGATTGCGTGAGTGTGGGGTGGGCTCCATCTTCTGATGGAAGGTGCTGCGGGGTGACCTTTCAGGGGGAGGGGAGTGACTGTGACCATTTTTACAAACACTTCCCCTCGTCATTCCTACGTTTTCCAGAGTCACGAATATATAAAAAGTCCGACATTCACGCCAACCACCGGCCGTCACGAACATGGACTCTTCAACCTGTTCCACGCCATGGATGGTGCCAGCCATTTGCACGTGCTGGTTGTCAAGGAGTATGAAATGGCCATTTACAAGAAATACTGGCCCAACCACATCATGCTGGTACTCCCGAGTATCTTCAACAGCGCCGGAGTCGGTAGGTTGTTTACCTTGCCCTACTCGCTAAAATTTCTGAGACTGGGGACTTGGAAGAATATTCTAGAGATGAACGTGCTTAACATTTTTCATCAAGCTTTTTGATTTTTAAAGCTGTGTTCATCTGCTGGAATATTCTTCTTTGATGCTTGGTTATTGATTTAGTTCACATTCTCCGTGATTAGCAAGGATAAGCTGACCCGTGTGTGTGCGGGTTGGTGATGGAGGTGAGGACCCGACCACCGGGAGCTGGCTGGTCGCGCAGGGTGGGCCTTGATGAGCTGCTCTAATTCTGACAGGGGCTTTGCCCCCAGGCGGGTGTCCACGGAGCAGAGACCCGAGAGTGGGAGTGGTTTGGGCCCTTTCAGGTGCCGCCCATTTCCTGATCAAGGAGCTGTCCTACCACAACCTGGAGCTCGAGCGGAACCGGCAGGAGGAGCTGGGGATCAAGCCGCAGGACATCTGGCCTTTCATCGTGATCTCCGACGACTCCTGCGTGATGTGGAACGTGGTGGACGTCGACTGCGGCGGGGAGAGAAGCAGGTGAGCCACCTGCTCCGACCCTGTCCCCTTTCAGCCGGGGATTCTCAGCCGCCGTCTGAGGACCACAGGGGACACCTCATCTTAGAAGGCTTGGCGTGTGGTGGACAGGGCCCTGCACAGGACAGCCTCCTGTTCCAAGCCCAGCTTTATTTTGAGTTTTAAATTTGTTAAAATTGTACTGATGTCTAATCCATACAGAAAATCACAATATGTATAGTTTAGTACAGAATGTCTATGGGGGCATCTGGGGGGCTCTGTCAGTTAAGCCTCCAGCTCTTTGATTTCAGCTCAGGTCATGATCTCAGGGTCGTGAGGGCTTCTCTCCCTCTCCCTCGCTCCTTCCTCCCGTTCAGGCTTGTACACACACTCTCTCTCTCAAACTAACAAATAAATCTTGGGAAAAAAATGAAGCATCCACAAAAAAAGGCAGCATGAAACATATCCGGAAGTCTTCACACACTGAACTTCCGCTTAACCAACTCCTGTGTGAAGAAATGGAGCCTCACGAGTGCCCCAGAATTTCCCTCCTGTGGTCTTCCAGCGCCGGCCCCCCGCCCCCAGCCTAACTCCTATCGCCCAGGTGTGTTTTCATTTGCTGTGCCACATTAGGGTAACAACGGAAATCTTTCTGGGTCCTCGTTTCTTCTTCTTTTGAAGGAACACTAAGACCTGTGCTGGAGGTCCGTCGTGAGGGTCACTTAGACGCCGAGTGGCCTGCAGGTGGCTGTGAGAGCAGCACCAGGTGGAAGAGGCTCGCTGGACACAGACGCCCAGCGTCACTGGGGAAATCGTTCCTTTTGTGATTTGCCTCAGGAGTGTTTCGGGTTAGGGTTGCCTGGTTATTTTTGGGTTGTTTTTAATTTAAAATTTTAAAAAAGATTTTATTTATTTGAAAGAGAGAGAGCACATGCATGCGTGAGCTGGGGGTGGGCAGGGAGAGGGAGAAGCAGGCTTCCCGCTGAGCTGGGAGCCAGATGTGAGGCTCGATCCCAGGACCCTGAGATCGTGACCTGAACTGAAGGCAGACAGACCCTTAACCAACTGAGCCACACAGGTGCCCTTTCTTTGTTTTTTTTAAAGAGATATGATGTTCATTTACTTCTTTTATGTGAGTGATATCCTGGAGAAATAATGACCGTTGATCAGTGTTTGTCCAGAAAAACATTTTCTGAACGATAGAGCTGCCCGTGACTTATGGGAGCAGTGATTCCGCTTTGCTTGCCGTATTCGCCCAGACGCTCTTCCAAAGGGTAGAGCGTGGCCAAGAGCTGAGACTGGGAGAGAGCTGGCTCTTATTCTACCTTCCTGAAGTCCATTCTGAAGCAGCAGTTAACATCCTGGGTTGCTGGGACTGGCCAGGGTCCTGGGGGTTTACTGAAGCCCCGTGGAGTGGGGAGGAAGCTGGGGTCCAGCAGAGTTGAGCTGCGGGCCTGCGCTCAGCTGCTCGCTCCGGAGTCCCTGCTTTCAGCCCCCTCCTTGGTCATCAGGTGTCCCTGTCGTCTTCACAGACAGCAGGTGCGGGCAGCCGGGCTGGGGGCTGGGGCTTATATGCCATCTTCCTCCTTCCCATCCCCTCACTGGAATTCACGGCCGGAAGCTTCCTGCTTTCCCTGCCACTTTAACTTCAGCTCTGCAAACCAGAAATGCCAAAGTGTTTTAGCACCGGACGGGAAGAAGGGCTTTGGAGACCCACAGCACTGTTTGAATCCAAGCCCTGTTGAGTCACATCGGGCAAGTTACTCGGAGCCTTTTTTCCCTCCTTGGTAAAACGGGGGTGACGTGTCCGTGGCATGAGAGGGCCGTGAGGACAAGTGACATGCCCAGCGTGGTGCCTGGCACTCAGGGAGGGTCGTGGCGGGTTCCACCCACGGCCACCCTACCTGCCGGCACGTGAGCTCCCGTTGGAAGGCGGCCCCTGCTGTTGCGCCTCCGCCCAGGGACGTCAATCTTCCTCTTTCGAGCAGGGAATTTTCCTGGTCAGAACGAAATGTGTCTTTGAAGCATGTGATGCAGCACATCGAGGCGTCCCCCAACATCACCCACTACGCCCTGATTGGCATGCGGAAGTGGTCCAGCAAGACCGGGCGCGGCGAGGTGCGCGAGCCCTTCTCCCGCTGCCACGTGCACGACTTCATCGTCCTGAACGTGGACCTGACCCAGAACGTGCAGTACAACCAGAATCGGTGAGTCCTGCCGGCGGAGGGGCAGTCAGCACCGCCCACGGGCCCAGGGCCCCCCTCTGCCCGTAGCATTGCTCCGACCCTGCTTTCAGTCCTCAGGTTTTAAAAAAGAATTTACATCATATGATTTCGTGGAGGGGAGATTCGCATGAGATTATTCCGCTGGCTTCCCCCGCCTGTGTGCTGTTTTACTTAGTGACTGCTGTATGCACCACATTACTTAGTGATTGATGTATGCGCCGCATTACTTAGTGACTGATGTATGCGCCACATTGTTTCTCTGGCTTTTGGTCTCCTTGCAACACATTGCTTTAAAGCTAAAAAGTAACTTCCACGTGATACTCTCTCCTGGTCTAGCCACAGAAGTGCTCACAACTCAAGAATAACCCACTGGCCAGTGGTTACCGGGCCTCTGTGGAGGCCGGGCAGTGGGCACACGGCCAAGATGGCCCTCCTAGGAGCCTCGATCTGGAAACCAGGCTGCCCGGCTGGGAATCTGGGTTCTGCCACTTAATGTCTTTGCATTGAGGCGCAGGCTTCCATCTCTGAACCTTGTTTTCCCTGCTGTAGAAAGCGGCTCCTGTTTTTATTCTGGGCAGTTTTCACTCTGATCAGTAGATAAAAAGGTGTTTGTGGGGTCCCTCACGCAGCACCTGTAGATGGGTTCGCCCATGGGAGTGTTTCTGTGGTGTTCACCTCGGGTGTGCTCTGCCTGCCTGGTACAGACACCCTACAGCTGGGCCTGCCCTCCTTGTTTGTTTTGCCTTATTCACATGCCTCTGTAAGGTGGGAAGGAGCCTACCCTGCCTCCAAAGCAGGGGCGCCCCCTCCACATGGCTGGTGGGGGCGTGCTGGGGGGTGGGGCGGGGCCGCCTCCAGTCCTATGTTCTATCCTCTGCTTCCGTGCAGGTTCATGTGCGATGATGTGGACTTCAACCTGCGCGTGCACAGCGCCGGCCTCCTGCTCTGCCGATTCAACCGCTTTAGCGTGATGAAGAAGCAGATCGCGGTGGGCGGGCACAGGTCCTTCCACATCACGTCCAAGGTGAGTGCGCCCGCCAAGTCCGCTGCCGGGGGCTGTGTGGGCTGCAGACTGGGAGCTGGGCGGAGCCGGGTCTGCGGGGCGGCCCGGGAGTGTACAGCCTTGCAACCCCGGGCAGATGGGCCTTCGGTAGCCAAGTGTCCTTGCGACAAGCACCACTAGAGTGATGCGTGTCACAGAGACCTAACCGTGCGAAGGGCGGAAGTGGGAGTCTGCATGAGTGTCCCTGAGAAAGTGACATTAAAGCGGAGACCTGGGGGTCGAGAAACGTCTTCATATCCAGGTTTGGGGAAGGATCTGGGTAGAGGAGCCGAGCAGGTGGGAGGGAGGAGGTGAGTATGGAAGAAGTGTACCAGGCAGGGAAAGAGGCAGAGATGGGCTGGAGGGAGCAGCGGAACCTTAACAGCCATGGGAACATTCCAGACTCTCCCTCGGAGTAATGAGAAGCTGCTGTTGGGTGTCCTCTGGAGGAACCTATAAGCTTTATTTAGGTCAACAGTATCTCTGGCTACGGCTTGGGAATCGCGTTGGCTCTGGAGTAAGAGGCGGTGGGAGAGGAAGGTTAGGGGTCAGCGGGAAGGGCCGTGGGGGTGGGTGCGAGGTGGACAGGATCTGGGGGCAGGAGAGGCTGACCCTTCCCGGAGATTCACATTCTTGGATTTGTGGGGGAGAGTCCCTAAGGCCCACGGGTTCTCTTGATTTTTCTAGACCAGACAGCCAGTTGTCTGATGGAATGCTCAATGTCACACTTCTTCCCGATCTCATTCATTAATTTCACACATCTCACTTGGGAAAAACCCCAGTTTTTCTGAACAGAGAATTTTATGGTTGAAGGTTGGGTTCTTCACTGCCAGCCCTACCATGTGACAGAGTCTTTTGGGCCGGGGCCACTCCCCGCAGAAGCCTGGCTGGGGGTAATGGCTGGGAGTGGCTGACACCTCGCCTCCCCACGCAGGTGTCCGACAACCCCGTGGCCATCGTGCCCGCCCAGTACATCTGCGCCCCGGACAGCAAACACACGTTCCTCGCGGCCCCCGCGCAGCTCCTGCTGGAGAAGTTTCTACAGCACCACAGTCACCGCTTCTTCCCGCTCTCCCTGAAGAACCACAGCCACCCCGTGCTCTCGGTCGACTGCTACCTTAACCTGGGATCTCAGGTGACTTTCAGAGGGGGCCCCGCTGAGCCCTCGAGCCAGCGAGCAGAATTCCTAAACAGATGCGCCGCCGTCCCGGACTAGCACTTTTAGTGGCTACTCGGCCCCTTTGCCTCAGGTGTTTGCCTCTCTGTGCAGGTGAGAGAGCTTGAACGCTCTGGCCCGATGCCGTAAGTTAGGGATGAAAGCCGACTCGGAGGCCAAATCACTTCTGACTCTCAGATGAATTAATGAGTAGATGAATCAGGACAAACTTCCTGGAATTGATTTTTAGGATTTAGATTTGGAAATGGCACTAAATATCATCCTTATCCGCACTGCCCCCGCCTCCCCCGCAACACCCTGTCCCACCCGGCCCCAGCCTTGAGCTTGATCTAGTTGTTAGTATTTGCTAGATGGAAAGCCCTAGCCTAGCATCATGTGGTTGAGGATTTCGGGGAAAATGATGGTTTCTCTTGGATTTCTTCTTTTTCAGATTTCTGTGTGCTATGTGAGCTCTAGGCCCCACTCTCGGAACATCAGCTGCTCTGACTTCGCGTTTAGTGGGCTCCTGCTATACCTCTGTGATTCTTTCGTGGGAGCCAGCTTCTTGAAAAAGTTTCATTTTCTGAAAGGTACCTGCTCATACATTTTACTCTGGATCTCGATTTGAATGCCTTTCCTCACCCAGTGCATCCGAGGAGGTGACTTCTGGCCCTTTCCTTATTGGCCAGGGGGTACACTGAGGTTCAGAGAGGAAACAGGACTGCCCCAGTTATCCCGGAAAGTCCAAGGAGGCTGATGCAATCCCAGGGCGGCTCTCGCTTCCTAGTACCTGTCTGGAGAGTCAAGACACATCCCCTTTCTCTTAGGCAAAGGGATAATTTCGACTTCGTGTTCCTTTTCAGCCCAAGTTCTTAACATCAGCACCTGGGTCCCTCCGTTCCCTCCTCCTGGTGCCTGAGCTCTTCCTCCTCGTCTTGGGGGTGCTGCCTACTCTTTGCCCTTCACTCTGACCTTCCTCCTTCTGTAGCTGTTGTTGTGCTAGAGTGGCTGAGAGTGACAGACATTCATCCTGGAGGGCATAAAAAAACGGGCTTCTAGCCAGCTGGGCTCCCTCACCGATCTTCATGTAACATTGGGTGCCTTCACTTTGACCTTCTGGAGCAGGTGTTTCCTGAGCACCAGCACTCTATAAGGCTTGGCAATAGTAAGAGGTTTCTAACACCGTCTGCCTTTGGGAAACATTTTGTGTGACGGGAGGACAGGACACGTGGGTAGGAGGGAGGCGGACCAACAGCAACCCCGGGTGATGGGCTGACGAGGCGAGGAGTGGAGAGGACGGAGAATCCCCCAGGCTGGGCGGGGAGGGGCTGCTGCGCCGGGCCTGGGTGCAGGCAGCTTGCGCGGGATGAGAAGGTAGGGCCCCGCCGGGAGGTGGCCTAGCACGGGGCAGTTCACACAGAGCTGGAGCTGGGAACACTTGGTTTGCAACTAGACCCACCGTGTGTCTGCTTCCGGTTCTGCTCCCTTTGTTCCCCCACTTCTTTCTGGACCTTTCTTCTGGCCTCCCTGTTGTCTCACCTGCCAGATCTCCCGACTCACCGTTGCGCTGTGCGTGCTGCTAAGATAATGCAGCATTCCGAAAGTCGCAGGAGGCCCCCTGGACGTCTGGTCCTTCCCTCCCAAGTAGCATCCCGTTGCCTTACTGCAAGTAAATGCAGGCAGTCGCTCGCCTTTGGAGAAACTCACCTGTTTTCCTCAATGCCTCTGCCCTCGCCCGTGCATGCAGGTGCCACCCTGTGCGTCATCTGTCAGGACCGGAACTCGCTGCGGCAGACGGTGGTCCGCCTCGAGCTGGAGGACGAATGGCAGTTCCGGCTGCGGGATGAGTTCCAGACGGCCAACGCCCAGGAAGACCGGCCGCTCTTCTTCCTGACAGGGCGGCACATTTGAGGGTGACAGAGGCGGGTTTTCTGCAAGGCCGGAGCCTTCAGAACCTCATGCGCTCGAGGCTAAAGGAAATCCGAGATCCCTGGGGGCTGGACCAGGAGCGGCCCCAAGATTGGTGTGCCGCCCCCTCGTGCTGTATGTGGGGGACCCCGGGCCCGGAGGCGCACGGAGTCTTAGTGAGAGCAATGAGGAGGAGTTGGCGGCAGGCCGGAGGGCACACCCCTGCCTCGCGGGTTCCGGGCCAGGCCACGTGGCCCTGGGCTCTGTTGAAACCTGTTTCATGATGAATGAATTGTTGCCTGCTGTCATGTCACCCACGTGCTTCCACGGACAGACTTGACTTTTCTCTTAGTGCTAAAGGATCGCTCTTGGATTTTCTCGTAGAGGTGCCAGTATCCTGGGCGAAGGGCAGGATTTGGGCTATGTGGGTTTCCTTATCACCTACTACAAAGCAATATTCCAGAAGGACATTTTAAGTACAACGGCAGGACACAGGAAGAAACTAACATCATTTCCCAAAAATTATGTCATTGCCTACAAGTTTGCTCTTCTAGAAGCTAGCCCAAAGGCATCGACGCTGATAAAGTAAAGCAAGTGGTTTGACGTCAGAGCACATAAGATTCTATTAAAATAATATAGTAGAAGGTCAGTACCCTACCTCTTAGAAAGGGCAAAAGTGAAAAGACGCTTTCTTTACAACAAAAAAGCATTTCAGAAAGAAAATTAGGGTTGCTGAGGTTGACCTGAAGAGACAGACTTTGCCTTACAAAGGAAAGAGGACCAAATCGCTTGCTTTGAAACAACAAACACAACCAAAGTGGCATAGAAAAGAGTTTGTAAGAACTAAACTTTTGACTAATTTATTGAAGCTGAGTTTTTGGTTCCTTAAATAGCTTGTTTTCCCTTATGAGTGCTTGGCCCCGATCAGAGTGGAAGGGGACAGAGCAGAGAAGACAGCAGGAATGTTCCATGATGCTCCCGGTCCATCTGTCTGATGGGATGTGTATCAAGCCAGTGTGTGAGAGCACCACCCACAGGCCAGGCGTTGGACCATGTGCTTTTCTAGTTCGGGTCCTGCTTAGTCCTTCCAGCAGCCCACATGGGGACAATTATCCTCCACTTGGAAGACGAGAAGGTTCACATACAGAGAGTCTACACCTCTCTGAGATCACAGTTCAGGAGGGGAGCAGAGGGATGGGCAAGTAGACTTCTGCATCCCGGACCAGAGTCTGTCTTGCCCTGGCACCACGGTGCTTTCGGAGTGTCTCTAACTCAAGGAAGAATTTAAAGATACTCAGAGAAGAGCCATCAGAATGCATTCCAACACATCCATGTCAGACTCTTACAAGCACTCTGACGGATAACAGTCCAAGAAGAAATTATTTTAAAAGATGATGCCAAAGAGTTAATCCCTTTTCCCCCCCAAGAAAAAAGAGCCCATGAGTATAAAAGATTTGTTCAATGTTTATAAAATGATCACTTTGTATATGCCATTATTCCTGTCTTGGAATAAAAACTTACCTTCTTTAGCTATATTTGTTTTTTGTAAATAGCAGCTTCTGTGCTATTCTTCCCATTTTATTAGTTAATTTAAACTTGAAAAAAGTCCCAAACGTTCCTCTTTGTTCCAGCCTTATAAATAAAACATAGAGTGCACTTATGGTTTCTTTGATGAGTATTAATTGCATTATTTTGAGAGGGAATAGTATGGTCAGTGATCTCCAGGGGCTCCCTGCTTAAAATCTCAGAAAAGACAGTTTTGGAAAGGAAATGATAAATCCATAAAAACAAACATATATTAACATGTGGAGGAATCCCTGAAAGAGGAAAGCAGACAAATTTAGGTGTACAGAACAGGAATGAAGCAAAGCATGGCTCAGACCATGCAGAGAAATGCGTGCAGGCAGTTGGGTCACTGTGCTGTGTGCTTCATAGTGGCTAAGGAAGCTGGAAAGGGGGCCTGGAGCAATTGTCAGGGTGATGATAGTGTGGAGCAATTGGGCTATCTAGTTCCTTCCAGCTCTTCTGCAACACTTAGAGATGCCACCAGCCTGGGCTAAGCAGGTGGCCATTGCTAGGGCAGAGTGTGGAGCAGACTGTGGAGCCTCGAGGAGGAGGGCACAGGGTTCCAGCAAACAGTAGTGCTTGTGTCCACTGATGGACTCTTTTCTGTCTTAGGTGCTTCCAACATGAGAGCTGGGGGTAGGAGTGGCTTGTGATGTGGCTTGTGATGGAGGAACTGACAAGGAGTGAAATTGAACTAAAATTCTGGATTTAATGGGGCAGGAGTGATTAACATGTTAGCAGAAAAAGAACATATAAATATATGTTAAAACAATAGTAATCTCGGGATGTCCAACATCTAAACAGTAAAGGGAAAGCAGCACCAAAAACAAACAAACAAAAAAACCCAGTGTATGTGGTGTAAGGGAAGAAAAAGCTGGGGAAGGGAGAGAGAAGCAGCGTGGTAAAGGAAGAAGATGGCAGAATCACATTGAAATGGATCCCTTCTTACAATAAACATAAATGGGTTAAATTCACCTAACAGCAGATTGAGGCTCTCAGACCTGGTCAAGAGAGCTAACAGACTGGGCTTCAAAATTTTAGAAGGTTAATGGACAAAGAGATACTTTTCAAAGTTAAATCCAGAGGGATGATAATGGTCACAAAATTCTGTAGATATGCCAGCACTACCGTGAAATCTAGGAAGCCAGAACAGGAAAATAATAGGGTAATGATGGGATAGTTGCATGGCCATGATTGGAGACTAGTACATCTCTCCAGAAATGCAGGTTGAAGACCAATAGAAATGAGAGTCAACCGACACAGTAACACGTTTGATTTAAAGTCATTAACCTCCAAAGAGGAGAGAGTTCTTGTGGAATAGAAATTCCAGGAAACATTCTGTAACTAGACAGAGGCAATGTTTGCATTACACTGTGGATGTGCTAAATTACACTAATGGTAAATTTAGGTGTATGCCATAATGAAATTAAAACTATTCCAGAGCATTGGAAGGTATGGAAATCTGTACTTTTGCAAGACCAGAAATAGCAATCACCCTCAAACCAGAGAAGAGTAATAAATACACAGATGGTGACTCTTTTTCCCTGAGTACTTACAGCAATTTGAGAATTCTCACAGTAAAGGAAGAGAAACTGGGCTGTATGAACAATGTTCACATGGATGTCAGGGTTCTCCCAACAGATGTGGCAGCAGAGAGAGCACGGAACGTGAAACTCAGAGACTTGGTTTCGTGCCTTGATTCCTTTACCAGGTCACTTGGCCCCCTGGAGAATGTGTTAGCTATGAAATGAGCAACAGTTAGTAGCAAACATTTTTGAGCACCTAATAGGTGCCAGGCATTTAACTGGGTGACTGATTGCCTATTATTTTAATCAACTCAACTATACTCTGAAGTAGATACCATTGGGACCATCTTACAGATGAAAAGCTGTGGCTCAGCGAGTTTGCATGACTTGTCTAAGATCACACATCTATCAAGAGACAGAACAAATCTAGATTCATGTTACAGTCGTAAGCATAGTTCCACTAACATCTCTGCTGCTTTCCATCTTGAGTAATTGACTTCCACCAAATGTCACATATTAGAAAGGCACTATTGGCTCCAAAGGCTCTCTATACGATTAAAGTCCTGATCCAAAATTCTTTCACTGGGAGAGATGTATTGGGTCACCTGTGGGAGATAATGCTGGACACCAGCATATAGCAAATACATTACATTGTATATCATCCTGAATCTGGGCAATCCCAGCATTAATGTTCAGAAACCCTTTTAATAACAAGATTTGCATTATACTTCCCAGATCTGGCTTCAGAGTCTGCAGACAGCTCTTTCAGTGAAGGCTATGAAACAAGGGCACGTCCAATGTCGACGGCTTTCATTTCTTTTTCAGTCTACTTGCTTAGGCAGACTTCCCAGCTCAGAAGGAATTAGCATTTTAATTAACAAAACAGTTGGAAAGCCAGTGCAGAGTTTTCAAGCCCTTCATGTCTAGAGAAGAAACAAGAATCCATGACTACATTTGTCATTCACTGAATATACTGTCCCAGTTTCCCTTTGCCTTTCTTTCTTTAACTCTGACGAGCACTAATTTCTCTCTCTTGGGATCCCTGGCTACTCTAACTCTGGTTCCTGCTCTATAAAAGGATCTTTCCCAAGGGTGGCAACCCACCCTATTAAGAAGGGTGGGTTTGGTTGCTGTTTTGGGTTGAATCACATCCCCGAAAATATATCCAGGTCCTAACCCCGGATACTTAAGAATGTGATCTTATTTGGAAATAAGGTTGTTGCTCATGTAATTAGTTGAGATGAAGTCATACTGGAATAGTGGGCTCCTAATCCAGTATGGCTGGTGTCTTGAGAAGAGAGGGAGTAGCAGAGGAAGGCTTGCCATGTGACCATCAAGACAGAGATCGGAATGATGAACCTACAAGCCAAGGATTGCTGGGAACCACGAGAAGCTGGAAGAGAAAAAGTAGGATGCTTTCTTTAGCCTTTGGGGAACATGGCCCTGCTGACACCTTGATTTTGAACTTGTAGCTTTAAAAATTATGAGAAAATAGATTTCTGTTGTTTTAAGCCACATACTCTGTGGTGCTTTCTTATGGCAACCCCAGGAAACTCATACAGTGGACAACGCACCCTTCATCTTTCAAGGTTTGGTGGAAGCTTCCTAAAATTCTGGCCCTGGATGAAGTCATGGCTGTAGGACTAAGGCTGATGAAAGGAACAATTTTGGGGTCTTTTGATCTTAGCTAAAGAGGCCAGTGGTCCAGGCAACCACACAAATAGACCTGAAGAGGTTTAGAGAATTAGGAAGATAATTTGCATTTGGTAACCAAGATACTCCTTTATATTAATGACAGCCGCTACTAACTGAGCTCTCTTTGGTGCTTTTTCCATATTTATGATGCCATTTAATTCTTAAAGCCCAGGGGACAATTGTTACAATGTCTGTTTCACAGATGTGACACGAGGCCCAAACAGGTGAAGGAACTTAAGTCACACGGCTGATAAGTGACAGAGGGAGGATCCTCCCCACAGTCCGGGCTCTGCGGCCACTGCTGGTGCTGCCCGTGGGATGATAGGGGGAACTTAATTTCTATTTGAAATTTGTTATTTAGATGTCATACAAACAATACTATACCAACAGATGAGAAGGAAACAAGCCAGGTTTCCCCATCCTTCCCCAGACATCTGTCTGCTGCCTGCCAAGGGTCACTAGGCCCAGATCCTGATGTGAAGGAAACAGAAACCACCCCAGTCCTAAGGTCACTCGTGCCTCCTTAACAAACCCATCATTTTCACTAAGGGCTTCATTCTAGACCTTTTCTCTGTATCTGGATGATTTCTACATATCATCCTCATGTAATTTTGTATCGTGTTCTTTTTGAATAGTACAACCCCAATGTTTTTGTTGCTGAATGAGATTTATTCTTATTATTTAATGGTGGCCTGATAAGTGGGATTTGGGTGGACTGAGTGGTTGATCATGATTCACTCAGTTCCTTCATGGGGAGCCTTTCTTTTCTGTTGCTCTTGGCCATGAGACTCTTGGGAAGATGCAGGAGGCACCGGTGGGCCTTGCTGCTCGCTCCTGAGCCCAAGCTTTGGTCCCTGAGTTGCTAAGCAGTGGGAGAAGGACCTTCCCTAACTTCTCTTTACTTTTGTTTTCCCCATGTAGAAGATGGCAGTGGTCATGAGCGAGTATCTAGGATCTCCATAATAAATAGTAGTTTGACACCCTGCCACTTCTGGGTCGGTCACACAACTGTCCTCTGCCCACGCCCGCCCCCTGCTCCTGGCCCTGCATGCCTGGCATCAGGCAATCTCTCCAGCCAGAGGCCAGGGGAGGGGAGTGGGTGGCCCCAGGGCCTCCCACAGCTCATGGAGTCCTACTGGGCAGACTGGAGAAGGTTGTTACTACAGCTCATGGGATGTGACAGTATGGTAAGCTTCTGGAACACTATCCTGTCATTGGTGGAAATTCTTAGGACATCTGAGCCTAACCCGATGAGCACGTAGCTACAGGAGAATGTGGCTGACTTCCAGGAGAGCAAGAAACAGCAATAATAACACAACAATGACAAACGTATGCCAGCCAACGTTTATTATTTATTATGCACTAGGCACCGTGCTAAGCACTTTAATCTTCGAACAACTCTAAGAGCTGGGTACTGTTCATCTCCATCACACAGATGGGAAGACCAAGGCTCAGCGTGGAAGCGACTCGCCTGCAGACACACAGCTGGTAAGTGGTGGGGCCAGGGGTCCAGGTGAGTGCATCTGACTACAGAGCCTGAGTTACTTGTGAGAACATCACTCGTCAGAGGGCTAGGTGACCGAGCTGTCAGTCACTGTTTGCTCCGTTCAGTCTTCTGTTTCATCCGGGTGGGCGTGTCTGGGGGATCCCCGGAGCCCAGAGCTGGGTCCATTCAGAGGGTCCCTGGGGCTCCGAGGGGTCACGGTTCCATGTGGTGGTTCTCTCGACACAGGGAGCCGAGGGCTTTCAGGAAGAGTTTTCTGAAGGAGGAGGACACGACGTTGTACAGGACAGGGGTCACCGCTGAGCTAACGTAGAAAAGTGTGTTTGTCACCAGGTAGAAATAGTGATAGAAACTGTAGAGTGCCCTGGAAGAGAAACCCGGGAGGGCGTGTTAGAAGACCTGCACCTCCTCACCGCGCCCACCCCTTTCTTCCGGAGAAGCTGTCTCCCCTCCGAAGGGCAGGTGAGGAAGGCCCGTTTTCTGCTACCAGGAGGTGTGGCAGAATTCGATAAATGGTCCGTCAACAGCTGCCCTTGGCAGGTGCGCTCCACCTGGCCTCCAAGTCCCTGTTCCCCATGTAGCTCCTGGCCCCCTGCACAGTGAAAAGGGCACGTGCCGACTCTCAGGGGCCACTGCTGAGCCCACGGAGATGCTGAGGGCCTCCTGCTGTTGGGTGAGGTCCAGGAGATGTGGCTTCCCTAAGAAGTGAACGCCTTTCTGAAAAGCCACACACTTCGCTACCAGGATTCTCAGCCGTGGGAAGGGCTTTGCATGTGCATCTGTGTGTAAGGGGAGGTAGAAGCTCTTGAGGATGCAGCTTCTGTTGGCACAGCCATTTCCTTGGAGGCTACATGGATCTCTCTTTTCCTGGATGTTTGCTTTCCACTTAGGATCAGGGGCATAGTGATATCCCAAAGGAAGATATCCCAAAGGAAGACAGTAGATTCTCTCCTCTTTTCCAGTTGGGACCCAAAAGACATATATGGTCTGTCTCTGTCTAAGGGGCCCTTTAGCTCATGGACTCAGGGAGGCTCTGAGGCCTCCTGCCCTCCCTTAGCAGTAGCAAGGTCTTCCCCCCGTTCCCCCCACTTGTGGGCCGCTCCATCCTGTGGTCAGGATGCCCAAAGCCTTGATCACCATTAAGACCTCTCCCTCACATGACCATATAAGTTCAGTGAAGTTGCTAGAAAATGCCCTGTTCCGCACCCCCAGCTCAGAGGGTTTGGGGGCACAGACTGGGCAGGACCCGCTAGAGTGGAGGCCAGAGTTCCAAAAGATCCAGCAACTGGGAATCCCTGTGGAGAGCATAGAAAGTCCCAGGCCCAGCCCAGTGGCCCTTCCCTACACGCTTGGGTCCCTTTGCTGCACCTACCCAGTCCACCCGTCATCGGAAACATAGCAGTATATGAGCCTGCGGACGTGGTACGGCATCCAGCAGACGACATACACACCCACAATGGCTCCTGCAGAACAGGTGGGGAAGGACAGAGCGACAGAGAGCAAACGTTCCCAGTTACGCCATCTCCAGGAAGATGCCGAGCTGACCACAGCATTTCACTGGAACTTGTTCCCGGAATCCAGGGGTTGGGAGGGAACTTTGTGGCTATCGGACACATCCTTATCTGGATCTGCAGCCAAACCTGATGGCACCCTGATGTCTGGGTGAATACCCACTTTAACCCCACCTGGACACTGACATGATTCTGGAAACTTCTATAACCTCTATAACCTCCTCCTGAATATACTCTCAAACCAGGACTAGATGTTCCCACCTGATTGTCTAACTGCAGAGACAACTGAACTTAAATGTCATAAGCCTCTTCTGTTCCTTTTGCGGATTGACTGGTACTCCACCATCCGTCTAGTGTTCAACCCATAAGCCAGATTGTCTGTTGATCATTCCATTACCCCCAGATCCAAACTACTAAAAAGCTCTTTCCTTGCATCTCTCCATTGCTCCCTCCTCACCTCTACTGTCCCACCCAAGGGCTCCTGTCTCCCCTCCACCAGACTGTGAGAGCAGTCTCCCAATTCACCCCTTTGTCCCTAACCTCCTACCCCATCCATCCCCTCCTCTACACCTGCCATGACTGGTAAATCCATTTGGTTGTCCTGTGTGTCTTCTGGACCAGGACATAGACATCAACTGGGAGCTTGGTAGAAATGCAGAGTCTCGGGCCCACCCAGAGCTACGGAATCAGAATCTCTGGATTGGGGCCCGGCAGCCTGTGTTTTATAACACTCCACACTGTTCTCACACACACGGAAGCTGGAGAAGCATAGCCTACACTCCAGAGACTGCAGAGTAAAACCTATCTCCAAAGCAAACCTCCGTGCATTCTTGGACATTGAGTCTCTGTGCTACCTGTTGTCTATGGAAGAAAGTCCAGGCACATCATGGGCTGCCTCTATTCTTGTCACCTCACATGACACTTAGCTTTTGCACTGCTGTCCTGCGGACAACACTGGGGACATTGAAGAGAGCAGACCCTGATCTCATTCAGTCTTCCCAGACCTTAGTGAGCACCTGCATTACTGCAGATGTTGGGAAAGACTTGTTTCCTGTGCCTCTTAATGTCTTCCCTAGAGGCCAAGTTGACCTAGAGACTTAGAAAAACCAACCAACAATCAATGTTGTATCAAGGAAAGCAAGGAGTTGGTGGGGAAGTAGCCCGGGGACCCAGCTGGCCTGCGTTTTCCACTCCCAGACTGTCCCTGAATATAGCTGCTTCTTGGGGCGCCTGGGTGGCTCAGTGGGTTAAGCCGCTGCCTTCGGCTCAGGTCATGATCTCAGGGTCCTGGGATCGAGTCCCGCATCGGGGTCTCTGCTCAGAGGGAGCCTGCTTCCCTCTCTCTCTCTCTCTGCCTGCCTCTCTACTTGTGATTTCTGTCAAATGGATAAATAAAAAAAAATCTTAAAAAAAAAATATAGCTGCTTCTTATATTCACCCATAGGCTGGATTCCCTGAAAACCAACTGGGAATCTGCTTGTCTTTATGCGTTACTCCCTGGAGCAGATGGGGGTTTCATGTACAGAATTTGCATTCTAGCCTTTAGTCATACCACCAAACCTTCTGGAAGCCTGTTGGCGATCATACAATTTCCCTAAGGCGTAGAGAAAAATTGAGGCCTGGAGAGAGGTAGCAGCTTGCTCAAGGTCACTTGGACAGGGGTTAGGGGAGACATCCCTGGGGCCCCTGTTCCTCCGCTCAGGACAGTGTTACTGAGTACTTAACTGAGAACCTGGACGCTGTGCTGGAGACGGCGGAGACGGCTGGAGTCCTTGTGTCGCACCAGGCTGGCCCGGCCCCCCGGGGGGAGCGTCCTCCTCGCCTCACTCGTTAGCTCCATGTGGCTGGGGGTGGGGCTGGCTGGGGTAGACGTGGACGGCACCTGGGAGCAGAGGGCCACCAGGTGGCTCACAGTGACCCCGTTCAGGAAGGCAGTTAATGCCAAGGGGAGCACGAAGGATACCAGCACATTCACCTGTAAAGGTAATTCCATGGCTTATGGTGGTGGCCCCAAGGCTCTGTGATGCTCTGGCCATCAGGCTGTGCCCAGGGCCCAGGAATCTGCAGCAGCAGGAGTGGGGTGGGGTGGGGACGACAGCAGGGCTACAAGATAAGGTTGAGAAGCTTCTCAGAAAGATGGGAAAGTACAAAAAAATAGGAGAGACAACAAGAACATTTGGGATTAGTTGAGGACACTCATGGTCTAAGTAACAGTGGGTTCCAGAAAGCAAATAGAGAAAACAAAGGGGAGGAAATAATTTTTAAAAATAAACCACATTGAAGAAAATTTTTCTAAGAGTGAAGGACATAAGCTTCCAGATTGAAAGGCTGCCTGAGGGCCCAAGGATGAAAATAAGTCCACATCAAGGCATGTTCTTGGGACTTTGAGCATGCTGTGAGTAAAGAAGACCTTGAAAACTTCCAGAAGGATAAGACAGAGCGCATACAAAGGTGGGAAACCAGAATGGCACTGGACTTCTTTAAGGCAGCCGTGGGAGCTGGAAAACAGTGGAGTGATGCTTTACAACTTGTGAGGAATTCTCTGCCTGGCCATAATCTGGAACATTTTCAGACATGCAGAATTGCACTTTTTTTTTTCTTCTGTGGACCTTTTCTCAGGTCACAGGAGGTTACGAGAGCATGTGTTCCATCAAAATAAGGTTGTAAACCAATAAAGAGATACCCAGGATCCAAAAATAGGGTCCGTGGCAGAAGGGCAGAGTGAGGGGAGATGCGGCTGCACATCCAGCTAGATTGGAGCAGGAGCGGGGGCTCCAGGGGCGGCCGGAGGATGCGACTGACAGTTGCCCGAATGGGTCTGGATGTACTGAGATAGTATTTATACTTCTAGTAGAGGAGTAAAACATGCATGAGAAATAGATCACAGGAAACTAAGCCAATTGAAAAAAGACCATTGATGGTGGCAGGGAAGCAAACGTGACGTGGGGAAGGAACTATAATGGAAATACGTGACGTTTCATCTGTGAAGAACGGTTAGCATAGCTCCAGTACGCAAGTACTGAGCGTAAGACGACGCTTATTATACCCTGCCGTAATTGCCCTGGAGGAGCGGTGAGAAGTGTGTGTGGATGCGGGACGAGGAGGGGAGGGTGGCCGTGTGACAGACAGCAGGATGCTCGTTCTCTCCAGTGAGAAGACACTGCATAAAATGAGAAAACTGCAAAGTCAAGCAGGCGTGTTCTTTAGAACTCTGTAGGCAAAGAGCAGCTAGAGCTAAGGGGAACAGAAGCTGCCCCTCAACAAGAGAATAGAAACCAGAGTGTGAAGGGGCCGTAAGGGGAACAGATGTTTTATGTTACAAGCCTTGTAACATAGTTACTAGTTGATATTTTTTGACTTATGGAAAACAAGCTTATTATATAATACCTTGTTTTTTTTTATGTTTAATTTTTAAAATTCAAGGTTTATGGGGCACCTGGATGGTTCAGTTGGTGGAAGGTCTGATTCTCAATTTCAGCTCCGGTCATGATCTTGGGGTCGTGGGATTGGGTCCCATGTCAGGTTCTGCACAGAGAGCAGAGTCTGCCTGAGTTTCTTTCCCCTCTGTTCTTCCCCATGCTCGTGCTCTCTCCCTCTCTCTCAAATAAATAAATGAACAAAATCTTAAAAAAAAAAAATTCAAAGTGTATGTGTTGTAGGGTTTTTCCTCATTGGTTCTGTGTGAAAAATTTGTTTTAAACTGAAAACTTTAAGATATTATTATTTTTTAAAGATCTATTTATTGGGATGCCTGGGTGGCTCAGTTGGTTAAGCAGCTGCCTTAGGCTCAGGTCATGATTCCAGCATCCTGGGATCGAGTCCCACATCGGGCTCCTTGCTGGGCTGGGAGCCTGCTTCTCCCTCTGCCTCTGCCTGCCACTCTGTCTGCCTGTGCTCGCTCTCTCTCCCTCTCTCTCTGATAAATAAATAAAAAAAAATCTTAAAAAAAAATAAAGATCTATTTATTTATTTTGATGGGGACGGAAGGGGAGTGGGAAAGAAAGAATCCTCAAGCAGATTTTTGAGCTGAGTATAGGGTCCCACAGGAAGCTTGATCCCAGAACCCCAGGATCACGACCTGAGCTGAAATGGACAGTCCAACCCTTAATCATCTGAGCCAGCCAGGTACCCCTAAACTGAACATTATGTTCTTTTTACTTTTTTCTGTTAAAAAAAAAATATTTGTTTGAGAGAGTGTGCGAGTGAGAGAAGGAACAGGGGGAGAGGGAGGGAGAAGCAGGTTCTCCGCTGAGTAGGGAGCCCAATGCGGGGCTCAATCTCAGGACTCCGGGATCATGACTGAGCTGAAGGCAGACACTGAAACATTTTAATAACATTTTAAAGGGTTTAATAACACTTAATAACACTTTAAAATTGGTAGAAAATATCTGGGTTGGGTGCTGTAGCTTTTTAAGGAGTTATCGCTCATGCTCTTTTCTTATGTGTGCCCACAAATCAGCAGCACAAAGAGATAAATAAAACACTGAGTAACAGTCATTTTAGTTTGTTGCAAAACCAAGCAGGGGTTTTAGCAGCAGCAACATGCTTATTATCAAATTGTAACTTTAATACCAGTCAAGACAGAAATCGAAGGTAAAAAATATATTCATCAGTTAGTAATTAATCTTTGGGAGCTTTGAAGTACTATACAGTTTTTTGTACTTTCAATAACTATGAGCAATTTTTTTTTTTTTTTGGTGGTCAAAAAGCACACAGATAAGGACCGTGAGCGATAAGGCACTGAAAAAGAAGGTGCACCGAAATAATCCTAATTTGAGTTTGGTTACCTTGTTGTGTTAACATAGACTGTATGTCTCAGGTTAAACATTTTAAAAATTTATTTATAAATATAAATATTTATAAAGAATATTTTATAAATATAAATATTAATATATAAGAATATAAATATTCTTTAAATAAAAATATTTTATAAATATAAATATTAATATTATATAAGAATATAAATATTCTTCAAATAAAATATTTTATAAATATTAATATTATATAAGAATATAAATATTCTTCAACGTTTGTTACTGTTACTGTGAAGGAATTCGTTACACATGTCAAAAACTTGCCCCTGGTGCATTTCAGTTTCTATTGCGTTAGTCAGTTTGCACCACATAAAGTAAACTATGCAAGCTGCATATTCACAGCACAGACCTTGCTAGGCTCTCTCCCTGCCCTAAGCCCGACTCCAAAATAGGTGCAGCCTGGAAGCTACCAGCATAGTCTGTGAAGACTGGTGGGCCTTGGCTCCCAAGCCTTTTGAGCATGTGGTTGCTGGTTCATTGCCACGGCCACACCAGGGTGCAGAAGGGAGCTGCACAGTCAGACCTTAGGCAGGAGCTGTGGGGCTCTGACTGTTCAGCTAGAACATTCTGCTGCAGCTCAGAATCTGCATAGAGGTCGATGGGTGCTCTGGATATGTGGTTCTGTGGCGGTGATGTGCTTGGGCTGGCATGGGGGAACAACGTGTGGACTGGACGCATGAGGTCTCAGGTCATGACTAGTTGACCTGATGTGCTAGGAGGAGCAGCTCCCACTATTTCACTTTTTAAAAATTTTTAAAAATATTTTATTTACTTATTTGACAGATATCACAAGTAGGCAGAGAGGCAAGCAGAGAGGGAGAGGAGGAAGCAGGCTCCCCACGGAGCAGAGAGCCCGATGTGAGCTCCCACTATTTCAATGGGTCCCCTCCTTCTGACTGCTGTCTGGAGTCCCCGCAAGACGAGTTTCCTTAGTGTCATTACTGTTCTGCCTGCTGTGTGTTTGCTTTTGTTCTCGTCTATTTTATCATCATGTCCAGATTTGGGTAAAGAATTTGACAACCCACGAACATGTCTGATATATGAAGTGGATTTTTAAAAATTAGGGATTCTACCTTGCGGCTTCTGAGTAACCATAATCAGCAACTTCTGAAGCCAACTGGAAAGTTTTCTATCAGGTTTAACTTAAAATTTTCCAAATTCTTGTTAAGGCTGCAATTAATACATGGATTTCTTCTGAAATCCTTCATTAATATTGAACATTCAGGCCTGTCTTTTGTATCTCCACAAAAATCTCTTCTGCAGTGAGGCTGAATAAAGATGGTTAGTTTTGATGATAAAAAAAGGTAGAAAGCTGGAATGGGTCATGAAATCTATATTTTTACAGTCGCCCCTCCCCCACAATTATTTTGCCCAGTGATGTTTGGTCACTACTCCTGTAACACTGGGAAGAACGCAGACTTTCAGAGTTAGTTTTTTGAATTCAAATCTGAACTTCTCTTAGTGCCTCATCTTTGCCAAGCCCCGTCCCGGTCCTTCCTAAAATGGGGCAGTGAGACCCAAATTTCCGGGGTGGGGGGCGGTCGCGAATATTGGAAGTGAAAACACAGGCCCGTTAGCCTCCCCCCCCCTTACCTGAATGAAAACCTGGAGCGTGGCGCGGCTCACCAGCACGGTGCACACGCGCGAGGCGGGCTCGGGCTCCCCGCCAGCCGTCTCCACCTCGTACTTCTGCCCCATGATGATTGCCATGGGCAGGGCGAGGCCGAGCGAGACGGCCCAGATGAGCGACAGCAGGCGGCGGGTCCGACGCGGGGACAGCAGGCGGCGGGCGCGCAGGGGCTGGCACACAGCCAGGCAGCGCTCGGCGCTCAGGCCGGCTACGCTCAGCACGGTGGTGTAGGCGCACAGCTCGCGCACGAAGTAGTAAGCGCGGCAGCCCAGGTCGCCGAACACCCAGGGGTAGTGGAACCACACGAAGTTGTAGAGCTCCATGGGCACGCTGACCAGCAGCAGCAGCAGCCCGGAGAGCGCCAGGCTGAGCACGTGGTAGCGCAGGCGCCCCGGGGGCCCGGCGCGCCCCTTCAGCACCACGTGCACGGACAGCGCATTGCCCGCCGTGCCCAGGGCGAAGATGAGCGAGTAGAGCGCGGTGAACAGCACCTTGGCCCAGAGGCGCGTGTCCACGCCCAGCCGGGCGTCCAGGCTCAGCGCGGGACCCGAGCTGGGCCTCGGGGGCCGCGGGCTGCTGCTCTCCATCCCGCTCCCGCGGCCGGCGCTCCCTCCCTCTCACTGGGCGCAGACTGGGCGAGCTGCCCAGGGAGCAGAGCGAGCGCCTCCTCCTCTCCTGGAA
Source organism: Mustela nigripes (assembly GCF_022355385.1). Classification (NCBI taxonomy): domain Eukaryota; kingdom Metazoa; phylum Chordata; class Mammalia; order Carnivora; family Mustelidae; genus Mustela; species Mustela nigripes. The sequence goes on from NC_081563.1 coordinate 7,917,712, forward strand.
CCTCCAGAATGGGAGGACCCGCCCCCCGGGAGGGTGCCCCTGAGCAAACTCCCTGGCGGGACAGGACAGAGAGTGTAAGCCCGGTTGCTGCGTTTACATTTCTCTCGGTTCAGTTCAACCCCCCGGGAGCACTGGGTGCTGGGTGGGAGGGATACAGAGGGGTTGGGCCTGACTTACTAGCTGTGTGAAGTTGGGCAAGTTTTCTAACTTCTCAATCCATTTCTGCATTGAAGAAAATATTATCTACACTGCAGAATCTCCTACACTGCAGAATCTCCGTGAAGATTAAATGAGCCATGGGGCGCCTGGGTGGCCCAGTGGTTTGGGCTGCTGCCTTCGGCTAGGGTCATGATCTCAGGGTCCTGGGATCGAGCCCCGCATCGGGCTCTCTGCTCTGCAGGAAGCCTGCTTCCCTCTCTCTCTCTCTCTCTCTCTCTGCCTGCCTCTCTGCGTACTTGTGATCTCTGTCTGTCAAATAAATAAATAAAATCTTTAAAAAAAAAAAAAAAGATTAAATGAGCCAATCTGTGAGAAAGCTCCAAACCTTCAGCCTAAAGAGGCATCCCTCGGGTCCCCTGCACCTGACTGGGTCCTGCTGTGCTGCTGTGTGTGTGGAATCCCAGAGACAGCTGCCCAAGGCCTTGCCCGAACTTGGCTGCTGTGCAGCTGGTACTCTTCTCGCTGAAGGGCTGTTTGAGCACCCCACGAACATGCTCCAGGGATTCCCTGGTCACTGATAGATGTGTCCTTAGGGTATCAGACTTTCCTGGGGTTTTAGGATATTGTTCCCATGGAGCAGGGTGAGGAAGTAAAGTGTGTTAACATGCTTTAAAACCTTTCATTGGTCTCTCTCCTTAACCCTTGTAAATGCCAGAACTTTAGAGTTAAAAGGCCCTTAATTATCTTGTACTTAGGACCCCTGGTACTTCCTAGAGCCAAACCCAGGTCTCCTGATTTTTTTGTCTTCGGCAAAGTCGCCATGTTCCACTGACGGTTTAATCTTCCATCCAGATAGATAATCTTACAGTCACATTGTGGGCTAAGGAGGCAACAAGTGGATTTTGGGGGGGGGGGGCATGATTCAGTCCACAACAAGGATTCCATTCATGAGTTTTAGACAAATTTTCTTTGAAGCAAGAGATGTGTATTAATAAATTTTTAACTCTTTACTGGGTTTCGTATAACTCAGTAAGTCCTGTAGGATTTGGAAAAAGACGAGTTCCTGCTTCCCTTCGGAGAACTTCTCCAAGTACTCCGTCTCCCAAGGTCTAGAATGGAACAGTGGAGAGGACAGTGGGTTTGGGATCAGGAGAGATGTCTAGGATCAGGACAGGTGTCTAGGATCAGGAGAGGTGTCTAGGAGCCTCAGCACTGCCGTTCACTATGTATGTCTCCAGTGAGCCATCAGCCTCTTACTCCTGTGTGTTAGAGCACTGAGCAGACAGGAGTCTTCATGACTGGGGTCCCCGGGCTGTCTCTATGGGAGTCCAACCTTGACTCCTACATGTTAGAGAAGCTCAAAGACAAAGGGAGCGGTTCTTGGGTTTTCACTTGTGGCACTGGTGGGGCTATCCAGGAGGTGAACGAGGTATTGCCGCCATTTTAGGACCGCTCTAGGTAAGCGTTCTCTGTCATGTAGAAAGAGGAGAGTTTCCTCGGTGTCTTTGATGGTTGAGACCCTCCAGTCAGGTCAGAGGCAGCCTGCAAAATGCAGTTAATGTGGAAGTGAGGAGGAATCAGCCCCGTTGACTCCCCCGTGGGTTCCCCTTGTGGCCATGTCAGAGTGCTCACAATTTTTCTCTTCACCCAGGGAACCACAGCAGAGTGACCGACGTGCCCTCTGTTTGTATATCTCATTTGCGGTCCTTCTAACCTGAAACTCTCCTCAGAGAGTGTATCCGTGTGTGGATGCTCTGGGCCTAGAGCTTGCTTCTTCCATCCCCATATGAACCTAACTTAGCCTCGGAATAGAAACAAAACATCATTTGTGTTAAGACTGGTTTTGGTCTGTCTTGGAAGACTCTGATCCCTGATATCCTCCGTGCCAATGTTAGAATCAAAATCTTGGCTCTCCCGTTGGGCCCCAGGCCAGGCTAAATGATTTCACCTCGAACTATGCAGCCAGTAACTCAGAACCAGTCAGTGCTAGAGAGACCCACCAGGTATGCAGAAGGTGAGCACTTCTGAGCCCAGGGACACCAGAGATGGAGAGACGATGTTTTGGGCTGTCAGGTCAATCATGTAAAGTATTAACGAGGCTTCCTGGCCAGAACCTAGGGTGTCTGAGGCCAAGACCCTTTGCTTGCTTTATGTGCCCAGATTCCTGAATTTCTTGCCTGTTATAAGCAAGATACAATCAAAAGGGCTTCTGCTATGTACTACTTTATGACCCCCTACCCCCAATTCATATGCTGAAGCCTACGCCCCAGTGTGACTGTATTAGGAGTAAGGAAGTATTTAGGGTTAAATGAGGTCAGAAGGGTGGGGCCCTGCTCCCATAGGATTAGTGTCCTTGCAAGCGGTGGTACCAGAGAGCTCCCTCTCTCTCTCCGCCATCTGAGGACACGGTGAGATGCTCGCCAGGGAGAGAGTTCTCAGCAGGAGCCGAATCAGTTGGCACCTTCATCACTTCCAGCCTCCAGAACTGTGAGCAACTGAATTTCTGTTATTGGAGCCTCTCAGTTTGTAGTACTTCGCTGTAGTACTTCCAGTCCCTATGCAGCTTTGGGTCCTAGCGCCAACTGATGACCTGGAGAGATTATTTGCTACTTGAACCTTAAAAAAGAAGACTTAATGCCTGTTTCCCTCACTCCAGGATTGAGTCACGGTGTGATTTTCTGACTCGGAGAAACAGAGTTTACCTTCACAGCAACCACAGAGTGTGTGGGTAAGAGAGAGAGCTAGGCAGGCATGTACACACACACACACACACACACACACACACACACACACACATCTCTTTCATTATGCATTCCCATATCTGTTTTTCATTCTTCTCAGCTCTGCCCTGAGTTCTCTGGCTTCCTCTTGGGTTCAGCACATGGTGACAATGAGGAAGGGGAAGGAGAGAGATGAAAGTATTGTTCCCCCCGGATTACCATGCACTGGCCCCCACCCTTGGCACCCTCCACCCAAACCCCTGCAGGGTTCTCCTCCAGCTACTTTGTGTGCTCGCCTTCCATGTCTGCCGTCAGGTGGCTTCAGACGATGCAAAGTAAGTGTCTCGCAGTTCAGTAGATCAGAAATACAGGTCTGGTGGGGCTACCATCAAGGTGTTGGCAGGGTAGGGTGTGTTCCTTCTGGAACCTGTGTCCTTGCCTTCCGGTTGCTGCAAGCTGCCGGCGCCATTGACTTGTGGTCTCCTCCTTCTCCAAGTCAGCAAGGTCATGCCAGATCGCTCCTATGCTGCTGTTTCTGCCTCTCTCCTGCCTCCCCCTTCTTCTTTTAAAGACCCTGTGATTATATTGGGCCCACCTCATATACACAACAAGCATAGAGATTTCGGTGACAGGCAGTGGTGACAGGTGTGTTCCAAGCTCTGCAGTGGCAAAGCTAGAGGACGGTCTGGGGCGACTACTCAGGTGATTGTTTGGAGATAATCATCCCCATTTTAAGCCCAGCCAACCAGCAACCTTAATTTCTCTTTGCCATGTAATGTGACCTCCAGGGTGTTACATAGACACAGGTTCTGGGGATTAGGATGTGGACGATTTGGGGGGTGATCCTCTGCAATCTACACCTGGGCTCAGGCCCCGCCCCCTTCTCCTTTCCCGAGCCCGGGCTGGCCTTGGCCCCTCCTCTGGCTGGTGCTGGTCTTCTCACTGCCCCCTGGCGGTCTTCCTCAGGTCTGCCCATATCTTGTCAACAGTCTCCTGGACGGGCTTCCATAAGGACTCAGCTCAAGCGTCCTGTCTGTTTTCTCCTGGGACCTTGATGGATCTAGCGTATGTATATGATAAAGGACTCTTATCCAAAATATGCACAGAACCCTTCAAGCTCAACTGTAAGAAAACCAACAACTCAGTTAAAAAATGGGCCAAAGACCTTTGCAGACACCTCAGCAAAGAAGACACACAAGCAAACATAGGAGAAGATGCTCCGCATCCTAAGGAATCAGAGAGATGCAAATTACAACCACCACGAGGTACCACGACATCTCTGATAGGACGGCGAACGTCTGGAACCCTGACAGTGCCCCAGGCTGACGAGGCTGGGAGCAGCAGGAATGTTCGTGCACTACTGGGGGATGCAGAATGGTGCAGCCACTTTGGAAGACAGTTTGGTGGTTTCTTACAAAGCTGAACATACTCTTACCATATAATCCAAAAATTATGCTCCTTGGTCTTTACCCAAAGGGGTTGGAAACTTATGCCTACACACAAACCTTACGTGCATACCGAGGATGGTAGCAGCTGTAGTCAGAAGTGCCCAAACTTGGGAGCAACTCAGACATTCTTCCATAGAGGAATGGATGAACAGGCTGTGGTCCTTCCAGACGACGGAATAGCAGTCAGCGCTAGAAAGAGAGGAGCTCTCAGACCAGGGAAAGACACGGAGGGCAGGAGGGATGAACAGGTGGGGTCCAGAGGATTTTTAGGGCAGTGAAACACTCTGTGTGCTCCTGAAGAGGTAGAAACCACAGACCACATCACACCAGTAATGAACCCTCATGTCAACAGTGGACTTGGGGTGACAGTGATGTCCGTGTAGGTTCACCAGCTCTAAGAATTGTGCTGATCAGGTGCCGGGACAATGATCGTGGAGAAGGTGTGTCTATATGGGAACACAGTATATGAGAACTCTCTGTACTTTCAGATCAAATTTGCAGATCAACCTAAACTACTCTAGAAAAATTAAGTTTATTAATGAAAAAAAAAAAAAAAACAACCCACCTGATGTGACTTTTTCCCCAGGCTTTGTCCTTGCCAAAGTGTAGTCGAAGAGGAGCCAAGAGGAGAAAGTTCTGTCCGCAGGGGTCCCCACCGTGGCTGGGGTGACGTGAGGCAGACTCACAGGTAAGCCCCCTCCCTGTCACGCTCTGCGTGTTGGAGGAGGGGACTTTCTCCACTTCCTCCTGGCCACGGGACCCTCCCTGAGCTTGTCTCCTCTTCTGGGAAAGAGCAAACCTTGAAGATTAGAGAAGGCATGTGTGAGCAGACACGAGGCCCATGGAAGGGGCTCAGGAATGTCCGCTTTGACCTCATCCTTTCCCTTAAATGCCAAAGGATGGAAGACTCATGATGGGGTGCCCAGATCTGGGCTCCCTGGAGGAAGGAGGGCTGACGTGGGCCCAGAGAGTAGACAGATTTGAAAAGGAGGAGAGAATGGGAAGGGTGTTCCAGGAAGAGGGCAGGGCGTGAGCTAAGGGAGAACGGGAATGGGAAGATCCAGTGTTCTTGGGGGGTCAGCGAGTGCCCTCGCCGACTCTGGCCTGGCAGCCGGGGGATTCTTCACAGCTGGGGGCACACGGCCGGGGAGGTGTCTCAGGGGAAATTCAGCTGGTCCTGGCCATGGCCCCTTGCGGCACTGATGGAGAGTCAGGAGCTGACAGGAGTCCTCAAGAGACACAGGCTCAGTTTCTTCATCTGTAAAATGGGGCTATTAATGCCTACATCAAAGTTATTGTGAGGATTGATAGTTGCTGCTTCTTTTTGAGAGTCCAACCCACCCCAGGTAGGCATTGTGTCAAACACTCTGCACAGGGCCTCAAGTGTCCCCACAACAACCCAAAGAGGAGAGGCTCTATTTTTGTCCCTGTTTCCCAGATAAGGAAACAAAGGCCCTTAGGGGCTGAGGGAATTGCCTTGAGACACAACTGCTGCTCAGGGGAGGGTGAGAGCCAGAGCCCAGGTCTGTGTGACTCAGGCTGTGAGGTCTATGCGTCACCCGTGGCTTCTGGGCGCCCTGTCAGCGCTCACGTCCCCGCTTCTAGGTGAACTGGCCAGACCAGTGCTGGCTCTCAACAGCCTGACTTTGCAACAAGACACATGTCAGCCGGAACTCCGGCCTCGGAGCAGCACTGCCAGCAGCCAGGGCATGAGCTCGGAGCTCCCAGGACCCCGCCCTGGCTCCTTCCTCCCGGAGTGTCCGCAGGGCTGCGTCCTTCTAACCAACGTTGTGACACAGACCTGCCGTGTTCAGAGTAGCTCCTGTCTGTGCAGTCCTGTCCCTTCGCAGATTTCTGGCTAAATGCTAAACATGACCAGGTATAATTACTCACAGTCTTATCCTTTGTTGGTCATGAGGTTCTTAAAATATCTCGACAGCATGAATTAAAAATAGTAAGAGTGGTGGTGACCCAGCTCAGGAGAAGTGGCTCAAAGTGCTATTTTCTCCCCTATAGCTAACGACAGACACTCTGGGCGTTCAGACTATGGGAGGGGGTCGGTGTGGGGCGGGGGGATCCTGGCCCTGAAGTTGTGCACTTTGCTCCCTTGGCAGCACTCTCTGTGCTTCTCCGGGTGAGCAGGGCCAGGGGCAGCAGGGGGGCCAGGACCACAGGGCCCCGGATGCAGGAAGCCTGGGATTGAATCCTGTCCTGCAGCTCCCCAGAGGCAGCCCCCAGGGAAGCCACTGCCCCCAGAACCCATAAAGGGAGGGGCGCTTTCACCCCTGGCATTAGATAGGACACACCTGTCCTATGTTCTGAACCTCACTCTCCCCACCAGCCCCGGTGGGCTCTGTCGGGTCAGGTCCTCTCCCGAGGGAAGGAGAAGGAGCCGGGAAGCGTGAAAGCAGAGAAGGCACGGCCTGGCGGGGGGTTGCAGAAGCGGGGCTGGGAGACATCAGCCTGAGGGCTGGGAGACATCAGGAGGTGGTTGGCCTCAGTGTCAGGGTCACCCGTCACCCGTTGCAGGGACACGAGGACACGAGCAGAGCCTGGAGGGGGAGGCCCTCTCTGGTAAGAGCCGAGTCAAGGAACCTGAGTTGTCGTTATTCTAAAGCCCCTTCTTTTACCCCGCTGTGCTCTTGGGGGCCACCCTCTCCCTCTGGGTGGGATCTCGGGGTCCTGGTCAAACTAGGTCAGAGCCCCTGCACCTGTCTCTGCGGCGCACCCTCCACCCCTGTCTTGCTCAGGAACGGCCCCCATTACAGCCCGCCCTCGCACCCTGCGGCAGGTAGGTCCCTTGGAGCCCGGGGCTCACGTGAGCCCAGCCCATCCCCATGAATCCAGGGCTCCTGGGAGGTTTCCAGGACTGTATTTGAAGTCGGCCTGGTCCTGCTTTGCCACTTCCTGCTTTGTGACCCAAGGCCATTCTTCAAGTTCCCCTGTGACGTCTGTAACCTTATAGGGTGGGTGTGGACGTATAGCAGAACCGGGTTGGAGTACTCCGCTTGGGGGGTATTCGAAACAGGTGAGCTGTTGCTGTGCCTGCTGCTGCTGCGTGGGAGAGAGGGGACAGCGGTAGCCTCTAGGGGAGGGTTCCAGGTACCCAGGCTTTCTGACTCCCCCAGGTGTGTCCAGGCAACTCACAGAAGCGGGATTGGAGGAACCTAGAGAAAGGATCCCTGGGGCGGTGGTGGGAACCAGGGTGGAGGGGAATGTGAACCGGCTGCTTCCCCCATGGCGGACGCCCGGGAGCTGGTCCCTCCCACGCCTGCTGCTCTCAGCTCCCCCTCCCCCGCCACCCACCTCTGCCCTTCAGAGCTGTGTGCCCTAGGGAAGTTAATCCATCTAACTGGAACCAGGGAGGAGAGAATGGATAGGGCGCACAGGTGGCCTCCAGCAGGGGTCATGGCTCCCACCCTGGTTCCACCAAGTTCACACAAACTGGCGTGTGCTGGGAATCTCTGCATCCTCCAGGAAACAGGAGGTGTCTGGTGGTTTGCTAGCCAGTCCCCAGGTGGGAGAGGATTTGCAATTCAACACTCTGCTCTTTTCCTGAACCTTGTGACTTGGCCCTGCTCCTGGCTGTAAAGGGAAGCCGCCTGCTCTGGGCTCCGTCTGCGCCCCCCCCCCCCCCCCCAGCCTCCTGAGAGAGGCTGAAATCAGCTGCTGCGTTGGGTCACTGATCTCCGGAGCTGGGTGAGGAGACAGCCGGCATCCTGCAGGCCAGGCCATGGAGGAGCAGGATCGTGGCGAGTCTACCTGGGAGCCCCCGCGGGGCAAGAGCTCCCCGGATTCACCTTGGTCGTGGGTAAGTGCCAGGGCTTGGCATGCTGGCACTGCAACCCCCGCTGGGAGTGCTGGTGGGGCTGTGGGGACCGGCTGTGCCCAGAGGCACTCACTTAGGATTGAGGCAATCACATTTCTCCAAATAAGAGGTGCGGCCAGCTGTTCCCCAGGGGCTCCTGTGACGTGGAGACCACATTTATAGAGGAGGTTTTAGAATTTACTCAAGAATTTAAAGGATTTTTTTTTTCTCTGCCTTGGATGGAAAATGAACAGTGATTGCTTCGATCATCAAGGCAGGGGTGCAGGGTGTTTTGAGGCCTTCCTGCCTGCCAGGCAGAGAGCTGGACACTCATGCTGTCTTCGGAGTGCATGTGGGCAAGGAGAGGCCCCGAGTGTTGATGTGACCTGCCCTTGTGCAGTCATTTGGTGACGTGGAGCTGTGTTATGTGTGTGCTGTAGGCCTCCACCGGCCTCCAAAGCCAGAGATGGTGCCGTCCTGCCCTCTTGGAGCTCACACTAGATGCCAGGGCTTCAGTTCAGAAGTTTAAGCCTCTACGCAGGAGCAGGTGGTGCTCAGATAACCCCAAGTGGAAGGAGGCACTGGGCTGTGTCTTCACTTAGAATTCATGACTTGCTGTTTCTTCCAGAGGACTGGGGATTTGGTTGCCATGAGGATAATGTGTGAACCTCCCCATCCCCAACCAGTGGTATCTGGCCATGACGCTCTGCTTCTTATCCTTAGCGGCACAGGCTGGGGTTGTGCTGGACGTTTCCACATGCCTTGGAAGCAGAGCGAGCTGGGGCTTTCTGCCTCCGAGGGAAATAGAGTTATGGGTGTGGCATCCATGAGGCTGCTGGTTCCCCGAAGCACCTGTCCCTGTCACTCTGGGCACGTACATCCTCAGGGTGGTTCCTTCCCCTCCAGGGGCAACAGTCCTGCTGGGAACTTACTGTGGGTGCTCAGGCTGAAGTGCAGTGGGGGTGCTCGACCAGGAAACGGGGCTCGGCTTCTGCTCCTGACTCAGCCACCATTTGCCAGTGGCCCCTTGAGCGAGTATTTTCCATCCAGGAGTGGACAGATGCCGACAGAAGAGTTACCTGAGGCTGGTTGCTGACCCTCTCCCCATGGACAGGCTGAGGACAGGACCGGGGCCACTCTCAAGGAGTGCTGTGTAGACCAAAAGCTCCCACACTCGGATTAAATAGACTAGGTGTGGGGGTAGTTGGAGATTAAGACAGCCTTGTCTTGTTGCCATTCCTGGAACGTCTCTCTCACCCAGAGCAGCCCCGTCTTCTGCGAGAGCTTCGCTGCTCCCCCATAATGCTCTCCCACATCCATGATGGAGACCCCTGGTCTCCGCCCCCCCGCCCCCCGGCTTGTTACTGTGAGATCTCTTGTACAGCCCATGCAGACTCTGTCATTCCCATCTGACAGTCGAGGAAACCGGCTGTGAGGCTGGGACTTGCCCACAGGAGCCCGGGGGCCGCTGGCAGGTGGGGACAGGAAGCCAGTCCCCTGGGGCCAGCACAGCGCTCTTCTTGCATCCCGGGCACTCTACAGACATTGTGATCTGAGGACGCTCTGACAGTATCTGTTTGTTGCTTATATGTTTTGGTTATTAGTTATATCTTCTGATTATAAAAGCATGTTCATTAGGAGATCTAGAATATTTAGCAAGGTGCAGATAAGATAGTGAAATGTCAGTCATTCCCTGCTCATGGAGCCTGGGGACTTTGTAAAACAGAGGTCACACTTCAGTTCCCTAAGGCTCATTCTAGTTAAGCCACAGAAAGAATTTCGAATCCACTTCTTGTCCTTTTTTATCCTGTACCCCCTTAGCCCCGACCCTGCCCTGAGCGCTTGATGTCAAAGCCCTGAGCTGCCTAGCGCCTGCTGTGTGACTTTCTGCCTGCGACGTGGGGAGCTGGGGAGGCCTCTCTGGCAGGAGACGGTGACAGGCCCGGTGGACCCTGGAGCTGCTGTCCTGGCTCCCGCAGGGTCTCCGCCCCCAGAGGCAGGGGCTGCAGGGGCCCCAAGCCCAGGTTTCTGTAGTGTCTGGAAGAACTGGACCTGCTGTGCCGAGGGCCGTTGCAGCGCGGGGATGCCAGGAGCCCAGCCGGCGGCGCCAGTGAGAGGCCTGGCCTCCTTCTGCTGCTGGGGACCTGGAGTCCCGGACTAGCCTCTGGACGGCAGGGAAGGCCAAGTCCAAAGTCAGGCTGCCGCAAAGCAGAACTGGAACGCAGAGCAGGAAGCTGAGGCAGACAGTCAGGTGGACTGGCGGCCGTGCGGGAGGCGGGGCGGAGGCTGTAGTCTGCAGAGCCGGCCGAGCGGGGCGGGAGAGGCCGGGGCTGCGGCTGCCAGGGCCGGGAGCCCAGGCTGGGCTGGCTGCTTCTGGGAAGGGTAAAAGTGCCCCAGCCATAGTGGGGTGCTTTCATTCCTGGGGCCGGGGAGGGGCAGCTGATAGAGCCCTGAGTCCTCAGGGACACCTGTTAACTTGGCGCCACCCACCTGTGGCATTGGCCGTAAGCATTCCCAGGGCTGTGGGCTTCATCGCCAGGCGCCGAGCATATGCAGAGCTCTGCGGGGCCCAGGGGGATGGGGGCGACCTGGTCTCGACCAGCAGGAGGTCAAGGCAGAATGTGAGTGGGTGGGCCTGCTCTCTGCCGGCTGCCAAGTTCACAAGAGCACAGATCAGGAGCAACTCCAACTGGCAGGGCCAGGGAAGGCGTCTCAGAAGCTGGCATCGGAGCCAAGCCTTGGAGGAGAGTAGGGTTTCAATAAACAGAGCACAGGGGGTGGGGTGGGAGGGCCAGGGGCATTGGAGCCTTCTAGACTGAGGGCTCAGCGTGAAAGAAGGCTGCCTTTTGAGAGGACAGGGCATGCTGCTCAAGCTAAGTCTGCAGGTTTTGTTCCTCCGGCCATCGGGGGGAGTTTAATTCTTCTGAGCGGGGGGAATGCGTGGGGCTTCTCATCTTGGTCAGGCACCCAGGCTGTGAATGCAAGCAGCAGTGGCCAAATATGTGGGACCCGATGTGAAACTGTGTGTGTGTGTGTGTGTGTGTGTGTGTACAGGAGCCATAGGGTCTGGGCTCAAGCCCCAGTTTTGTCACTTTCAAGTTTTGATTTCCTGGAGCCGTAATTTTCTCCTCTGTATGATGGGGCATACGAGCCCTAAGAATACAGTACTCGTCGGTACGTGGTAGGTGGAACTATTACAAGTAATGACACGAAACCTGAACTCAGGTGGCCAGTAGTTGCAGGTTGGGCTGCGGATATCACGTTGAAGAGACATCAGATCGTCAACGCTGGGATCACTCGTCTTAGTAAGCAACGTAGGAGGAAGTACACAAAAGTACACTGGACCCCTGGGTCTCCTCCTGTGGAGGAGAATTTAGACTGTGGTCTTCAGCCAGCTGTTTTAGCTCGGCATTCAAGGCTTCTCCAGAGCTGGCCTCCCCTTCCTTCTCTTGGCTCTGTTCTCTGTTCTCAAGGGCTGCTCATCGAGCCCCTTTCTCCCGAGGTGCCGAGCCAGTCGGCTGAGCTGGGTGTTCAGGGAGGTGACCGTCAGGAACCCAGACCCATCCTGCCACCTCCAGGGCCTATAGACTTGGGGCTGGGATCTGGGTGTCAACTGCCCACAGCATGTTTGCCGCTTGGACTCTGTTGACAACGCTGACTGGAGGTCCAGGCAGAGGCCAGACAGTACCCCCCAGGGCCCCTTTTTTTTTCTGGGACTTCTGGGGCCCCAGCCTCCGACAGTGCTGAGGGCATAGAAAGATGGACTCAGGCAGAGGGTCCACCTCTCCCCAAAGCCCCAGCTGACCTGAAATCACTGTTAGCCCACTCAAGAGCCTCGGTGGGCCCGATCCCTCCCAGTCCAGTGTGTGTCGGTGGGGGACAGAGGCAGAGAGAAAAACCATAGGAAGCAATCCTCTTAGCCCTCCCTCCCGGGAAGCGGAGCTCTGGCGGCCTTGCTCCTCAGCTCAGGGCCCGCCCCCCCCCCCCCCCCCCCCCCCCCCCCC
>NC_081563.1:7929950-7970167 GCF_022355385.1 Mustela nigripes
CCCCCCCCCCCCCCGCGCCCCCCCCCCCCCCCCCCCCCCCCGCCCCCGGGTCAGGTGGAGCGGTAGGGGGTGCAGAGTGCCCTCTGGAGGCTCTGCTCTGCCATTGCAAGCAGCGAAACCACCGACCAACCTGTCAGCCCCGCCTGTGGCCCATGGGACTCTCACTAGTGAAGATTCAGAAGTTAGAAAGAACCTCGGTGGTGCCCAAACAAAGCCAGCCATCACTGGGTCCAATCTGAATTCCTCATCATCGTATTTTCTATGATGTAACTCCTTGCAGCAAAGTGCTGTCGGCGTACACTCCGCATCTCGCCCAGAGACGCTTTCTCGGCGCACTGCTGTCCCGCTCGTCCTTGGAGACCTCGTTCCAATGCCACCATCTTTGCAAAATTTCATGGAGCCGTTGAGGTGCGTGAGGTAGCACCTGCATTTTATTCACCCCGTGTTTCTGATGGACACTGATTTGTTTTCCTTTTATGAAATTGGATTTGCAGGGGGGAAAGCCCCAGATACCGCTTTTAAAATCCGAGTGCAGCTAGCACCTTGTGCTCTCTGCCTGCTCTGTTCAGTCCTTACTCACCTGTATCCTCTTTCCCGCTGAGCTGGGAGCTCCCGAGGGCTGCGAGGGTGTCTTCGTCTTGGTGTCGCCACAACACGGAGTGCAGAGCCGTGTTGGTCTGGGTCAGTCGGGTCTGCCTCTATCGTCCTGATATAATTATGTCTCATACCACCTTTTGCTCTCAGAAGCATCTGGAATGGAATGATCACCCTACCTGTCATGTACCTTTCAGGACACATCTGTGCCTGGCTTTGGAGCAGTCCCCTAACACCCAGCTTGTTTCCGAAAGTCCTTGCTCACTGTCACTCTGGGATCCCAGTTGCCTCCCCTACCCCTCCGGTCAGGGCTGGAGCTGGGTGAGAGCTTTGTATGGTGGTGACATGTTTCGTGGAAAGATTAGGATCTCAGGTCAGTACGACAGGCAGAAACTGTGCGTGGCCCTAGTCTGTTAGGATGCGGGTCCACGTCAGCCACCGTTCCTGGGCACGTCAGCAATGATGGTTGGGGGAGGAGGTTAAACTGACTCCCTGTTGGGGTTCACAGCCAAGCTCTCGAGCCTCCTGGCCGGTGACGGACCTTCCATAGCCTCATTTCTTCATCTGCAAAATGGATTTCCCGAGACTAAGTGGGTTAAAATCCGTGAAGCGTTCGGTATGCATGGAACTGGTGTTGCCTCAGAGGCGACATGGACCTGATTTCTGGGGCCTTGGAGCAGATTTCTGTTCCTTCTGCAAGGCCTGGCACTGGGGCTTTCTGGCACAATGTGATCTCTGTCCTTGAGCGTTATACTCACAAGGCGGGGTGAGCTGTTTACTCCATGAGACCCGCCGACGAAGTGAGAGAGTTGGGAAAACGGCAGCTCTGTACTTTCCGTTCGAGAACTTTCTGGGGAGTTACCTCCTGGAGTGAAAACAGCAAGAGGACCCGCACACTTGAAATTATTACTATTTTTATTTCCCTCCTTGTCTGTTTTACCAACAGTATATATAACTGAATGCATTTAAATTGTAAGTATGGATATAACGAGGGCTCCACTCTTTGCCAATGAGAAACGTATTTTTTTTTGGCCCATGTGTTGGCACAATTGAGAAGCAATATGCTGAGATGTTCAAGAGCCGTAGACTCAGAGTGTGGAAGCCGGGGTGCAGCCCTGCCATTCCAAATGACTGGGTATGTGACCTTGAAGAAGGTCACTTCGCTGAGAGACTCAGTTTCCCTGCCTCGTCCTGTGAGGCTCGAATGAGTTACGTGAGTCACAGAACTTTGCAAACCGTGGAGCCCCTCCAGATGCAGTTTAACTCTGGGGTGTCTGCGGTGCGTGCTCCCGGCCCTGTGCGCGCCATAGAAGGAAAGCAGACGGGGTCGAATTTAAAGGAGAGGCAGCAAGCTGAAAACTGCACGAACTAGTGTGTATCCTGTGATGGAAATCACATTGATTTTTGTGTTCTGATAGTCTAAAACGTGAAACGATGCGGCCAAAGCCCGGGAGAAGGGGCTGAGCGGGCGTTCTCCGCACGGGGAGGTGGGGACACGGACGGCTGGTGCGTGCAGAGCGCGGACTCCCCCCCGCCCCCCCCAGCGAGGCATCCCAGGAGGCCGGCTTGCGGTGGCAGGGGGGCCTGGAGCTGAGCCACAGGGTGAGAAAGGGGGCTGGGAAGAAAGAAGGTGAGAACAAGCCGTCTGGGCTGCCGGATGATTTGGAGAGCCACAGGTGCACACGGCCGGCTCCGCGGACGGGGGCAAGACCCGGGCAGGGCGGCCCCTCCTAGGGCGCCCGGCACCTGCTCCAGCAGCTGCTTCTGACCTTGACGAAGCTGCTCCCAGCCTCCCTGGTCATCCCGGAGCCCCCACCTGCTCCAGCCCTGGCCAGAGAGGGAGGAGGGACCACAGGCTCCCCTAAGCGGCCATGAGCAAGGACCTCTGGGAACAGAAGGTTCTTCGTTTTTACCCTTGGCTGACAACCCTGCTTTGCCAAGCTTATTGTGTGGGTAGAGGGGGTGGGGTGTGCACCATAGTCGTTTTCTCTCAGCAGCTGCATGACAAAGGTGTTGGAAGGATCTCTGCAGAAAACATATATGCACTGATGACCCCGTGGGGATGGTAGAGTTTGTGAGCCGCAGGCTGCTGTCATGTAGGCCCTCGGTGACCGGAGGGGTGGCCCTGGGTGTGAGCTGGCTTCCTGAGCTGGAGCTCCTGCCTTTTTCCAGAACCAAGAATGCTCTGATGTCAGCAGGCACGTCTGTGGGAGCGAGGGCCGGTCGGGGCACATGGCCGTCTTGTCTTTTTGTTCAGGGAGGAGGCACCGAGACACTGAGCTGGGGTGCGGGGGCAGAGCTGGGGTGGGCCGGGGCTGGCGCCAAAGTCTTCAGGGATCCTGGTGGGGAGGGG
Organism: Mustela nigripes; assembly: GCF_022355385.1. NCBI lineage: Eukaryota > Metazoa > Chordata > Mammalia > Carnivora > Mustelidae > Mustela > Mustela nigripes. Next base: position 7,932,898 of record NC_081563.1, read on the forward strand.
AGTGGGGGAAGAGCGGAGCGGTGTTGGGTGGCATGTATGCGATGTGACCTTGCCCTGGAAAAGATTATTCTTAATCGTGAGAGAATGCATTTCCCATTTGAGGGACGTTAAAATATTTTATTTTATGAAAAAGATTATAAGTATATGCACTTTCCTTTCTTTCTTCGTTTTTGTTTTTGTGGAGAGAGAGAGAGAGAGCAGGGGGTGGTGCAGAGGGAGAGGGAGAGAGCAACTCTCCAGCAGGCTCCACGCCCAGTGCGGAGCCCGATGCAGGGCTCGATCTCATGGCCCTAAGATCATGACCTGAGCTGAGATCCAGAGTCGGACTTTCAGCCAACTGAGCCACCCAGGTGCCCCTCCTTCCTTCCTTCTTAAGATTAAGAAGTTGACAACTTTTTGTCCGTTGCCACTGACATTTACCACTACGCTCCCTGGAACAAAAAGAGCAAAAGATTCTTGTCTTTTCGTTTCTTTGTTCCTTCTGGTGATGAATACTTGCTAGTTTCTGCTATGTGGCAGGTGTCCTCTGGGCACTGGAGGGGGAGCAGCGGTTGAGTCAAAAAGTATCCCGCGCTCCTAGAGCTGACATTGCAGGCAGCGGAGAAGAGAATGAGCAAATGGGTAAGTAGACCGTGTGCCAGATGGAGAAGGGGCTGCCTGGGGGACTTGAGCAGGGGGAGCGGGACAAGATGGGTGAAGGACATGGCTTGAAGGGAGAGGTCAGGGCAGACCTCCCCGGGAAGGTGACACTTGAGCACAGCCTAGGAGCAGGCGAGGAAGTGAGTAGAGCACATGGGAGGTGTCTAGGCCCTGGGGCCAAAGCTTCCAGGCTTTGAAACTGCAGGAAAGGCAGTGTGGTGGGAGCAGAGAGAACAGGGGAAGAGAAGGAGGTGACGTCAGAGCCCCCCACTAGCGCTCCCTGCCGCCGCATGGTCAGTGCGTTGGCCTTGACCCGATGAGACAGGAGGGCCGTCGTGAGGAACTTGGGGTTGCGTACTGCACCCATGATGGGGACTAGGCTGCTGACCCTTGGCTGGTGGGACCAATTCAGAGGCTGTTGTGGTAATCCCCGTGGTGGCAGGGGAGGGGTGAGGAGTGTTTCGAGTGGAAGCCAGGGAAGGCCTCGGCTAGAAATGTAACTTCAGTCTCTGAGGTAGAGGTTAAGAACCCCAGACCTGATGCAGCCTCTCATTTCACAGATGGGGAGACTGAGTCCCCCGGAGGGCCCTTGGCATGTTTTCCAAGACTCCACATCCTAGTTTGCTGACCTTTCATGCAGGAAAAGTACATAAATTCTCTTTGAACTTCTCTTTGCCCTTGTAATGGGGACACACTTGGTCTTGCTGCTTTTTCCAGATGTTTCCCTCTGTTTCTCTTCTCTTTTCTCCTTTTGTTCCTTAAGCTTTCTCCTTGTACCTCTGCTTATCCAAGCTCGTTTCTTCTTTCACAGTTTATGCTCAGCTACTAGAGAACCTGGGGGAGGGATCGCCACCACTGGTGGCCTGCTGACCCGTCAAGGTCTTGTCCAAATGCAGCTTTGCCTTGAAATCCCAGCTGGGAGTGAGGCCTCCATTCCCAACCATCAACGTCCTTTGGGAACTTGCATGCACTGACTTTCACCGGAGTTAAGACCGGTCTGCCCACCCCTGGCACACAGCAAGTGGTTGGCATTCGTGGAAGGAAGGTGAAACAATGAAATGACAAGGTGAGCGCATCTGCGTTCTCATCTGATGGTGAGTTTTGGCCTGGTCTGGTCTTCACCGATGTCCCATTTTAGCTCTGAGATTGTCCACAGCCTTCAGGCTGCCCTTTGGGGACACACCGCCCATTGTGGGTGGGATGCACTTGGAGAAGGAGGAACCACACTTCACGTAGGCCCCAGGAGCAGTCTAGAGATGGCTCTGGAGTAAGTCCCCGATGGGAGCTGAAGACCGGAGCGCTAGGACAGATCGACTCTGGGAAAGAGGCAGACTGGTGCCAGGGTGTCTGGCCCGGATGGCTTACTCCCGAATGCCTGAGGCTGGTGGATATTGGCCGGAGGACAAGTGGTGTGTGGTGTGTTTTATGGGTGAGCTGGTCTGATTTAAAGGCCACAGGATTGGGGTGGACGGTCACCGCCCAGGCCCTGAGCAGAGCGCATGCCCTCTGGGAAGAGCGTACCCCTCCCTTGCGGGCGAAGGAGACGATGCCTATGCCCGAGGCCCCGTGGGCTCCGACGCTGTCCTCCTGTTACTGTCTCCCCACGCGGGGCCCCACGGATACGTGTGTCACGGGGTGTGCGGCCGGGAGGTGCGTCTGCAGGGGTGCAGGGATCCAGCTCCTGGAGCAGAGAGCCCGTTTCTCATCCCTCCCCCTTGGCCGGGCGGGGAGAGGGTGGGGGCGGGTAGGTCAGAGTTTCCTTCAGGGCTCATCTGCTGGCTAAGGCCGAGTCCAGATTTCAGGACTAATTCTCTGTTCCCTCCCTCCCTTCCAAATCCTGCTCTGTTGCACCGCTTTTGATCTGTTTTCAAACACTTCTATTACCTGGTGTGTTTTTCTTTCTAAGCTGCTTGAGATCCTTTTTGGATTTGATAAGAAATATAAGCCGTTCATAAGCAGAAGTTTGGAACACAATTAACTATTAAAAAAAAGTATCATTTAGACAAGACTGACACGAGAACTTGACGTTACGGGGATGAGACTGCTGATGTTGCTTCTTGGGGGTCTGTAGCTGGGGTTTGGGGGGATGCAGAAGGAAGTGACTCTCCTGTAGCAGCCCCAGCCAGGAGGGGGTTGCCTTTGAACTTCTGAAGAATTCGTCGTTCCTGGAATGAAGACAGGGTAGAATCGTATTCAGCAGGAGAAGAGCACGGAGAATTTGAACGGGCCGGGGGTCTGGGTGTCAGGCTCACCGTGAGGCTCTGGGCAGGGCTGCTCTCATGTTGGGGCCAACCACCCCCCATGCCCCCGGGGCTGTCCGCAGGACACACGAGCCACTGCGTGGGCAATCGCAGGCATGGGGTGCCCGCTCGAAGGCAGCCTCTCCGACTGTCGTTTGGTTGGGAGGTGGAGCTGTATTCATCAGGCAGTTTTGGAAACCCAGGATGAGGCAGGGCTGCTGCAGGGTAACCGGAGGCCCTGTGGGCTGTCCGGAGCACCGCACCGGCTGAGGGGCTCGTGGGGGCCGAAAGCCAACCTACACTTCGCTCCCCAAACCCGTGGGGCTCTGGAACTGAGGCTGGCTGGCACCGTCGGCAGGAAGGACACCTTTGTGAAATCTGTTCATCCAGAGGGGTCCTTCTCATTCACTCCGCGGAGGGGCTCGGGGGCCACCTGTGGCCCCAGGGAAGCAGCTTGACCATGCTTTCCAGCACCTGCACTCCCCCAGCGGGAACGCCGGCGGGCAGTGAGAACGTCCGCAGACCGCTCCCTGTACTTGGAACAAGCATGTGGCACCTGGTGAGGCTGCAGAGATGGTGAGCTCGGGGGGGTGGGGTGGGGTGGGGTGCCCATCTTAGGCTCCCTGGCTTCTCCCCAGCCAACTGCCTCCTGCTCAGCCCCAACCTCCCTCTCTCTCTTCATGCCCTGCCCCCACACCCGGGGCTCCATGCCCTGGAGGCCCACTTGACCCTCTGGAATCACAAGCTGCAATTTTTTTGTTTTAACTCCAGTGCAAGGCTCAAACTCACAATGATCAAGAGTCGGTTGCTTAACTGACTGAGCCAGCAGGCACCCAGCACAGGCCAGAATTCTCTCTGGAGCGCCACAGAGTAGTGGTGTCCCGCCTCAGATTGGTGGGTTGAGCCTCGCTGTATGGCCGTGGCTGGGAGGACCCTATTCCCATGCCGTCTGCATCCTTCAGGCCCTGCTTGTTCCTGGGTTACCCCCCAAAGAGCAGCCCTTTGGAGGGAGCCTTGAATTACTCTCAGCTGGTGGCCCGGAAAGAGCCCGCCCCACCCCCAGAGGGCGCTGTCACACTGGGGTTTCAGGCCCGGCTCTTGGGCAAAGATCAGGCCTCCCCTGCCCCGTGCAAGTGGGGGGTCAAATGAGAAAGGGCTTACTATATCAAACATTTTCTGCCAGCAGTGGGAGAGTTCTGCGGAAATTCCCAAGTGAATCCTCTTCATCTAAAGACATGGTGACTTGAATTTCAAAGTCACTCAAAATAAAGGCAACAGGGACTTGGCGAGTGGGTGTCTTCCCTTGATTTGACCTAAGCAGAAATTGAGTTTATTAATAGCTGTTTGATAGACACTTCACCGTTAATGGTGAAGCAAGACGGCATCAGGTTTCTGGGTTTTATCCAGTTAGAAATTCCCAATGGGTTAGAGGTGACCAGATGGAAAGAGAGAGAACAGTTAGTCTTACATGGTGAACCCTGAGCAGCTCTCCGGTGTAACGGCATTTTGCAAACATATTCCTGGTTTATAGATAGAAGAAAGTGCGTTCGCAGTGTCAGTGTCCAGGAGCAACGTTGTTGTTACCTGAGTGCTTTCAGATGCTCAGCTCCCCTGACGCATTGTCCCTTTTGTCTTATCAACCCTCCTAAGAACTGCGTCAGTAGTCTTAGCCTCAGTTTACACACAGGGGAGCTTAGAGACATGATAGCCAGCAGCGAAACCGAAATTCCAGCACGGGCTCCCTGCTAATAAGACCCCTGTCTCTCCACCAGGAAGGCTGCCTTCCCAGGTTTCTGGGGAGAGCATCTGTAGGAATGAACTCCGACCGTCCCGGGAACCAGTTTTCCCAGCTCTGCGTGTCTCTGCTTAGCCCTGATGTCCATCTGGAGAGTGAGAGAGGGACCATCTCCCTCGAAGGCTGGTCACTTTCCAACGACTCCTGGTGCCCGGTGTCTCTTAAACGTGTTGGCGGATGGGGTGGGGAGCAGCAGTAAGACAGCGCTCTCCATGGGCCCCGCCCTTGGAAACTTTTTGATGAAGGAAAAGCCTCGAATGTTGGTTTGGAGGAGGCCTTGCTGGTGGGTCATCTGATGTAGCCTCACACGCAAGAGTTGGCTCCACAGGAGTCTTGTTGCCCCCGGGCTCAGACATTAGAGTCACAGACTTCCCAAACAGTCCAGAATCCAAAAAACTACCAGGCTGGGCCCAGGCATCTCTGTTTTTCTCAGAAGTTCTGCTGGAGGGGCACCTGGGTGGCTCATTGGGTTAAGCCTCTGCCTTCGGTTCAGGTCATGATCTCAGGGTCCTGGGATCGAGCCCCAGGTCGGGCTCTGCTCAGCGGGGAGCCTGCTTCCTCCTCTCTCTCGCTTGCCTCTCTGCCTGCTTGTGATCTCTGTCGGTCAAATAAATAAAATCTAAAAAAAAAAAAAAAAAGTTCTGCTGGTAATTGAGCTGGGGGCTAAGACATAATTCCCATCACGCTGGGCTCCCCCAGCTCTTTGTCCAGTGAGTTTTTCCTTGTCCTTCAAGGCCCAATGTCCTCTTCTGTCTTTGGAGACCCGAGGAATTCCACCTCCCTCCGGGGTCTGTGGTCATCGGTGGCCGTCAGTCTGCGCGTCTGCTTACTTCGTTGTACTGACGGCTTCTGGGCTGACTGGACTGACAGTTGTTTTGCGTCTGTATTTTAAAAAATACTAGTCTTCTGTGAGACTTTTTAGAAGTTTCTTCTTTGCCTTTTATGTTCTGCCGTGTGACTATAGTGGGTGTAGAATTATTTTTTATCTGTCCTTCTCAGTGCTCAGAGTCTAGTGTCTCTCATCACTCAGGTTTTTCATCATTTTTTAAAAATTTTTTATTTTTTATAAACATATATTTTTATCCCCAGGGGTACAGGTCTGTGAATCGCCAGGTTTACACACTTCACAGCACTCACCATAGCACATACCCTCCCCAGTGTCCATAACCCCAACCCCCCTCCCCCCAGCAACCCTCAGTTTATTTTGTGAGATTAAGAGTCACTTATGGTTTGTCTCCCTCCCAATCCCATCTTGTTTCATTGATTCTTCTCCTACCCACTTAAGCCCCCATGTTGCATCACCACTTCCTCATATTTTCATCAGTTTTGAATGAAAGTTGGACATCTCTTCAAAAGCCTCTCCTCTGTGATTTCCTTATTCTGTTTTCCGGAGCACTTCTTAGACACAAACTGTTTTCTGGAGCACGTCTTAGACACAAACGGTAGCTTCTCACCGTATCCTCCATCCCTTTCCTGCTCTTTTGTTTCTTTCTTTTTCTCTTTGATGTGTGGTGCTGGTTGAGTTCTTCCTTACTATATTCTAATTCCTTATTTTCCTCTTTTACTGGTTCTTTTTTTTTTTAATTTTTAAAAATTTATTTGTCAGAGAGATAGAGCGAGCACAGGCAGGCAGGGTGGCAGCAGAGGCAGAGGGAGAAGCAGGCTCCCCGCTGAGCAAGGAGCCCGATGTGGGACTCGATCCCAGGACGCTGGGATCATGACCTGAGCTGAAGGCAGCCGCTCAGCCAACTGAGCCACCCAGGCACTCCCCCCCTTTTTTTAAAAAAAAGATTAATTTGATTTATTTTTGAGAGAGAGAGTGTAAGTTGTGGGGAGGAAGAGAGGGAGAGAGAGAATCATGAGCTGACTCCCGGCTGAACGTGGACCCCAACTCGGAGCTCCATCTCAGGACCTGAGGTCATGACCTGAGTGGAAACCCAGAGTCTGATGCTTAACCAACCACACCACGCGGGCACTTCTTTTAATTTAATTTCAATGACTGTATTTTTCATTTCCAAGACTTCTAACTCGTCCTAGCTACTGGCTTTAGTTTAATTTTCATATCTTCCTGTTTCATAATTTCTCTTTTCAATGCAAGCTATTCCTCAACTGGAATCTTTAAGTTTTCTGCTTATTGAAAGTCAGTGTGAGACTGTTCAATGAAATGAATTTGGTGTGGGTCTCAATTTGAATGACTACATTTTAAAATGTGTTGTTTTCTTTCCTCTCACACCCGCCGCACTCCCGTTGCTTATTCTCCATCATCAGGGCTGGGGGATTTGAGAGACACATCCTTAGTCTGGCGCCCTGGACACACCCTTAACTGGTTTTCTCCCCAGCCCCGAGGGCACAGTCCAGAGTCACGCCTCATAGCAGCCCTGCAGAGCTCCTTTCTTACGGTGCGACTGGGGACGTTTTAGACAGAGGCCGAGCTAGACAGCCATTCACTTTATTCCTGTTTGAAAAGTTACGTCATCATCCTCCCACTGCCCTTTTAACCTTGGCCCAAAGCAGGGGGGCTACAGATGTTGAAAAAAAGATGTTGAACAAATCTCTTTTGCCAGCAGCGGGGACCGAGTCCCAGGACAGGCTTCAGTGTGGAGCCTGTGTCCCATCTCCCGTGACCCTTTGCAGGGGCTGGCCACACCTTCTGTGTCAGGACCAGCCCCTCGTGGACCTGCAGTTTTCCATTTTCATCTGGGTATGATTTTTGGAAGCACTTTCCGTGTTTTTGAGCCTCCCTGTGTGATTTTGCTTTAGTCTTTTTATGTACTTGGGTTTGGATTGGAGCAGTTGGTCATTCGGAGTACAAATTCACCGTACTATCTTGACTATAAGCCGCAGACAAGCTTTCTCTCTCAACCCAGCATCGATACAGTGTTTAAGAAGGAAAGGGCAAGACTAGACCCAGGGGCACGACATCCAAGGTCTCCATCCAAGCTGATTTCAACATCCTTAGGAATGTTAGTGTAAGGAGCTGTACGTAATTAAGATATTAATCAACCCATGTTATCCAACCTATCCTTTAGGGTGTCATGAAAGATTTAATCAAATGTGTGTGTGTGTGTGTGTGTGCCACCCTAACTATCCTATGGAAAATATTTTCTTCACCAGCATTGTTCCCTGGGAATTCTGGTGGTGGCTGCCACTGTCTTTCAGGTTGTCTATGTCCCTGGCTTCCCAACACTCGAGAGTGACTCACTTGGAGCACACAAGGTCAAGTCCACACGGTGAACATGCCCTAAATGGGAACATTGCCTCACTGTGTATGCCAAAGAAACACTGGCATATTCAAAGCAAAACGTCACCAGCTACTACTCCCCCCTGCCCACTGGGATTTAGAATATTTTTACTTCCTATGAAAATGCCACTGGAAAGTTGGGTCCTAGTTCCTTCTCTTTGCTTTTGCTCTGGCGCCTACTGGCCGTGTGACGTGATTCAGTAAGTCCCTTATACCTGAGTGGCCCGCTGGGAGGGCAGTGCAGGGCTTCCCAAATGCCCTGATCCCCAGGGAGTTCTGAAGAGTTCCTCAGTCCCTTCTCTAGGGATTCTGACTCATTAAGATTGGGTGGGGCCTGGGACCAAGTAATGTTAGTGAGCTCCCCATTCGATTCTGATCAGCAAGCAGGCTTAGATCCTGAGTAGTAATGTTTGCAAAGTGCTCAGTGGACAGCTCTTGGAGCACAGCCGCTCAGCACCTGGGCGCTGTAGACCTTGGTGGGGAGGAGGGGGTGGGAATGTGGGAAAAGGGAAGCCACAGGGAGGCCCCCCCAGGTGCTGCGTACTTGGTGTCCCAGAGGAAAGCCACGGGACAGCTGGTTAAAATTGCTCTCTTCCAGATGTTTTTCTTTGATAAAAATAGGGGAAAGGACAATACTTAACGCAAAGTTTTCATTTAAATTCTACGACTACTGATTTGGTCTATAATCTGTACCCTTTATGAAGCTCCATGATATACAGACAAGTACGATTCTGGGTCTCCCCTGGAGATCCTGGGATTATACTGCAGCCTGAAAAATGTAAGGCATCGAGTCTAGCTAACGTGGGAGAGAAATCTTATTTATATTTAATTTGATTTACTTAATTTTATTCTACTTTATTTTATTATTTTATCCTATTTTGAGAAGTCTTATTTTGGGTCAGGGGCCAGCCTTTCTTATGCACTTGGACCCAAACCCCAGAGGCTTTCTCCGGACTAGCGTCCAGCTGTGGATGAAGTCAAAATGGGTACAGTAGGTGGAGCTAGAGAGTCAGAGAACTGGAGAATGCAGGGAGCCTGTCCTGGGGCTTCTCAGGGAGACCGGGTAGGCATCCTCCAAAAGGGCTGTGCACCAGAATCCCTGAGCAATTTGTTTAAAAACAAACAAACAAACAAGCAAGCACGACTACAGAATTCCAGATCCTATCCCTATGACATAACATTTCTGGAATTGAGCCTTGGTCATGCTTAACACGTTGTTCATCTGCTGTGCAGTCAGGTTGGGGAAGCACTGATCTAGAGATTCTAGAATAATCCAGATGTGAGCCAGGCTCTCTGCTGAATGATTTGGTCAGCGGGCTGAGCTGTTTTGACTCTGTAGTCCTGTGCTTTTCGAAGTGAGGTCCTCAGACCGGATTCTACATCAGCATCCCCTGGGAGCTATTCACAGATGCAAACTTTCAGACCCCACTCGAGACTATCAAATCAGAATCTGCATTCTTTATTTTTAAAGGTTTTATTTATCTGAGAGAAGGAGAGAGAGAGAGAGAGAGAGAGAGAGAGAGAGAGAGAGAGAAAGCAGGCATAGGGCCAGAGGGAGAGAGAGAATCTCAAGCAGACTCTGGGGCTTGATCCCAACATGGGCTCGATCCTCGATCCCATGACCCTGAGATCATGACCTGGGCTGAGACCAAAAGTCAGACACTTTTGTGACTGAGCCACCCTGTGCCCCAGAATCTACATTCTTTACAAGCGCCTCTGGCTGACTCAGAGGTGATTGAGAGTGTTAGAGGTCATGAGATCTGTGCCTCTTGTTCGCGAGGGTTCCATCCCCGGAATGGGAGCTCCAGCTCCCTGAGGCAGGGGTGGTGTTTGATCCCTGGCCCCTCTCTGAGTCTGTTTCCTCCTCTTTGCTGTATTTCCTTCTCAAGGTTGTTAGAGGAAATCATGTCCGACTCCCATATTAGATTGTGAATTCTTTGAGGCCAAGGGCCATATAGTTTTAAAATTTCTGTGTGCCCAATGCCTAGCATTGAATGAATTTGCCATTTTGGCACAGAGAATTATCGACCCTGAAGCAGAAAAGACTTGATAGATTGTAGATTCACCTAATGAACGGGTGAAGAAATTATGGTCAAGTGTCGTTATGAAGTCTGATGCTCTGTTATCCTCACATGAGCCTAAATGAGGGGTTCAGGCGAGGATTCAGAGAGAGTACCCCATCACAGCTCCCATTTCCCCTGAGGTCCTTCTCCCCTTGGGGTTGAGTTGTGACGGTCCTTCAGCCCCTCTGACCACAGCCATCCCCGTGTCCTCTGAGCATCCACACCAGCCAGCGTGTGCATCACTCGTCTGACCCGAAGCCTGGACTGGCTTCCTCCCGCGTTCCATGCTTGCTGTGGATTGTTCTAGGGGTTCCGGTGTGCTCACACCGTACATATCAGGCTCTCGGAAGACAGAACCACGGCTCTCTGTGCTCCCCATCTGCTGCCCAGCCCAACACCTGACAGAGGCTGAGCACATGACAAGAACGGTTCACCTTTTGAATATTGATTAATTTAAAAAAAAATAGGCCCCTTTTATATATACAAAAGTTACGGGGATTACTGTAATGAAGACCGGCATCCGTCCTACTGCCTTCACCAAAAAACAGATGATCAGAGTTGAAACGCGCTAGGTCATTTTCTCAGCCTCTCCAGATTTCCGCTGCCCTCGGTGTCACCACGGGGCTTCCTCGTTCCGTGTTCCTGCCCATACATTACGGCTCCTAAAACCAAGGTGCAAGGCAGTCATGACGCTGTAATTCATTCAGCTGGTCGCTCCGGACTTATCGAGAGCCGATTGTATGGCAAGTGCTGCCTGGAAACGTGGGATGCATCAGTGAACCAATCTGACCCAAACAAAGCAAATAAAAAATAAATAAATAAATAAAGCCCCGGCCTCCTGGGGTTCACATTCTGGACAGTCCATCAACAAGAAGTATAACAAATATGTAAGTTACATAATGTGTTCGAGGTTAAAAGAGCGATGAAGCCGGGTACGAGGCCCGGGGATGGCGACGTAGGAGGGCAGGCTGTGGTCAGGATGGCCTTGGTGGGAAGGTACTAGCTGAGCCAAGATTGGAAGGTGTCGAGGAGCTGGGCGTTTGGTTTGGAAGGCAAAGTGTTCAGGGTAGAGCGATAACCAGCCAGGGCAGGGACCCTAAGAGAGAGCATGTGGGGACTAGCAAGGAGAGCGGTGTGGCTGGAAGGGGCGCCAGGCGAGGCAGAGGGCATGAAGCTGGGGAGCGAGGCAGCACAGAGGGCTCTGCCAGCCGCGCCGAAGACTCTGGCTTATCCTTTGAGCTCTTGCAGGGTGGTGCGCCGAACAGTGGTGTTTTTTGACCTCTTTGGCTGCGGTATGGAGAGCAAGTTATAAGAGGAGAAGCAGAGAGTCCAGCTGGGAGTAAACCGAGAAGTAAATTACAGTGCACCCGGAGAGAGAGGAGAGGGTTTACGGCGACGGGAGCTGGTGAGCCAGTCAGCCTGGGTCAGCCTAACGTGAGAACCAGGGCAGGGGGTGAACAGTGGCCAGATGCTGGACGCGTCCTGAAGAGAGAGCCATCAGGATTTCCTGAGGATTTAGACGTTGGTGTGAGAGAAGGAGCAAGTTTACTCCAAGGTTTTTGGCCTGAGCGTCTGGAAGGATAGAGTTACCATCAACCACGATGGGGTGGGGGGGGCGGGGTACCCTGCATGTAGAAGAGTGGGGGGTCAGCTGAGGTTTGGACTTACTGAGTTTGAGACACCCGCCAGATATCATAAATGGAGATGTCAAGTAGGCCTTGGGGTACATGACTCTGGAATTCGGAGAGAAATCACACACATTTCGTGTCCTGGAAACCATGTGAAAAACATACAGAAATAGGGAGTGAGAAATCGAGTCAGTGTTGTTGATGGACCGAAGCAAGATTGTAGGCTGAGGATTTCCTACTGGATCAAGCAACACGGATGCTGTTGGTGACGTTGCTGGGGACCGTGCTGGTGGAGTGGCAGGGGCGGGGGTAGAGCCCCGACTCAGTGGGTTCAAGAGGGAGTGAGAAGAGTGGAATTGAAGAAATGAAATCGAGCAGATGACCCTCTAGAGGAGATTGCTGGAAAGGCAAACAGGCAGGCCAGGGGATCAGGTCAGGAGAAGGCCTGGCATATGCAACCAGGGAAATAAAGCAAGAGGGCTTTGTGGTCGATGGCACCGGTCCGGTAGCGGTGGGAGAATCGGTGCTGTGTTGAGGGACCGGCAGCCACCAACGGACAGAGTGCTTCGCTCCATGCCTCGTGCTGGGAAGACAGGCTCAACTGCTAAGTCGTGATATGCAGACTCCAGCAGACCAGAGGCTTCCAGGCCAAAGGAGGGAGAAGGAGGACCAAGGCCGACTTCTAGCTTTATCCACACCACCATTAGTCCCGAGCGGCCCGAGGGTGCGTCTTCTTGGCCTGTCATCAGGTCACAGGCCTCTGGGAGCTGCTGGTCTGAGCTTGGACACCCGGAGGCCCCCTCTCTGGCGACGGGGGTGCCGTCCCAGGGCAGCCTCCAGAATCCAGATTCACTTTCACAACTGAGCTCAGCTGTGCTCCCCTGGCTGTGCTCCTGCCACGCCGTGCTCCCTTTCCCGAGGTTCTTCAGGTCAGCATCTCCAGCTCCCGACCCGGAGAAGGGGTTTGCTCCTAAGAATGGAGTGGCTCTTGGGAACATCTGCAGAGGCCCCTAGGCCACAAGAAGGATGATGTCCATTTTTGTGGTGCTTTGGCTTATCCCTTCTTTGTTTTTAAGCAGTGCTGTCATTCACTTGGGCAGTGCTAAAACCGGAGGCCGGCCTCCTGCCTCTTCCAGAAAGCTTGCCTCGCTCATGTGTTTGCCACAGCCCAGAGCCCTGAGCCCTGCTCCAAGCCAGGCTGGAGCAGCTGCAGCCCCCGGAGGTCTGTGGCTGTCGCAGGGGAGCAGGCGGGAGCACCCCCTGACCACTCTGGCCTAGTAGAGGCTTTGGCTCCTGCTTCCTCCAGCTTTGGCCAGAAAGCCCACGGCCTGCCGGGGTCTGTGTATCACGACTCAGGAATTCATCTGCCTTCCCAGTCCTGGTGAGCTGTGTTTGCTGAACCTTGGCGACCTGCTGTTTCCTTCCTTGCCTGCTGAGGCCTGGGGACAAGGAAAGGCCACTGTTCAGGGGTGGGGTGAGCAGAGCAGGGTTTGGTTGGCTGCCATGGTTGCTGAAAACCCGACTGCCCCCTCATTAGGTCGGCCTTGCTGCTGTGGGCGCTGGCATACCGAGGCGCCGAGGCCCCCCCTCCGCAGGCCAGGAGCAAGCACCCCATCATGCCACGAGGCAGTGGGACAAGAGGGCAGGCCTGGCTTGTCATGCTTTCCTCCGCTCTGGGCGATTTGCCAACCCTGTGGCTCCTGGCTTTGCTTGCTGTCCTGGCTGGCCGAAGGCAGGCCAGTGGTGGTCAGAGGGTGTCACTGTGTTCAGCACTGACCATGGTATCATTTTCTTCCAAACAACAGACAACCTGTCCCTCTCGTGCCCCTCCCCATGGTCCTGATTCTGTGTGAGCGTGGCTGGAGGTGGCCCGGTCAGCTGAACTCCGTCCAGGGCATTGGGGCGAGCCACGGGGCGTGGGGGCACACGGTGTCCTGCCGGTCCTGACTCCACTGAGGTCACAGCCTCTTGTTTGCGGCCTGATCTCCGACTTGGCCAGGGTCCAGCTTCATGGCAGCCCTCAGGAGACCAGACGCTTTCGTAGAAGGGACTGGATGTACTCAAGGTCAGGGGCTTCCTCAGTTCTTTATTTAAAAGTCCCTCCCAGAATCCAGGGCGCTGGGACTGGTTCCCAGACACTGTCCTCTTCCGGGAACTGAGAGGGCGCCGTCGTGTGGGTCGGATGTCTCCAGAGACAGCCGTTTCCTCATGTTCTAGGTTGTTGTTTCTGCAGCGGACCCCCCGCCCCCACGTCGGGGCCGATATCTGTGCTCGAAGCTCTGCTCGCACGTGCCTGACGCGCACCTCCGAGGTCGGGAAGGGGCAGAATTCCTTTCCCCTCCTGTTCGGGGACGCCCTGCGCTCTCCAGTGAGATGGCTGCTGGCTCTTCCTAGACGAAATAAACCTTGTTTATGAGGATCCTTCTCTCTTGAAGCTGGTATTCGGGGCACGGTCAAGGCTTTGCACATTTTGCAAGCAGAGCTTTGTCACGAAGACTATAAATCCTGTAGATAAATCCTGTAGATAAACCCTGTAGATAAACCCTCTACATTTGGAGAGTCAGCTACGTGCCTGAGGCCACTGCTCGGGTCCACGGCCCATGTCCGCACCCTCGCCTCACGCTCTGAGCCTCCTCCGAGTCACATTCGTGGACTAGGTGGTGCCCAGGCTCCTCTGAATCCTCATGTCCATGCGAAATATTGTGTTGTCTGTATCTTTTTTTTTTTTTTTTTTAAAAAACGCGTCCCCATAAACACCTTTTTAAGGAAAACTTTTTTCCTGAGACTAAGTCGTTATATGTCATTGAAAAGAGAGAGGTGTGTTATTTTTTTTTTTTTTAAAGATTTCTATTTATTTATTTGACAGAGAGAGATCACAAGTAGGCAGAGAGGCAGGCAGAGAGAGAGGGGGACGCAGGCTCCCCGCTGAGCAGAGAGCCCGATGTGGGGCTCGATCCCAGGACCCTGGGATCATGACCTGAGCTGAGGCTTTAACCCACTGAGGCACCCAGGTGCCCTGAGAGGTGTGTTATTCTACCAAGTTCAGCTTGGTGTGAATTAAGGTTTGACTTAGTGGCCCGCGTGGCTGCCGAGCCTTTGGGGAAGTCCTGTCAAGGCTGGACCACACCGCAGCCTCAGTCACCTTCTGACGTAAGGGGTTCTGAGGTCCCTGCAGGGTGTTCAGGAGAAAGACGGCAGCACAGGGAGGAAGCAATCCAGACCTTCACACCCTCCAGTAGTCCCTGTCAGACACGTTGAGAAACTGTAGGTTTCTGTAGGTCTGTAAGCCCAAAGTGTCGTCAGTCTAACCGCTTGCTGCTCACCGGTTCCGTCATTCACGCACCTGTCATTCAGCCGCTGGTCACCGAGTGGCCCCAGTGTGCCAGGCTCAGAAGAACAGGAAGAATAAGGCTGGTGGCCGCTCTTGGGGGATCCCCTAGTGGGGCGGGGGCCAGGCCGGCCAGGCCGTGGGACGAGTGTCAGCGCGGAGGTGTGAGCCAGGTGCTGCGGGACGCTGAGGAGGACGTGAGTGGTCACACCTGCGGGAGGTGGCTGGGCGTCATGACCAGGATGTGGGGGTGAGTGGGCGTTGGGAGCCGAGTGAGGGTTTGGGGTGGAAAGAGCATGTCAGCTGTGTGGCTTTGGAAAAATTTCTCAGCCTTTTGGACCTCAGTGTCTCCAGTACAAACCAGGACCGTGATACCCACAGAGACGGGAGAAGAATGATGGGGATTGAACAGGGGAGCTCTGGGCACACGACAGGTGTGTTTTCTTGTTCCACGCTGGGGAGGCTGAAGGTGTGGCCGCTGTCACCTTGGCACAGGTTGAAGTCCCTCTAAGTGTAGCTTCTAAGGGTCACCATGTATCGGGGTGACTTGAGTGCTGGGGGCTTGGTGTCTTGAGGTCACAGTCACCTGTGGTTCAATTCACTCTCCCCCCAAGTGTGGCCCCCAGCGTCTGCCCAAGGGTGGAAACATAGCTCTCCATTGGGGAGCCCCTTTAGGCTTGACCAGTCAGGCAGCACAGTGCCTGGGTGGGGGGGTCTCCCCCTGCTCGTGTGGCCTTCCCAGGCTCTCCTCCTGACCTCTGCCCATTGTGTGCTCTCTCCCATTGTGTGGCCCACTGCCGCCCGTTCATGGGCCACAGCAGGAGGCACTTGGTAGGGAGGAAGAGCAGAGGCTTTGGGGCTGCACAGACGCGGGCCCATTCACCCCTTGGCACTGCCACCGCATGTGACCTTGGATAGGTCAGAGAAAGCTGGTTGGAGCCTCAGCTTCTTCATTTCTGGTTGATGCTGATGAAACTCTCTCGGGGAGCTGGTGAGGCTTCTAGAGACATGCAGGTGGGCGCCCGGTGTGGCTCTCAGCGCGAGGTGGGCACGGGCTGGGGTGTCGGTCCTTGGGGCAGACACCCCGATCCCAGAGCTGCTGCACCTTCCTGGGCATCTGGGCTGATCCTCTGTGGGCTTGGCTGGTCTCACGTGGTCACTTCAGGCTCAGGGACACGCTGTCTCCCTCCGTGGCCGTCCTCAGCGCCTCTTCCTGAATCCCAGAGTCGTCTCTGTTCCTAGCTCGGCTCTCGGCGCTCACTGTGCTCCCGTCTCCTCACTGGCTTACAGCGACCCCAGGACCTGTGTGTCCGTCTGTGCTGCCTGTGGCTTTGTTTCCACTTGCCGCCCCCCCCCCCCCCCCCCCCCGCCCCTCGGCCCCCCCCCGGGCCCCCCCTCCCCCCTCCCCCCCCCCCCCCCCCCCCCCCCCCCGGCGTTGGCCTTGAGAGCTCCTACTTGGTCGTCAGCACCCAGCCCTCCTGCGAGGACTCCCCCGAACCGCCCTCTCCTTCCCTGGGAGATTTTTCTCCCTTGGGGCTTCCCCCGCACTTGGTCTCTGCCTCCACGATGGCACCCATCAGGCCGGATTATTCAGCTGCGTTGCTGCACCTGTTTTTCCTGCCAGACTGTGAATGACTCAGGTGATGAGGTCTTGGTCATCTTTGTAATTGCTCCAGGGATGAGCTCAGGACTAAGCACAGGGCACGGCGTGGAGGGGGAGCTTAATTCATTGACTAATCCAGTGCTCACTGGTTTCTCTACATTCAAGGTTGTCCAGAGCACCTGGCCCAGGTGGCACATGGTGGACTCTTAGCAAGAATGAGTAAGTAGCTGCAGGGCGCCTGGGGGCCTCAGTGCATTAAGCATCTGCCTTTGGCTCAGGTCGTGATCCCAGGGTCCTGCGATCGAGTCCCGCATCGGGCTCCCTGCTTGGTGGGGAGCCTGCTTCTCCCTCTTCCTGCCTCTCCCCAGCTTGTGCTCTCACGCTCTCTTTCTGACAAAAAAATAAACAAAATCTTAAAAAAAAAAAAAGCGAGTAACTGCATCATACCTTTAGTTACACCATGTGCTTGGATGTCGTAGTAGTAATAAAAATAATGATAATAATAATAAAATACGGCATTTATTGAATGCATAGCATATAAAGGTTTCTGTGCTCAGTGGTTTAACTTCATCCATATTCCACTCTCATAATTACCGTACATTCTGATCTTCATTTTACAGCTGAAAAACCTGAAGGACATAAAAGGTAAATGACTAGATTTAAAAAAAAAAAAAAAAAATCCGGGCCACACCTGTCGTTTGTGAGGGTCTAGGATTTGAGCTCAAGCCTGTCAGCTTCGAGAGTCTGTATTGTGGTCCCCGTATCACTCCTCAGGGCACCCGGGGCTGATGTGGCTGTCTGCTTTCGTCAGCGGCTTTGCTAAAGCTGTTCCTTAACCATTTTGGGTAACATCCCCCTCCCTCACCTCTACCCCCCCGACCCCGGGGCGTCAAGGCCTTGAGGTTCTCAGGGGCTGTTTCTGCTGCGTTTCATTCTCTGGTCTTGCGGCATCAGGATGACCAGTGTTTTCAGGGCACCCAAGAGCTGTTTGGCTCCGGTATCGTAAGACGCACAGACACAGAGGTGACAAGCATGAGGGGAGAATTTGAGGATAGTCCCAGAGCCCTCGAGCAGGAAGGGTGACACTCTGCACACAGGGCCACCCGTGGAAGCCCCAGGGGGGTGAAGAAGCAGAGAGAGGAGGGAGAAAAATGTAGGCAGGAGCCTTTCTGTGGTTTCCAAGGGAAGGGATGGGCAGGCCGCGTGAGTGGACGTAGGACTGGCCAGCGTGAGTGATTTTTGCAGGCTCTGGGCCTTCGGGCTGTTTCCGGTGGTCTGGAAGCTGGCCCTGCCGTGATCGGGGCAGGTGGCTGGCCACCGAGGGGGTGAGCGGTTGGGGTGGTTGCGTTATGGGCTCTGGGTTGGTTGGTTTGCGTGGGAAAGGCTTTCTCATAAATGTCATCAAGCTCTGGGACCCAAAGAAGCCGGTGGTGGAGAGCTGGATTTTAACCGAGTCACTAGTTAAGAGTTTTTAAATTTTATTTTATTTTTAAGATTTATTTATTTCAGAGAGAGAGAGAGAGAGCGAGAGCGTGTGCGCGTGCACACATGAGTGGGGGGGAGGGGCCGGGGGAGAGGAAGAGGGAGACAACGTCAAGCCGACTCTCTGTTGAGCCACTGTGGGGCTCCATCTCGTCACCCTGAGATCACGACCTGAGGCAAAACCAAGCGTCAGATGCTGAGCCGATGGCACCTGCCCCCCAGGTGCTCCCGGAGGATTTATATTCTTAAGAAAATAAATACATACTGTGCTGAGAAGCTCTGAAGGAAGATGGACAGGTGCGTTTTCCAGGACACTTTACGGGGTGTGCTCAAAGTCTGGCGTCACAGACCATACCCTGGATGCCCAGGAGAACACAGAACGTCAGAGCAGGAAGGGGACATACTCTGTCCACTCCAGCCCCTCATGGTACACACAGGGATACTGAGGCCAATGGAAGAGGCCAAACGGGTCTTGGTCATGCAGTTGGGATCCCGTAGTCCTGGGTCCTTGCCACTGCAGGCCTGTAAGCCAGGCGGTTCCCCCATTGGGGCCCCCGGGGCTGAGCACCCTTCGGAGCTAGGTGTACTTCTGGGTCAGATGTCCGGAGGACACTAGGCCTGGGACGGGGCAGCCACTGCTGGTCAGTGGTGAGGTCTGGGGGGGCTCAGCTCTCACACACGTGGCCAGGAGGACGTGCCAGGAACAGGGGAAAGCTTCCCCTTAGTGGTCGAAGACATGAAGCCACCGGAGAGCCGCTGGGACCAACACCACCTTCCTCTTTCCTTTAGGAAAAGTACAAAAATCAGGCTGTGCATAGCCCCTGGCCACACCAGTAGCCTGAAATGTGGATAGAGTGAGTCATGGCTTTGAAGTCAGTCAAAGCTGGGTCACATCCCAGCTTACATACCCCTGTTTGCCGGCTCTGTGACCCTGACTAAGTCCCTTGAACTTCTGAGTTCCAGAGTCTTCACGTGTCTATGGAGAAAATCATACTTTTATTCTTCCATTCAGCAAGTGTTTATTGAATAGCTACTATGTGCCAGACACTGCTGGGGATACAACAATAAGGACAACAGGCACTGTCCCTTATGGAGGAAGCTGTTGTCAGCTGAACAGTTAAGCAAAGGAACGTAACTTTGCTAACTGTGGTAAATGTTACAGAGGAGTGATAGGGCGCTGTGAGGGGGTGCAGTTATGGTGTGACCAAGTTGAGGCGGCCAGGGACATCCTCTCTGAGGTGACACTTGGCTGTTGTATGGTCTGGCAATGAGTAGTAGCTAACCAGCTGAAATGTGTCTCAGGCAGAGGAAATGGTATGTGCAAAGGCCCTGTGGCTGGAGGGAGTGGGTTGAATAGGAGGCATTAAAAGGCCAGTGTGACTGGGTCAGAGAGATCACAAGGAGCAAGTGGGAGATGAGACTGGACAGGTGGGTGGGAAATTTGTTCACTGAGTTAAGGAAGGGTTTGAAGCATTGTATACATTTTAGGTATTTACTTAAATTACTTTAAGGGACACAATCAGATTGCCAACAAGATGACCATGGTGGTAGCATGGAGATCGAACGGCTGGATTACAAACAGAGATGTGGGTGACCCCATTAGGAGGCTGTGCCTGGCAGAATAATAGTGGTCCCTTGAAGATATCCATGTCCTAAGCCTTGGAACCGTGAATCTATTATTTACATGGAGAAAAAGAACTAAGGTTGCAGATGGAATCAAGGTTACTCAACACTGACCTTAAAATAGGGAGATTATCCTGGATGATCCAAGAAGGCACAGTATAATCCCATGAGCTCAGAGAGTGGGTCAGAGACCGGGACTTTGGAAGCACTTGACATGCCCTTGCTACTCTGGAGGTAGAGGAAGTATTCTTTCCCTCACTTTGTCATTGAAGAAAAGGAATTTTGAAGACATGAAGTGATCTACTCCAATATCCAGGGCTTAGATCCAATTCCCTTGGCTACAGACACTCTTAGCATTTCTGGGGGATCTGGGGAACTCAGCGGGGTTCAGGGGGACCCAGGTTGGGGCTTGGCTTAGTCTAATTTCGGCCCCACCTGTAGTGTCTTCCACTTCATCCTCCCCCAACCAGAACAAACTGACCCTTACCATCTTTTACTTCAAGTTGTATTGAGCAAGAAAAGGAGATTTTGTCACTGGAATTATGATGTAGGAGGACATGCACATTTAGACCGACAGGATTTTGGAGATACAAAAGGAGTCATTTAGTGCAACTTCATCTTCTGCCTGCTGGAAAAATTGAGACCCAGAGAAGGGAATTATCTCACCCAAGCCTACCTGACCTCCCCCCACCACCGCAAGTGAGAAACAGAACTAAAGTCGGAATTGCCTGATCCCAGAGAAATCATCCTTCTGTTGTATCCTGGATGGGCCCCTGTGTTCCTGGAAACTTCAGTTGGAGTTTGAATGAATTTTCCCATAAAAGTAGGCTTTCTTCACGGAACTTGGTCCCCTTATGACTCTAGCTGTAAGGTGAGCTGTGGATTCTTCTGCCTTCAGGAAAAGTGAACTCACTTGGATAGAACCATTTCAGGATGAAAATGTTATTCTTTACTCCAAAGCAAGTTTGCAAATGAACTTCAGCGTGCTCCGTCTGTAAACTGGGAGCAGCTGGAGCCATCGCTGTGGACTCTCCCCCTGGTAACCGAGAAGCATTTCTATCTGAAGCCTCTCTCCCTTTCCGCTCTGAGCTTGTGGGAGCCTACTGTCCAAATGCTTGTCCATCAGTGCAAGTACCTCTGGAGCCACATAGAGCTGAAGTTGAACTTGGGCCCGGGTCCCACGTGTGTGAACTCGGGCGAGTGGTGGGCTATGGGTGAAGCCATGAGCTAGGACCTGGATCTCGCTCTTCACAAAGATGTGGCTTCTCTGAATACGTGCAGGTCACTTCCAAGGACACTTCTGAGTAGACTCTCCTGGCAGCCCTGGGGGAGGTAGCCCCATGTCGGTACTTTCTTGTTTTCTTTTTTTTTTTTTTTTTTTAAGGATTTTAATTATTTATTTAAGAGAGAAAGAGAGAGTGAGCTAGAAGGAGAGGGAGAGAGGATGTGAAGCAGACTCCGTGCCGAGTGCAGAGCCTGATGTGGGGCTCGGTCTCCTGACCTGAGATCACGACCTGAGTCAAAATCAGGAGTTGGACATTCAACCAACTGAGCCACCCGGGCACCCCCACGTTGGCTCTTTAGAAGAGGAAACTTCCCGTATGATTCCACTCTAAGTAGCAGAGGCCCCAACCACTCCATGACCAATCTTTATGGTTCTCTTTCGAGTGCTCAATACTCTGTATCCATCAGTGTGGTCACACAAGCAAGCAACACACCCCAGCATAAAGTGAAAGACAGCAGGAAAGTGTCTTCCTATTTTCCATCTGTTCATCTGTCCACACTTAACTGTGTTCATTCCCCAAGCGTTTTCCCATTTTTCTTCATCTATTTGTCTACCTATTTAATCTTTTTTTTTTTTTTTTTTTTTACCTATTTAATCTTTGAGTCACGTAGATGACTTCTTTTGTTGTACATAACTATGGACACGGGATGGTTCGAAACACAACAGGATCTTTGTCCATAGGCTCAGTCTACTATAACAAGAACTGGCTGTGTGCCTTGCACGACAGACATTTATTTCTTAGAGCTCTGGAAGGCTGGTTGTCCAAGATCGGGTTGCCAGTGGGATTGGGTTTTGTTGGGAGCCCATTTCTTGGCTTGTAGACCACCACCTTCCTGATGTGTGCTCACACATTGGAGAGACATCTCTCTGCTGTCTCTTCTTTGAAGGCACTGACCCCCTTCACAAGGGTTCTACCCTGATAACCTTATTACATGGCATTATCTCTTGATTCTTTTTTCAGCTCTGGGGTAACCATTTTATTGTTTTCCTCTCTTTATAGATGAGAATACTGAGGTTTACAAAGGTAGAATTCCATGCTGAAGACCACGCAGCTCTTAGGGGAAGAACAGGGGTTCAAACCCAAGTTTATTTCCAGCGTCTATGACTGCTCCCTGCTTGGTGTGTGGGCTCTGGAGGCTGGGCTTCAAATTCTGTGTTAAGAATTTTGAATGACAATGGACAAATCGTTGTGGGGTGGAATGGGATTATTTTCTTCTTGATTTCGAGAGAAATTCTTGTTGCAATACACAAGTTCACCATTCTGGTGTTCTTGTTTTTCTGTTTAATCTCTGAAATCAAACCAAACATTTGGAGGGTTCAGAGTTCCCCTGGCAGGAACATACATTTGGCATTTGATTTGAAACTTTATTTTTAATTGGGATCAAATGTAAGCATTGTGGATTTAAATCGCTGCTGGCCTTCCTAGCCTGCCTCGTGAATGTGAAATGAGTACAGCCATTGTACCCAGTGCGTGCTCGTGCCCCGGGAGGAATTTGAGTTGGATGGTCTAGAACATCTGTATCCAAGCCACATGATTTTTTTTTTTATAGCATGCTAATATTCCACAGGAGCTGAAATGGGGGTAGTAACTAGATTCTAAGAAGTGCTTTAGGGGCACCTGGGTGGCTCAGTGGGTTGAGCCGCTGCCTTCGGCTCAGGTCATGATCTCAGGGTCCTGGAATCGAGTCCTGCTGGCTCTCTGCTCAGCAGGGAGCCTACTTCCCTCTCTCTCTCTCTCTGCCTGCCTCTCTGTCTACTGTGATCTCTCTCTGTCAAATAAATAAATAAAATCTTAAAAAAAAAAAAAAAAGAAGTGCTTTAAATGCATCATTCAGTTGAACCAGGACTGAATTAATGGCCATACCAAGCAGTTCATAGATGAACAACCTGGTCTCTGCCACTTTCCCAACAACAATTCAGACTTGGGTGGGATCCCTTGGCTCACATCTGCTGCCTTTCCAGGGCCTGTTGGAGGAAACCCTATCCAGCTTATCCCGACGTGGGTCCAGCATACTAGAACGGTCCTCCTGGAATTTATCCTTCCGGTTTTCCTCATTTGGTTAATGATAGCATCATCTACCCTGTGGCCCGGGCCGCAGACTGCAGTCGCCCTCAACATGTCTCTCTTCCCCCACCCAGCCCGTCCCCGTCCCTCACCACGCCCCGGCGGTTCCACCACGAGGAGCTGCCCTCAGCCGCCCCTTCCTCTTCAGCCCCCTCTTCCCGCCTTGGCTCACCTCCTGACCACCCTTTCCTGGAATAGCCTTTAAATTTACTCCTTGGCCCCCAATACCAGACGTCGGAATGATCTTATAAAACACGGGTGCCTTCATCCCACTCCTCTGTACCCCCCGCCGTGCCCAGAGACTGTTCTCAGACTCTGTTCTCTGGAAGCTCGGGTTCTGCAGCCAACACCAGACCTGGGGCCTCTTCCCTGATGTTAGTTCCTCTTGTGTTTATTTACATGAGGCCTCCTAAAAGATCTTGTTTGAGGAGGGCATTTTTCTGAAGAAGAAAAGGGCCCCACTTTACCCACATCTCCTGACAATGCCCCCCGCAATGGTCCCTCCCACTGTTCTCTGGTCACGGTCATGGGGCCCTCTGTGCTGTGCTCCAAATACACATGTGATGCCTTTGTTTCTTTGGACACACTCTCTTTTCTGCTTGGAAAGGCCCCTCTCCCTCCTCTTCTCCCTGAGAGCTTCATCCTTCAGAAGCAGCTTAGACATCCCCTTCTGTGGACGGCACAGAATGCCTTGTACTCCCTGCCGAAAGCCGCTGGCTCCCTCCTGTGCTCCCAGGTGGCCTCGGGCATGTCTCAGAGGTCGTCCGGGGAATGACAGACTTGTCTACCTGTCTTCCTGCCCAACCCCGCTCGGCTGTGAGTGACTCAAGGGCAGACTTTGCATTTCCCCAACTATGCTTTCCCACTACCCACCTGAGCACCTGATCCCTGAGAGAGAAACTCAGTAAATGGTGATACAAAGTAACAAGTTAACTAATCACCAGCATGGGCTGGAAAAGCCACACATGTCCAATGTGCAGCAGGTAGGGCAACAGGCCAAGGGGGTGACGGGACGAGGGAAACAGGCACAGGGGGCTTCAAAGTTTGTCCCTTCTGGGCTGCCGTGGCTGAACCTGGAACATACATGTTTTTGAGTATAACTTAGGGAGAATTTGAGACCTACAAAAACTCAGCATGTCCCTGGCTACACCAGCGTGTGACTGGCATTCCGGGGGCTCGACCTAGGGCACCTGTAGGAAAAGCAATGGCACGGTCCCCCCCGGCTCGGGGTGGGGGCCACACCAGCAGTCTGACTGGCTCATCTGCATGCTGGGCTCTGCCCTTCCCCGAATGGACTCCGTCAATGCTCACACCGCGCCTGTCATCTCTGGGGTGGCTGTTACACCCATTTTGCAGCTAAGAAAACAAGCCTTGTGCAGCCACAGCTAAGAAGCTGTTGAGGCCGCACTAGAAGGCATGACTTCTGACTCCAAGTCCCATGGTTTTGGCAGCGTGTGCCTTGGGAAGGAGAGAAGTGGAGGTGGGCAGGGATGGGGGCAGGGCCGATTTATGACTTCGTATTGTGTCCCGTGTAACCCAGGCCTCACACCCTCCATAAACACGCTCAGAGAAAACTCAGCACGTCGTCTTCTTATTTAATTTCTTTTCTTTGAGCTATAAATATGCACCACACAGTCCTCCGTGTTCGAGGGTACGGCCTAGTTGGGGTGTCCTCTCTTCACAAGGTTGTGTGCTGTCCTGACGACTGTCTGTTTCCACAACATTTCCATTCGTTAATTTCTCCTGTTTTTCTTTTTCAGATTCCAATGATGAGGGACCCTGGCTGGATTAGAAACGTGTGGCCTTCGAACATTAATGTGAGTGATGTTGCCGTGAACGTACCGCTTGACCTTTACATTTCCAGGGGGGGAGCAAGGGCTCTGACGAAGCCTGGGTTCTGCTGTGGATATAAGCCATCTCCCACCCAGGACCCCGCCCCTCCCCCATGCTGGCTGAATTGGCTCGAGGCTCTTCCTTAAGGCTTGAGGAGCCCAGGATGAGCTAAGAACATTTTGGCTAATTTCTAACCCCTTCTCCCTGGAGCCTTACTCCCCCAGGCACAGAAATGATTTTGCTGCCTCCCAGATTTGAAAAGCTTTCCATGGCTCCCTCGTGCCCACAGGAAAAGGTTCATATTGGTACCCAAGTATTTGCTGGTTGCCCCTGGTGGACCGCCCTTACAGGGCTGTGGTCGAATGTACCTAACAAAAGCCCCCACGGCTCTCAAATCCCTTCTGCAGACTCTGCTTCCTCCTCCTACGCACTTTGGTTCCTTTGTCCTATGTCAGTCCCCCTGCCCCGTGTGGTCCACAAGCCTTGGGCCAGGCCCTGCTGATGTTTCCTATGACCGTATTTAGTGCTTTGCAGACCACGGACCCTTCCTTTGGGAACTCCTGAGACTCCATGTCCCGCAGATTGAGGGCCAGCGCCGTCCTCCGCCCCTTGCCCATTCTGGCTTCTGGACTCGTCCTGGATATGGCCCTCGGAGCCTCCGTGGCTGGGGGTGGGGTGGGGGAGATTCTGCTGCAGCACTTGGGCAGTGGGGCCACGCTTCATCTCCAGTTTCTGTCTCGTAGTGTCCTCACCTTGCCCCGGAACTGTACCTTAGGCTTCAGCAACATCATACGACCAGCTGTATACCTCCGTGGGTCTTAAACCTGAGCTCTTTTCCTGCGGAGGATGGACTTATGGAGATAAGTTAGGGGGTGGTGAGGCTCAAGGAAAGGCTTTTGGAATGATCTGGAGAGGAAGAGAGAAAGCCTGAACACTCATTTGTCCCTCTGTGGGCTGTCCTAAGCCTTGGAGATCAGAGTGAGGGTGGCATATAGTCTCTGCTCTCAAAGAGCTCCCAGTCTGGCGAGCCTGGAGAGCCAGGAAAAGAATGCGGAACAGAGGATTTGCCGGGGATTCGAGAGGCCGGGCGTGGTGCTGGCCAGAGGGAGAGGTTCTCCAGGGAGATGATTCCACAGGCTTCAGTTGAATGAGTGAGGAAGGCAGCTGAGGGAGGCCTTGTCCCAGGGACTCAGTGAGGAGCAGGTCTGTTTCCGAGGGGATTGGCAGGGACGGGGCCCAATCAGAGGCCAGGAATCCGGACCAGCAGGCGGTTAGTGGCAGTTAAGGCCGGAGCGAGGGGAGCCCCCCACCAAGGAGGAGAGTGGAGGTGGGAAGTCCCGGTGAGTGAGCCTCTCCTCCTGGCCGTGGGCTTGCAGGCTGGTGGTCATGAGGCAGTGAGGCTGCTTCCCAGGGTCGAGTCCCCATTCTGTAGCCTGGGGGTAGGAGCCCATGGCCACCAGGTTTCCAGCCCCAGCCTCTGGCCATGCATGGTGCAGTGGCTACAGTGTACAAGAAAGGGAGGCCAGGAGGGGGGATAAGCGGGGCTTCTCCCGCACACCCTGCTCTGCCCCTCGCACGGCTCATCTAGAAACACGATCAGAAGCAATGGACAGGAGATGCCAAGTAGGAAGTTTCTGTCTCGAGGGTGGAGTGACAGGAAGTCTTGACTGTCTAAGGCAGGAGAACTGGATTAGGAGGACACGTCCTGGCCCGGGCCCCTGAGCCCTGCCACTTAAGAGTATGTGTGTCACCGAGCACGTTTGCTTGCTTCTCTGAGCTTCAGCGCCTCGTGCGCACATGGGGGTTCATGGAATTGTGAGCGTAAGGTGCTTGCCGTCCGGCACAAGGCATCGTGCAGAAGAGAAGCGGGGTTTGGAACTCAGCTCGGATGGGTGGAGAATTTAGAAGCAATTCATAAAAAAAGGCTTCCAAGACAAAGCTGAGTCTTGTGCAGAGTCTTGAAAGAGCTGTAAGTTAGCCAGGCCTGGAGGTGTTCTAGAATAACACTCTGAGTCCAGGCACCTGAGGCTTGTGGCAGGACCAGGTGAGTAGCAGGAGATGACAGTGGAGGAGAGCAGGAAGCAGGGGCGCTGATGGCACGGATGGGGGGGCTGCGTCTACCTTCCTGAGGACCTTAGACTTTACTCTAGTGGTAATGGTAATGGGGATGGGTGGCCTGGAAAGTCCTAAAGCAGGTGACGCCCCCTCAGATCTGTCATGGGGTGGGATTGGAGGCAGGGAGACCAGTCAGGAGTTCACGTCGGCCTCCTTGAGGATGAAGTGTTTGAGGACCGTCTGGAGGTGTCCAGGAGGTAGTTGGATGTAAGGCCTGGAGCCGGGGGCAAGGTCTGAACTGGAAATACTGAACTGTGTATGGCTGCCGTCTCCAAGGGGAAGCTCTCTACGTCTGCCCTGTCTCTGCAGCTCTGGCTCCGTTCTCATTGCTGTGCAGATGGGCTGGGTACCCAGGAGTCGGTGATGAGTGTGTCATGGTTTTGCTTTTCGTTCCAGGGCTCACCAGTCATTAGACGAAGTAGCAGAGTACAAAATGGCACAGTGACAATGTTTTGTGACATGTTTCATCATGGGCTTACATGTGGTTCATTAGGACAGAGAAGCCAGTGACCGATTTTTCATGGATTTCAGGGACGTCTGAGCAAAGCTTTCCCCACAAGGTCTAGCTCTCTGTTTGGATGCTGTAGCTCTGGGAAACAGAAACCCAAAGAAAAACTCATGCCCAGACCGCCCCTGCCTCCATTCCCACACATGCGTGCGTACACACACACACACACACACACACACACACACACACACAGATTCATTCAAGACAGACAGCCCTGAATTCCGGAGGGACACTCAAGCAATGAAGTATTCACCCAAGCTCCTTAACCCATGTTGCTTTGGGAGGGGAGAGAATGTGCTGAGCTGTTTTACGTGGAGCCTGGCACATCTTTCCTGCTGTGCTCCTAATGACCTGCACTTGCGTGGAAAAGCCTCCCTCTTGGCCGGCCAGTGCTTGGATTGCAACATTTCTTGTAAAAGCAGCGATTCTCAGAATTCTGGGTTGTCCTGCTCTAGTTGATTGAAACTTGTTGCTTTAGGCTTGAAAAGTTTGTTTTCCTCACTGGTTTTAAGTTGCAAAAGGACTGGATTTAAAATGTAGCCTTCTTGGAAGGAGCTCGTTCTGGCAGGAGGGTGGGTGGGTGGGAAGTGATTCTGTTTAGATTTAAATTTATTTTTGAAACATTTCATCAAAGCGCTCCATGTGCCTGGCTTCTAGAAAATCGGCTGGGAAATACTAGCCGTGGTACGTAGCCACGGTCTCCTGGTCCTTCCTCTGATCCGTTTTCCCGTCCCCTTCGCACATTATCCTGGAATTCTGCTCTGCTGGAGGAGAATGTAGCTGGTTTTCGCAGAGCAGTAGGACAAATGCATTCTCCTTTCTTATACTCTGCATTTGTGTATAATCTCACCCTGTTTTAGTTGGTTCTGTGCTCAGACTCTGCCCTTCTTATATATGGAGCATTTCCTCCACGGTGTTCTTCCTGGGGCAGGTGTGTTTTTTCCCGGCGGGCTTTTCCTTGTCATGGGGAGAAACAGACGCTTCCCATTCTCTGCACCCCCTCCCCATACTGTCCTTAAGCTTTTCCCTTAGTCTGCCACTTGGAAACCCTCACATTCATTATGCTTAAGCCCTTACTTACTTAAAAATGTATCTAATGTATTCCCTAAAAAGTACATTTTAATAGGTACTTAAAATGTATTTATATTATAAATCTAAATTTTAAATTTGTATAAATGTTATTTATTTTAAAAAGTTCAAACCATTTTAAACATATCTCAAACTGTTTTAAACATATTTTGAAACAGGAACTTGCTTTAATTGGAATCTGTCTTTTCTAACTGGATGGCCATGATTTTCATATAGTCGTTGGTTTTCCTATTTAACAAATCTTTATGTGGTCCTTATGTGATGGGTTCTTGTCTAAAAGCGTTATATATGTTCCTCCTCCCGGCAGCTCTGTAAGTCGGTTCTATTACTGTCCCTGGGGGATGTGGCAGCTGTGAGGTTGAGCTGCTTGCGCAGGTCATACAGCCCATAAGGGCCGGGGTTAGGATTTGAACCCATACCTGTTAGCTCCAGAGACTGTCCATAAGCACTATAGAATGCTGCCTCCGGTAAAAGGTTCTCTGTTGAGCACTTTCAAATTCTTGTCATTGATTCCTTGCATTTAGTACCTTTGGCTGTGTCTGGCTCCCCAGACGCTCAGCCGTGTGCAGGTGCACTATTCGCCCCCCTCTCTGCGAGACTTCCCTCCTCCCACTTGCTCTTATGTCCTGCGTTGGAGCTGTGACATCAGGGGCTCTCACGAGGTCCACTGCTACCCAGACAAACATGCATTTATTTTCCCTTTACTTCCAGATGTCGCATTCAATTTCAAGGAACAGAACTCAGAAACTTACAACAGTGCAGAAAACAGGAGGGGCTTCTCCGGTGGAAAAGCTATGTAATCAGATTTGGAAGGCAGGAACGAAGGGAAAGGTGGCCTGCAGAACTAACACAGAGCAAGCTGTCCCCTGCACCACCTGGAAAGGCGACTGTGGCCCAGGGAGGGGCCACCAGCCCAGTAGAACCTCCAACAGGCGCTGGAGCCACACAGGCATCCCCCTTTTTAAAAAAGATGTTTACCCCCCACCATCGTACCTTGCACACAGTAAACGCTCAGAAATGGCTTGTTCCATGAGTATATTCTTTGTGACTTCCCTCTTGCTTGATTCTTGATAAGGCCACTGGTATTTTTAACATTAGTACCCGTGTACTTACTTTATTTTTATTAGGATATTTATTTTTGTTAGAGCTGTTTTTTTTTTTTTGTCATTTTTACTATGATGAATATATATTTGCAGCCAGGCATTATGATCCATGATATGACATTTAAGCATTCATTTAAAAATAGGTATTGCGGGGGCGCCTGGGTGGCTCAGTGGGTTAGGGCCTCTGTTTTCGGCTCGGGTCATGATCCCAGGGTCCTGGGATCGGCCCCCGCATCGGGCTCTCTGCTCAGCGGGGAGCCTGCTTCCCCCTCTCCCTCTGCCTGCCTCTTTGCCTACTTGTGATCTCTCTCTGTCAAATAAATAAATAAAATCTTTAAAAAAAATAGGTATTGCACAACTACTATGTGCCAGGCCCCGTGCTAGATACTTAAACAGAAATGGTCTTTTCCTTCCTGCAGACTCTGTCTCCTGAAGAGAGATTTTACAATAATTGCACACACAACTGGAAAATTTGAACTATAACCAACACTTCAAATAAATGATACATAGAATAGTTAGAATGTCTAGCAGGGAGAATTGATATAGTAGTGATGGGGAGGGTGGTGATGGTTGAACTAAAGTTGAAGAATGAATGGAAGGTAATCAGGTAAAGAGGGGATAGTATTCCAAGGAGAGGGAGGAGCACATCCAAAGGCCCTGTGGTAGAAGGGAACAGGACAAGCATAATGAAATGGAAATGGTCCAGTGTGGCTTGAACTGGGACTCCATGAGAAACAGTGGAACCAGAGCAGTGGTGACACTTGATATGTAATCAGATGTTTGATGCTGGTGCTGGAGGAGCATATGTGTGCACGTGCGTGCATATGTATGTGTGTGAGAGTACATGCGTATGTGTGTTAGGGTAATGTGCCCTCATTCTGAAGCTCTCTAGCTGATTGCTCTGTCTCCTGGTCTCCCGAGCACCCCAGGGCCAGGTGGAGCATTGCCTGAGTCAGATCATGCTGCTGTGGGTTCAATGTTACAAAGCAGGGGGATAAAACTGAATGGTGTTGGCTCAGGGATGGATGCTCGTCTGCCCACCCCCACCCCTGGCCTCCATCCCTCCCTCCTATCTGAAATTCAAGAAGCTCAGAATGTCCTCTGATTCAGTTCATGAGCCCAGACCTTCACTCACACTTTCCCAGGGGAGGGAGCAGGGGGAGGAGAAAGTATTGGGCACGATATTACCTGTTTTAAAATTCAAGTGAATTTGCATCAGTTTCTTCTTTTGAAACTATCTCAGTATCCTTTGACATGATTAGAGATGCCTAGCGGTGCCATGGGTGCTGGATGGACAGCGAAGCCTATTGTGTTTGGGGGGGATGGACAGGCAGGGCTGCTGTACACCCATGAAGTCGCATCACAGACAGGTCAGAGCTCATGAACTTCTGTCCCCACTTCCTTGCTCTCCAATGTGGAGATTGAGGTCTTGAGGTGGCACATGCAGGGTCTCGTAAGTGACAGAGCACAGAAGGGAAACCAGGTCACTGTCCCAGAGCCGCACTCTGCCCAGGACACACCGGATTCCACAAAGAACTATGAGATTTTTTTTTTTTTTAATATCCTCACTGTTCTGGGAGGAAAAGATAAGAATTTCCCTCTGGGGACTTGGGATACTTACAGACAGAATCTGGGATCTGGCTCAGGGGCAGATCTGGAACTCTTCTGAGGCCAGTTTATTCTCAGGATTTTGTTTTTTGAGAGAGGAGAGGGGCAGAAAGAGAATTTTTTTTTTAATAATTTTTTCAGACTTTTAAATTATTATTCATTTGAGACAGATGCAGAGAGAGAGAGAGAGGACAAGCAAGGGGAGAGGCAGAGGGCGAGGGAGAAGCAGACTCCCCGCTGAGCAGAGAGCCTGACATGGGGCTCGATCCCAGACCTGGAGATCATGACCTGAGCCGAAGGCAGAGGCTTAACCATCTGAGCCACCCAGACGTCCCGCAGAAAGACTCTTGAACAGGCTCCACGCCCACATGGAGCCTGATGTGGGGCTTGATCTCATGACACGGAGATCATGACCTGAGCTGAAATCTAGAGTCAGACATTTAACTGACTGAGCCAACCAGGGCCTCTCGGGACCCCTTTAGACATAGTTCTCTTGTCTTTCCTTTCCTCTTGGGGCAGAAGCCTCCGTGGCCTTCTCTGCTCCCAGACACCCCAGTCATCTTTGAGGGGAGTGTGTGTGTGTGTGTGTGTGAGGGCGAACAGCTAAGCCCAATCCAGTAGAATCCGAGGGCGGCGTTCCCACCGCAGCTTGCCCGTCTCCACACAGACCGCCACTCCTCTCTGTGTTGCTCTGGTGTGATACAGGGAAGCCTGAGCCAGAATTCTTTTATTTTTTTCATTAAGGTATGTGTTTTTATTTTTCACTCTATTTCTTATTAAGTTTTTAATTTTAATCCCAGTGTAGTTAATGAAAAGTGTTATATTAGTTTCAGGTGTACAATATAGTGCTCGGCAAATCTGCACGTTACTTAGTGCTCAACACAACAAGTGTCCGCCTTCATTCCCGTCACCTACTCCCCCATCCCTCCACCCGCCGCCCCTCTAGAAACCATCAGTCTGTTCTCTGTAGTTAAGAGTTTTTTCTTCGTGCGTCCCTCTCTGGTTTTTTTTTGCTCATCTGCTCATTTGTTTCTTAAATTCCATTCCATGTATGCATGAAATCATAAGATATTTGTCTTTCTCGGACTCACTTTTTTCCCTTATACTCTCTAGATCCATGTTGATGCAAATGGTAGGATTTCCTTCTTTTTTATGGATGAGTAATATTCCATTATGTAGACATACCACGACTTCTTTATCCATTCGTCTATCTGTGGACACTTGGCGACTTCTGTAATTGGGCTATGGCCGATAATGCTGCTAGAAACAGAGGGGTATCTGTATCCTCTGGAATTAGGGTTTTTGTATTTCTTTGCTAGCCTAGAATTCTCCCATTGGTTTTGTAAAAGACAAAGCTGTTCTTTCTGGAAGACAGGGAGAAGGAGAGCGCTAATTCGTCGAGTCAGGGCTGGGAGAAGCAGTGGAAATTCTAGTTCAACTTGTTGCCTTATGTTTGGGAAAACTTGAACAGCACCTTTCTGACTGGGGGTCCAGCTGGGAACTCCTGGGTTCCAGACAGCAAGGGTTGCCTGCATCATTCTGACCTGTCTCTCTAGGTCTTTTTCATTACGATCACAAAGTCTCCGGAATCTACAGACAAATGTAATCATGTTCTTCCACGTCAGCCCTTGATATTAGGGCTCCATTCTGTCTGCATTCCTCCAGTCCCACTCCCTACACCAGGCTTTTCTGCAGGTCACACGGCTTCGGTTATTATTAAACACATGGAGAGTGGTTCAGCCTTTCCTTTCATGCTGGATCGTCTTCTTGCAAATGGGCCTGCTGCCGTCCTTATGGCCTTCAGGTCTGATGGTCACACTGATGTGGTTTTGCAGGTGTGATCTGACCCGTGGAGAAGACTAGCAAAAATTACTTCCTTTGTTTTAGGCTAAAGGACATATATCCATGCAGCCTGATATCACAGGGTTGGGAAAATGCAAAGCTACGTGATCTCATTGTCTGGAGGTTGACAGGTTGTTGTTACGGGAGCTGGAGTTTCGGGGACCGTTGAACATGCTGGCTTCAGTAACATCCCTTCTGGTCTCCATAGCCTATCGCACACGGGTGTACACTTTTGAAGAGGAGAATCACAAATTAAGAAGCAAGTGAATATTTTTTAGCCTCCAAATTTTCATAAGGGAGGGTTGACAAGATCTGGAGAAACTAGAGAAAAGACTCGTAAAATAAAATAAAATGATAACAAGGAGAAAAGCCTAGTATTTAGTGGAAAGGATCTGTAGATCTTCTAGGTACTGCTGTTTCCGTTTGCATACTGTCACCCAGGACAGCTGAATGTGCTACATTTGCACGCTCTACTGAACGGTGCTGTGTTGAGTAATGACAAGTCAACAAAACGATGTACAAATCCCAGGCAGTTACTGGAACCTACCACCCAGCCTTTTGACATTAGAGCATTCTTTTTAGGACTCTGCAGTGACCACGAATCTATCCAAGGCAGCATGAGCTAGAGACGAAAGATAAAAAAAATTCTCTTCCTTATAAGAACTTGTTTTTCAAATGTACCTTTTCCATGGGGATTCAAAATCACCATCTGAAGATGTGGGAAGGGAATCGATGTTTCGTGTGTCTGGAAGACCGAGGGCTGGCTCCAGTTCTGGATTTGCCCAAAGAACGAGGTGGCCCGTGGTTCGTGAATGGGTATTTTGAAATTTCACCTTCTACTCTGATGCATAGCATTTGGTAGTAAGCATTCTCACCGTGTCCCAAAACTGCTTGTGAGAGGACAAGCCCACTCCATTCTTGGGCTCCCAGGGTCACATCTGAGCATACTTTATTTATTTTTTTTTTGAAGATTTTATTTATTTATTATTTGAGAGAGGGATTGTGTGTGTAGGCCTGCAAGCGAGCACGAGCAGGGGCAAGGGAGGGAGGGAAGGAGAAGGAGGGGAGAGAATCTCAAGCAGACTCCCCACTGGGTGTCGACCCCTTCCCCCACAACGTGGGGTTCGCGCTCATGACCTTGCGGTCATGACCTGAGCCGAAATCAAGAGTAGGATGCTCAAGCAACTGAGCTACCCAGGTGCCCCCTGAACAAAGACTTTAGATGTTTGTACAGAAGTAACTGTCTTATTTTTTTTTAATATTTTATTTATTTATTTGACAGAGAGAGAGATATCCCAAGTAGGCACAGAAGCAGGCAGAGAGAGAGGAGGAAGCAGGCTCCCTGCCGAGCAGAGAGCCCGATGCGGGGTTCGATTCCAGGACCCTGGGATCATGACCTGAGCTGAAAGCAGAGGCTTAACCCACTGAGCCACCCAGGCGCCCCAGTAACTGTCTTATTTTAAATGATTCCATTCTGACCGTAGAATAAACTTTTATTCTTATCACCAGTTTAAATCTATTTTTAGTTGACTGGACAACAATTTAGTGATTGTATCTTGTAACTATTCATTTCCCCCTGTGACTTAGGCTTCATATGACTTAAGAGTTCATATGTAGCCTTAAATTTCTTGGAATTGATGCTTTTTGGGTAATAACATCGATTATAGAAATCTCTTAATAATAGACACAGTACCTAACACTAAATTTCCATGGCTTGGTAAAAAAATGGGTAAGTCAGTTTCCACCCTCAACATTTCTTCAGTTTGTTAGAGGGCAGTTTTCTGAATTAAAAGTCCCCTCCAGTTAGCCTGTTGTGAATTCAGAAATCCACAAGACAAAATCCAACTTTGTGAAGGGATTTGGTCATGCTCTACTCTAAGCTTCCTCTTGGCCCCACTCTGGACCAGACTCAGCTCTGAATCCAGTGCTGGGCTCAAATTAGCCCAGTGCAGCAGCCTTACTAAGTCCTCATTCATTTTTTTTTTTTTCTCTCTCTCTGGGCACCATCATGTGCTGACATCACAAGCCCAGGAGGGTGGTCACAATGCTGCCACCCAACAATGAGCTTTTCCTAGAGCCCCTGCAGGGGAAAGGATGATGAGAAAGGAGAGAAAATGGGAGGGGGGTGCTGAGAGGCAAGACCAAGAGAAAGAGAGAAGAGCAAGACCAGGAAGGAAGCAGCCATGCCTAGTCTCATGACAGTCAGTAGGTGGTGGCCAAGCCAACTAAGAACCAGACAACCCGGAGAATGAGGAAGGTCGACCAGCAGGCCAAAGCTCCCGTGAAGAGGGACTCCCCTCTGAAGTTAATGGAAGGTGAAAGGGTTTCCGACAATATGCCCTCCAAGTGGGGGAGACCAGGCTTTCCTTCGGCGGCTGAGGTAAATGTCAGGCAGGGAGCGTGGAGCGCAATGAGGTTTCAAATGCTTCCCCCGTGTTATATGTCAGAATCTCCCCATGTTGGCTTCTCAGGCACAGATCTCACTGGAGAATGGAATCGATGGCTGACATTTGGGGACGCAAAAGCCTATGACGAGGCTCTGGGAGTTTTGATTCCATCTTCTGTTAGTTGGTTTGCTCTGGGCTTTTATACAAGCCTCTTCATCTATGAAGTGTCATTGATTGCCTTCTTGTGGAGTCCTTTTTTTAAGAATGCTGAACCTGGCCATAAATGGTCATATTACAAAATTCTAATTTATACAAATGATCTTTTCCCAATATTTTGCCTCATTAACATGGAAAATGCAAGAGAAATGCCATTTAGATGCGTGCGCAAGCAACTGACATTGAGCATGTTTTCAGGGAATTCTCCAAGTTCGTGCCCAACCGGAATCTCCAGAGTCTGATTCCCGTTAGAAGGACAAGAGGCAGGAGGGACGGGAATTTCCATTCCCAAACCACGATCCAAGGAGCCCACAGCACCCTTGTGAAGCAGGTGAAATTCGCCCTTGGCTCCCCGCTCTGGTCCCCTGCCCTCCTGCCCGCCCTACCCCCTACCAGTTCCCTCCTCTTTCCTTCTTCTGTTCCGCAGAGCAGAGGTATCTGTAGAACCTCATGCAATAGTAATTAGCAAACATTTAAAGGAAGTTCAATTTCATTGGGATTTTAAGACCATCTTTTTTTCCCTTGTTTTGTTTCTGAATTGGGATGGGGTGGGAGTCAGACCGCTCCAAGCAGCCAGTCTCTATAGACAGAGGCTCACACCAGGGCCCCTGGCAGGGAGACCTGTGATGGTGGTTCCCAAAGCACTTTTTTCTTCCTGGCTCTCTGGCCCTTCTTTAATGGTTAGTTGGGGAAACAAATAAGCAATCAGTTTTCCCACAACCAAAGGGGACTTAACTGAGGGGGAGTTATAGGGACTCACATTTCATAGCATGGAGTCAGCCCTGCAGAGATGCTGCTGCTACACCTCACCTTGAACCTGCGTGGTGACTGGTGGTATTATTGCCAGAGCTCTCCATTTACATGGACTTAGATATGGGTGAATTTGGAAATGTGTTGCCCCTTTATCAATTCTCCATGACAGTCAGCTCCCAATTACAGCTTAACCCTCCAACTGGATATGTAAACTATCATACAAATTGTCTACCTTAATTGTCTTCTGCTTCTCACCCCATGTGGTCTGCCCATCATGGCCAAGTTCAATTTCGTAAAATGGAGATTTCATAATGTTTCAACCCTTACTTATAAAAGTTTTTGTTGGCTCTCTGGGACCTTAGGATAAAGCACTAACTTCTTAAGTTGCCATTTGAGGCCATGATGTGTTAGTCTCAGCCTGCCTTTCCTACTAACCACTCAACAAACCCATAAAGGTATTTTCCCTTTGGCAACCTGCACAGTGAATACCGAACACATTTTGGACTTTACCACTGCCAAATTTTTTACAAACTTGCTGCTCCACCACCTCTACCCCCAGACCCGACCCCAGATCTCTACTGTACTCATTTCTGTTGGTTGTCATTGACAATCCTTCAAGGTCCGGATCAGAACCACCCTCCCAACTTCCTTTTTTTAAATGTAAATCTTTCTTTTTTTTTTTTTTAAGATTTTTTATTTATTTATTTGACAGAGAGAGATGACAAGCAGGCAGAGAGGCAGGCAGAGAGAGGGGAGGAAGCAGGCTCCCTGCTGAGCAAAGAGCCCGATGCGGGGCTCGATCCCAGGACCCTGGGATCATGACC
>NC_081563.1:7970267-7987389 GCF_022355385.1 Mustela nigripes
CTTTTTTTTAAAGATTTTATTTATTTATCTGACAGAGATCACAAGTAGGCGGGGAGGCAGGCAGAGAGGGAGGGGAGGAAGCATGCTGCACCCTGAGCAGAGAGCTCCATGCCGGGCTTGATCCCAGGACCCTGGGATCATGACCTGAGCTAAAAGGCAGAGGCTTTAACCCCCTGAGCCACACAGGCTCCTCTCCCAACTTCTTAAATAAAGACTGTATCCTCTTTTTCTATCTAGAGCTCACTGTGCTCTTTCTCCCAGACTCCTTGGGCCTTTGGGTCTTTATTAATCACTTGATACTAAGAGTGGGTGACGATGTTGAACGAGTGATCCAGTGTCTCAAAACTTCGCTGGAAAATTTATACAGATTCCACCAGTTTTTCTACCAAGTCCTTTTCCGGTTCCAGGATTCTCAATGGCATTGAGTTGAGGTCTCCTTCGTCCCCTCCAGTCTGTGACTGTTTCTCAGTCCCCTTTCTTTCACGATCTCAACACTGTTGAAGAGCTGTCCTTTGATTTGGGTTTGTCTAATGTTTTTTCATGATCACACTGCAGTTGTTACGGTATTGAGAAAGAGGCAACTGAGCTGGTGTGCCTCCCCGGTGCTTCCTATGGGGGTGGGAGGTGTCATTGTGCATCCCCAAGATGTTAGCCTTAATGGTCTGGTTAAGGCCATGTCTGCCAGGACTTTCCACTCTGACTTCCCTTTGTTAGTACTAAATGTTTTGAAACCTTGGAAATAGTCTGTTTCTGCTTTTGCCCTTGTGCACTGACCTCAGCTTCCATCAGTAGATCCTGCCATGATAATTCCTGCTGGTATTGTAACGCTGATTCTTCCGCCTCCCTCATTCTTTCTCGACTTCTTCATTGGACTTCTTCAAGGAAGAGTTGCATCTTCATTATTCACTGCTTTATTAGGTTATCCTTTATAGCCATATAGATTTATGAATTGTTTTGAGTTATTTGGGTCGTCATCTGAATATGCTATTTTGTTGGACAAGTTCCAACTTTGGCCCTTGGGGGATATCTCAGTTCAGCTCCTGTACTCTTTGAACATGCTTCTCCATTTTCCTTCCTTCCTTCCTTCCTTCCTTCCTTCCTTCCTTTCTCTCCTCCTCCCTTTTCCCCTCCCCCTCCTCCTCTCCTCCCCCTCTTCCTCCTTCTTTTTTCTCCTTTTTCTTCTTCTCTTCCCCCAACCTCCTCCTCCTCCTTCTAACTCTTCTGCACTTCTTTACTTTCTGCTACCACTCAGTACCTCTGAGTTCATCTGGTACTTTCCCTGCTTAGGCCCTGGAGTCAGTTCTCCAGTGAACCCTAGTTTCCTTTATTGGAAAATAACATTTAAAATCCAAGACCCAGGGGCACCTGGGTGGCTCAGTGGGTTAAAACCTCTGCCTTCAGCTCAGGTCATGATCCCAGGGTCCTGGGATCGAGCCCCGCATCGGGCTCTTTGCTCAGCAGGGAACCTGCTTCCTCCTCTCTCTCTGTCTGCCTCTTTGCCTACTTGTGATCTCTGTCTGCCAAAGAAATAAATAAAATCTTAAAAAAATAATAAAACCCAAGACCTGGGTGTGCGTGTGTGTCTGTGTTCACTGCTGCTGGAGTGAAACTGCTTCTACTCCTTCAGTGAAAAGAAATAAACATATATGTACGTATAGTAACCTATGCATAAAACACACATATCTATCTATCATCTATCATCTATCTATCTACATCTATCTACTCACCCATCCATCTGTCTCAATCATGAGCTCATATCTGACTCCAGTTCAGACCACAAGATACATTCTAACATCCCCCACCACCACCACCACCACTTTAAGGTAAAATCTTTCTCCAACAGCAAGAAACCTCATTCCTATTATCTGCAATTTATTTACTTATATTTTCATTTCTGGTATCCCAATAAAGCAGTTTCAATATTATTAATCCATGCCCCTGTGAGAAATTCATGTATCAGCTGGAGGACAGGGTTTGTGTTTGGTCTGTGGTGACGTTAGCCTCATGCTACCCAGTCAAAACACTTGCTGCCAGAGTTAGGTCAGTTGTTTTCTTCTCCGTCCTCTTCAGTGTGATTCTGTGATTCGTTTACAATACAGTTAGACTCATTTGTCACCACCTGCACTGTGTCTTCACTCCTGCATCATGTTTGACTTTTGAAACTTACCTAGAATGGTGTTCTTTGCACGGTACTGTTCTCTGAGTACTGACCAATGCGTACAGTCCTATATCCACCATCCAGGTTCCTTGCCCGGTAGATTTCTTGTAGACAGTATATAGCTAGGTCGTGCTGTTATATTCAGTCTGACAATCTTATCTTTTCACTGGTGTATTTCATGTGATTTTTAAAAAAAGATTTTATTTATTTGATAGATAGAGATCACAAGTAGAGAGGCAGGCAGGGAGAGAGGAGGAAGTAGGCTCCCTGATGAGCAGAGAGCCTGATGCGGGGCTCGATTCCAGGACCCTGAGATCATGACCTGAGCTGAAGGTAGAGGCTTTAACCCACTGAGCCACCCAGGCTCCCCTGATGTGATTTTGATATGGCTGCATTTAAATCCACCATCTGATCAGCTGTTTTCTCTTTGTGCCGTCTGTCCTTTGTTTTTTTTTTTTCCTCCTCTTCTGCCTTCACTTATGTTCATTGAACATTTTTTGTGACTCTGTTTTATCTCCTTATTGACTTGTTATTGGTATTTAAAAAATTTTTTTAAATTTCTGAAATGCTTGCAATTCACATCTCCAACTGGACTTTCCCTTAAAATAATAGCACTGCATGTGTAGGGCAAGGACCTTGCAACAGCACCTCCCTAAGTGTTCCCTCCCGTCCTCTGTGCTTTCACTTTCACATTAGCGCACAGAACATCGCTACGATGCTTGCGTTAGACCAGGGCTGATACGCTGTGTCACGTGGGCCATATCTTGTTCACCCCCTGCTGTAAAAATGATGTTTTATTGGACAAACTCATGCCCCTTTGTTTACATGTTGTCCATAATTGTTTTTGTGCTATGAGGGCAGAATTTTGCTACAACAGAGATTATGTGACTCGGCAAAGTCTACACGTTACTCTGTCTCTCTTGCATGGTTTCTGATGAGAAGTCTGCTGTCACGCTTTTCTTGTTCCTCTGCGTGATGTGTCTTTTCTCTGGCCGTCTTTGAGATTTTCTCTTTGCCTTAATTCTCAGTAGTTCAAGTGTGACAAGCCTGTGTGCACGTGCATGTTTATATGTGTGTGTTAGTGCTGGTATTCATCCTGCTCGTTTGCTTGGTGTTTTGAGACTCTTGGATCTGCAGTTTGCTGTCTGTCAGCAATTTGGAAAATTCTAGGCCATTATTATTATTATTTTTTTTTTATTTCTTCTGCCCTGCTTTCTCCCTCTTTTCTCTTTCTGGGAATCCATTACATAAATTTTAGACTGTTTGATAAGCTCTTAGATGTCTTGTTCTTTTTTTTTTCTCCCTGTCTCATTCTTTTTTTCTCTTTGCATTTTGGTTTAGATAATCCCTAATTAACTTACTTCAGCTTCACTGATTCTTTCCTCACTATGTGGAGTCAACTGATAAGCTCACGGGAGGTGTTCTTCATCTTCAGTAGGGTACTTTTCATTTCTAGCATCTTCATTGGAGTCTTACAGTTCCCATCTCTCCTGTGAAATTACACATCTGATCCTGCATAATGTGTACCTTATGCATTAAAGACTTCAACCTATTAATTAGTTAAAAAAAAAGTCCCTATCAGGTAGTTCCGACATCCGTGTCTACCTGACTCTGGGTCTCAACGATTGCCATCTGTCTCCTGGGAGTGTGGTGCTTTTTCTTCTTGCCTTCTCATTTGCGTCAATTTTTTTTCCTTGAAAAGTGGACATCTGGATAGAACTGTAGAAACATAGACAACTTGTTTTTCTCTCCAGAAGGGGACCTGCTTTTCCTCCTGGTAGGCCTGCCATGTGGAGGCATGAGCTATTGCTCTGTTTACCTTCCTTGCACCAGACCTGTCAAGTTCCTGCTGATGCACTTGTGTTTTTTTTGGTGGGGGTGGGTTTAGCAGAGCAATGTCTGCTTGACTCTCATCTGTAGAACTTTCCCTGGCGCTGAACCTCTGAGAGGGTTCCTCTGCATGTTATTTTTCCTCTCTGTGCTGCTCTTGTTTTCCCCTGGTTCTTGTTCTTGACAGCCTGACCATGTGAGGTTTGGGTAGAAGTTTCTGTTATTTGACGAAGGCCCCGGGGAGGCTAGCTGCCTGTTCCTGGCCCTTAGAAGCCTGACTTCCTCCTTTCTCCTGTCCCTGTGCAGCAGATCGAATAGCAGCCGTAATTTTGATGTAGTAATAAGGGGGGCAAGGAAATACTTGTGCTTTTTTTTTTTTTTTTGGCTGGTGTTGGTGTTGGTCACAGGTCCCATTACTACTATTGTATTTTGTTTCCAGCATTCATAACAGAAGGATATACTCCTAAATCTGAGTTGGCAGTCAGTGAAATGAAGATTTAATTTTTCCACATTAAGTTCATAGATTGGGGCTTTCTATCCATGGGTCCTTTGGAGTCCCAAATAACCTGACTTTGAGAGAGAATTCACAGGATGAGGGATGGAAGGGCGTAATAGCAACTTGCCCTGTAGCCAGAATCAGGTTCCTAGTGCTTCTCTCTTGAATTAACATGAGCACTCCCCCCCGCCCCGCCCCCAACCACCATACTGTCAGCTTTTGGCTTGGCTCACTGAACAGAAGGTCAGGAAAAGCCTATGTCCTGAGGACAGCTGGGCCAGTGTTGGGGATGCATCATGAAAAACAAAATCTCCTTCTCCCCCAGAAAACCTCTCCACCAAAGGAGAAGAGAAAGAAAATGTTTACCGAATAAGCATCAGACCAGGACGTGAGGTGCATACAGGGTACTGGCTAAGAGACTTCAGTGACAGAAAGAAGTTTCATCCCTTTCTAGAGTCAGGCTGACACACCACACTGCGTAGTGTTTTCAAGTTCAATGACTCCTTGTCCTCAAGCAGGAGGGACCGGACAACACCATTTGTCGGCAAACTTCGTCCTAGCTTATCTGTGAGTGGAGTGGCCATCTGTGTTGCAGTTGAAGGCCTCTAGCCAAAGAGAAAATGAAACTTCTAGCATCCCTTAGGATAGGATCTAGTTCCACACCCTGGAGTGAGCATGGCACC
This sequence comes from Mustela nigripes, assembly GCF_022355385.1. Lineage (NCBI taxonomy): Eukaryota > Metazoa > Chordata > Mammalia > Carnivora > Mustelidae > Mustela > Mustela nigripes. The sequence continues at coordinate 7,975,435 of NC_081563.1, forward strand.
TGCCGAAGTTAGATGGTGCCCACCTTCTGAGGAATCCTGGGAGGGAGCCGTGAGGGGTTTCCCTTTCAAAGAGATGGTTTCCAGGTCCCCAAACATGGGGAGCTGTACATGGGTTGTACAGGTGCTTCTAGTTGAGGCTTATTCAGTCTTTAAGAAGATTTACTTACATCTCCAAAGGGCAGAGAAGGGATTTCTAATAAGTGTGGTGTCGTAAATGCTCTAAGAAAAGAGAGGGAAGGTCATCTCTCTCCCTTAGTGCACCAGGGAGGACTGGGAGGATTGTGTTTTTTCTTGATTTGGATTGATCCTTGCACCAGAAAAGAGCAAACGGGCCACAGCTGGGCGGCGCCTCTCGAAAGACTTGGGGAGGCTGAGGCCTGGGGGAGGGGTACGGAAGATGCTGAGGGCGCGCTCCCACGGAGGCCGCGGGACGGGTCTCGCCGCTCTACCATCCCCCGTGTTCCTTGCAGGCGCCTGTCATTTTCCTTACGTGAGATATTCACGTTCTGCCTTGGGTGAAATGGAAATTCAATTTAGCTCTCCCGGGTCCAGGGGACATGTGTTTTAATCCAGCAAATTGACTTTCATTCTCCTAAGCGGGTGATTCCTTCCTGTGCTAATTGAATCCGGCCGATCCATTCATCCGTGACTCAGCATGTCCTCTGAGACCTCCCCGTGGGCCCAGCACACACTGGACAGCGGAGAAAAGAGGAGAAAACACAAGTCTGTTCTCGCACGCAAATTGGGGAGTTGCTCCCACAGTTGCGACACATGACCTGTGAGCTCACCGACCTTCATGCGCCTTTACTGTGCCTTCCGTGTGCTGTTCCTTCCACCAGCGATGCCCCGGCCTGCAACACGGTTCATCTGTCAAAAGTCTTCTCCCTCCTGAAGGCCCGCACCCGATAACTGTGTTTGTTAGTGGGCTCCCAAGGGTTCGTAGTACATACGAATGATAAGAGTTATCATGATCGGTATCAGGCTCACAGAGTGGACTGTGTATATTGTACCAGACATTGTGGCAAGTGCTTTAGGTCGTGTATCCTCTAAACAAACCCATAAGACAGGCATTTGTACCCCAATCTAGTAGAAAAGGAAACTGAGGGTCACAGAGGTCAAGTGTGCCTTCCTTTGATCCCATAACTAGCAAGAAAATCAAAAGCCCGGCTGAGAACCCTTTCTCTGGGTGGCTCCTAGGCCTCTGTGTGGACCCTGCTTCTTCGCTTTTCCACAGCACCGCACTCCTCTTCTGAAAAATCACTTGCTCACTTCAGGACTGTGATTTCTGGCAGATTTAAGAAGGCCTAGGAGGAAGCCATGGTACCTGGCTCATGGCGCCTATCTTCTCCAGCATTTAACATTGTGTCTGGGGCGCACTGGGTGAAGGAAAAGGGGCTGTGAGCAGAACAGGGAGCTCTGAACCAGGGAGGGACACGTGACCTGAAGGTGGCCATCCCTAGGATGTCAGCGACGTAAGACTGTGTGTAACTGGGTGAGAGGGTGACCTGGGTTGATGGGACTTTTCTCTTGGAATGTTGGAGACAGAGGATCTGCAGGGAATGGTGTGTGGAGGGGAGAGGCGCATGACAGGCTGTGGGGTGGCCAGACCAATGAAGGACGAGAATCTGGAGCGGGGGGAACCGAGGAAACGGGCTGGGGTTGAGAGGGGGTGGAGTTATCCCCGGGGGAAGGGACTGAGTACCAGAGAAAACCACCAGAGATCAAGGCCCATGTCCGGAATCCCTGACTCCTATGAATACATCATGCTCTACACACACACACACACACACACACTCTTTGCTTGAGCTGGCTTGTATGGGTTCCATTGTATGGACACTTAGAAGAAATATGTGATATGGTGGCCCTTGGCATGGGGGGCTGGGAGAGGGGAAGATGGGCTTTGAGAGAGACCACAGTGGCCAGGATACAGGCTAAAGGGAAGTGGACTCTGGGAACACTGGTTCTTGGAAGTGACTGGACCCGGGAATCTGACGGGGAGTTTTGCAACACACTGGTGCTGGGCCTTACCCTGAGAAACTGGGCTTGATCGATGGATGTGGACTATAGTCTGGGCATTGAGAGTTTTGTTGTTGTTGTTTGAGAGAGAGAGAAAGAGCGAGGGAGAGTGAGCATGAGTGGGGGAGGGGCAGAGCGAAAAGGAGGGAGAGAATCCTCGAACCCTCAAGCAGCTGAGCAGAGCCAACTCATGGCTCCATCCCAGGATCCTGAGATCGGGACCTGAGCCGAAAGCAAGAGCTGGATGCTCACCTGACTGAGCTGCCCAGGTGCCCCTGGGCACTGAGAGTTGTGACAGTTTCCCAAGTGATTCTAATATGTGGCACATCTTGGTGGGAAGCACGACTTACAATATTAGGGGTGGGTGAAATGTCCAGTTCTGGAATGATTTTGTTTATTGTAAGAACAAGAGATGATGAGCTAGAGGAGTTGAAATCCTCACAGTGTAGAGTTACTTCCCCCCACCAGCCCAGGTTCTAGGTCAATAACAATTAAAGAGGTTGTATTTAGGCTGAAGACAGCAAGCAGGTGCCAGCGTGGATGGCTGTAGGCAAGCAGCCCGCAGCATTTAAATTCTGCACGTTAACAGGTGTTGTAATTTGTTGGCAGATCCAGTCCTCTGCTTCCTGAATTTTTTTTTTTTTTTTTTTTTTTTAGAGCTGACAAAGGATCGCATTACGAAGGAAACATTGATTTTTATCTTAACTGGTAGCAAAGTTCCATCGGCCAAAAAGCCTAGTAGCTGAGCAAGAACCTTCAGGCTGGCCCAGAGCCCACAGCCCTGTAGTAGGCTCCTGGTGTCTTTTGCAGGAACCAGATTTTATTGGAGTCAGCTTTCCCCACTGAGGTCAGAGGTAGAATCCCTATGCTTAGCTCTGACGTCCAGGTTGCTGGAAGAGCCCTATCTTCATGACCTCAACTAAGCCTAACCACCTCCCCATCTCCAAATGCTGTCACCTTGGAAATTGGGGCTTCAACATATAAATGGGGGGCGGGGGTCAGGAACCTCACCATGCATTTCTCAGTTAACTCTGAGTATGTTTTCTTTTGGGGTAGATCCAGCTAGAGTCCACTAATATGGCCTCAGCAATGGTTAAAATATTAGAAATTTAGAAACACGAATTACTAGTCATTGTCCCAAGTTCCCTAAGTGGCCTCACTCCTGTCACCTCACGCGTTCTCCCCCTTCCCCTCCTGACCTCCATAATCCAGCTGGTCCCGCTCCGCTGTGCCCGGTGTCCATTCTGATTGGCAAATGCTCAGGCCATTCCAGATGGGGTGATGATCAGTCTGGGACTGGCAGAGACAACTGTTTACCGAAAGCTTGGGGACAAGCTGGGAAGGGTCAAGCCTATAAAGTAAACTGAGACACACCGATCTGGGGCTCACAATGTAGGACACATCCTCCAAGGTGTGTGGGCTGTTTTGCAGAGTTAAAAAAAAAAAAAGAAACATAATGCAATTTTGTTTATGAAACATGAAATATGAAAATCTACTTGGCTTTATGAAGTCATGTGAATCAGGCAGCATCCCATCTGCAAGGCAAGAGGGGAGCTCAGAGGAGTGGTATAAAATACAAAGTTTTTATGGAAAGGAGTGTGGGGCAAGAAATTAGCAAAAGAGAAGAAAGGATTGTTTCAGGCCAGGTCAGCTTCCCCTAGGGAGAAGGATAGGAATTCTTTATTTTATTTTATTTTATTTATCTGACACAGAGAGAGAGAGACAGCAAGAGAGGGAACACAAGCAGGGAGAGTGGGAGAGGGAGAAGCAGGCTTCCCATTGAGCAGGGAGCCGGAGGCAGGGCTCCATCCCAGGACCCTAGGATCATGACCTGAGCTGAAGGCAGCTGTTTATGACTAAGCCACCCAGGTGCCTTGGACAGGGGTTCTTACTGGGTGGATTACCTCATCTTGCTTTATGAGATGGAGAAGTCTGTGTGATAGATCACCTCTTTGGGTCTGACCAGAAAATGCCAGATTTATCAGCTTTGAAGTCCACTCCTGGGGACACCTGGTGGCTCAGTCAGTTGGAAGTCTGTCTTTGGCTCGGGTCATGATCCCAGGGTCCTGGGATCAAGTGCCACATGAGGTTCTTTGCTCAGCGGGGAGCCTGCTCCTCCCCCTGCTCGTACTCCCGGTTTTCTCTCTCCCCTGTGCTCTCTCTCTGGCAATTAAAAAAAAAAAAATCTTAAAAAAAAAAAAGATATTATGGGAATTCCACTCCTGAAATTGCAAGAGTTTCCCTCATGGTTTTCTTACTCTGGGGGCAAGGGATTCCTTCACCTTGGGCCGGTGGCTTTTGTTTTAACAACGGAGGCCTGGGTCCTGCAGACCCAGAGTGCACTGGGAAGAAGAACCCAAGTTCGGGTCCCAGCAAAAATCTCTTTTTTACCTTGCCTGGGTCCTTAAGAACCTTCTCCGGAGGAGAAAGGGTGTCCCAGCATCTCCTAATCCCAGGGGACAGAGGCTGGGAGCTCTGCCGGGGCAGTCATGGACTTGCTGTGGTCTCCCTCACCCCATCGGAGGCCAGCCAGCACCTTCCTTCACCCCTGCACACACCAGACTGCTCTGCATGGAAGGTTCCCACGCCCACAGCTCCGTTCCTCCACACCTGTCCTAGATTAGCCTAGATGAGGGCCTGCGCAGGGCACCAAGGTCGTCAGACCCCTCCTCCTTGGGGCGGGGGCCTTCAGGTCATGGCAGTCCTGGCATGAGTACTGTGGGGGGAGGGATAGTTCTGTACGTGTGTTGGTGCGATTGGTCCTGATTCCGACCCCAGATCGTGCACTCACTGCGGTCATGTGCTGAGTCTGGTCTGCTCCCGGGGGCAGCTCCCAGCGCTCCTGTCCTAGAGGGAGGCTGGTGTGGGCCCAGCAGTCACTGTCCCAGAGCAGGACCCCCCTGTGCCCCAAGCCTGGGGGTTTCCTTGCCTCGTGGCTGCATCGTGGACACAGCTCCTGTGTGTCCTTGTCCTCTGCTGCTTGGCGTGTGCTCAGGGAGGATATTCGGGGCTGTCTATTCCACGTAACTGTTAGGGGGAGTTAGGTGGCGTGTCCTCCAGCTGTAGCCCACCATCAGCCCCTCCCCTTTATCTCCCTGGGACTTCTTTTGCTCTCTTGGATGCCTCAGTCCTAATGGACATCCTCTTTCCAGTTTGGGGGTGGGCCTCTGTGCTTTGGTTGCCCAGTTTGTTTCCCAGGCCCAACCTCCTCCTCCTCCTCTCCTTGTAGGGCCCAGTGTCTCCCACACCTTCCTCCCCTCCCCTGAAACTTGCTTTGGTCAGCCCACTCACCTGCACCCAGGGGACCCACTCTGTCTCTGGCTGCTTTCCGAGCTGCTCTGTCCCCCACCCTTTGAGGGGGTGAGATGGCACCAGGTTCCCACCTGATTTTCGGGGATCCCCGAGCTGAAGTCACCTACTTCACCAGGGGCCCATGCTAATGAAGGACTGGCTCTGGATCCCGAGGAGATTCCCTCCCTTCCCGAGAGCCCAAGTCATCAATCATCCCCTACCAGAGATCAAGGGCAGCCCTCTGGGGGAAAATTCACTGTTTTTTTTTTTTTAGTGTCCTTCCTTTCCCTGGGACATTTACAGAGCTGAGCATGGATGCCCCTACTCGGAGGTGTCAGGAGACCAGCCATCCATACCCCTACTGACAGTGCGTCCTGGAGTCCCGTGAAGAGGGGCATTCACCCCTCCTGTCCCCCCCTCCTCCACCCCATGCAAAGCCCTTTCCATTGTGTGGGTAATACATCTGGAAAAGTCCAGAGTTCCCAGGATATTGCAGTTATAATCCCTGCTAAAAAGGGGGAGGTTTCCAGTTCAAATAGGGCTGCTTTTACAACTCTCCTCACTGTATGCACAGAATGGTTGGGGCAGTTGGAGAATTGTCATTGTTTGGTGAGGGGGGCTCAGGGGGGATCTCTGGGCTCTCCTGGGAGGGGGCTCGGTGGCCTGCTGTGTCCTGGAGCTCAGTGAGCCCAGTGGTCTCTCTCCGGATCACAGTGGGGCTAAGTACAGGACACATCCTTCTGGGAGTCGCCGCTTCCTAATGTAGGGGGGTTTTAGAATTCAGAAATCTTTCAAGTCAGCCACTGTGCCATGACTTTTACGTGGTGGACTTTTCCATCCTCACAGTGGATCTGCCTCCCATTTTCTAGATTGTGAAACTGACTTTAGAATCAAGGATGTGTGTGCTGCTTTGCCCGGCTCCACTCAGCCCTTCCTTCCTCCTCCTGCTGGAGACTAGAGCAAGTTTACTTATCTCTGCGGTCCCTGGTCCCTTCTCATCTTCCGAGTTGGGCTGAAGACGGCAGGTGCAGGGATTGGCCAAGGGGATCACCTCAGCTCTCCTGGCTGAGTCATAGCCTTGTCACCAGCCTAGTAGCTGACTGCACAGAAAGGGCCCTCCCAGGGGGACTCCAGACAGGGCAGGATCAGAAAGCGAAACGTAATCTAGAGCATGTTCTCTCCTGGAGACTTGTCTAAAAAAAATGTCCCCCTTCAGCATCTGGCCCTGTGTAGATATGGTGGCAGGAATGGGGAGAGCAGGAGAAGCTCCTCCCCTGAGGTGACAGGCTAAGCTTGGCAGCCATCAGACCTCACTTGGGGTGACCTGGGGTGAACCTCAACCCCATTCTGCCCCACATTCATCATTCATAGATGAGTGCTTCGGACTGGATTTTCGTCTGTGTTTAGACCTCTAGTCTACAAATTTTAATAATTCAAGATCTATTTTAAGCAAAATCTTCACTTAAGTGGCCTGAAGTTGGACTTTCCTTCCAGAAAGCCTTTCCATTAGGGTAGCCTTGCTTCTTGACTCCGAGGCCAAATACTGCCTAGGAGAGTGGGGAGCATAAGAATGTTTCCTTCTGGGGCCCTGCAATCTGATGGCCGCAGTGGTAACCTTTTCTCTGTGGTCTCAGAGACGCATCCCTGTGGAGGAATGTCACTCGTTATTGATGATTTGATTGGTAGCCCCCTCCTCCCAAGTGCCAATGGGAAGGGGTCACCTGCTTTTCTGGGCACAGGCTGCCTCCATGGCAGTCACCCCAAGACCAGCTTGAACACACCCAACGATGGCCAGCTGGAAGGAGACACATCACCTGGGCAAAGCGCCCGGGGAAAATGACCCCTGTCTTCTATAGAGAGCCAAGCCTGCTTCTCTAAAGATGCTTCCCGGCATCTCCTCTGGGATGGCTGAAAAGCATCTCAAAGTGGCCCAAACTGCACTCCTGAGTTTTCTTCCAAGCCTGCTTCTTCTTCCTTCTGGCTCAGTCACCAGCACCCTTGTCTCTCTGTTGTTCAAGCTCCATATGGGGATTTAACCCTGGATTCACCATATCCAACCCACCCACACATCCACCAATCCATGGGTTTTACCTCCAAAATATATTCGAGGTCTTTCCATGTCTCACAACCGCCTCACCTCTCCCATCAGAGCCGTATCATCTCCTCTGGTTTTCTGTAGTGCTGCGTGCTTTTCCACTCTGGCCCGCTACGACCCTTCCATTTTCCACATAAAAGAGAACTGGTTTTGAAAAAATTAAAGTTAGGGACGCCTCGGTGGCTCAGTCCATTAAGCATCGCCTTCAGCTCAGGTCATGATCCCAGGCTCCTGGGATCGAGCCCTGCATTGGGCTCACTGCTTAGCAGGAAGCCTGCTTCTTCCTCTCTCACTCCCCCGTGTGTGTTCCCTCTCTCGTGGTGTCTCTCTCTGCCAAATAAATAAAATCTTAAAAAAAAGTAAATTGGATCATATAATTCTCAGGCTTGAAATCCTTCTCGGAATATCTAAACTTCTTAGTTGGCTACAAGATCCCCCCAAATCTGGTCCCTGCTACCCTTCTAGCGGGCCTGTCTCCAGCCGCTCACAGAGGACCACCTCAGGACCTTTACACCTACTGTTTCTGCTCTCTAAAAAGCTCTGCCCCCCAATCTTTGTAGGACTCCAGTGTTTCTTGTCATTTAGGATTTCCGTTCAGACGTGACTGCCTGTGATCATCGATCTCCACCAGGTAGCCGTATATTGTTTCCTTCATTATTTGTCCCTTGACTGTCTCCTTGCTGGAGAATGGAAGCTCCAAAGGAGCAGGTCCCCTCTCGTTCTTAGTGTTCAGAGCAGAGCCTGACAAGTATTTGCTTAATGAGTGGACGAAGTAGGAGTGCTTGGGAGCTTGAATAAAGGGGAAGGTGAACCAATGTTGAAAAGGTAGGTGTAAATTGCAATTTGGCTAACAAGGCTGCCTGCCACCACATGGTTAGAGACACCAAGGCCCTGGGTCAGTAACGTTAAGGGACTTGCCTGGGTCCCACCGCTCTTGAAGAGTAGGGCCCCCGGTGGCAGCCCGCCAGGCCCTGGGGGGTTTCGGAGCCGCTTTGCCCCGCTGCCCTGCAGCCGAGGTTGCCAGTCCCCTGAATTCAGAGGCTTCCCGCAGCTTGTCAGCTCAGCCTGGAGAATTAAATAAATGACTTCAGCTTTGGGTATGATAATCAGAAATGTGGCCTAAGGTGACAGGCCCAACAGGAAAGCTGAGGTGGGCGGTGAAGAAAGGGCAAGCGGACTGGATGGAGCCTTCCTAGGGTGGAGGCTCCGCTGCCACCGGCCAGGAGGGCCTTGAAAGCCGCGGAGCGGCTCGCGCCTCGCGGAGGCCCTCGCGCGGCCCCGCTCGCCCCGCCTCCGCCCCGCCCTCTCCCCGCCCCCTCCCCGCCCCCGCCGCCGGGGGCAGTAGGCGCTGACAGCGGGCGCGCGGCGGACGCAGTGTTTGCATACAAAGGCGGCCACGCGCGCGGCGCCGCACGGTGAGTGGACGCTTCCGCGCCGGCCGCCGCTCGCCGAGCCCCAGGCCGAGCCGCGGGGGGAGCCCGGCCGCTACCAGGCAGGGGCCGCAGCCTCGGCGAGGCCGGGCGGGGCGGGGGGAGCCCCAAGAGCTGGGGGCGCGCGGTGGGGCCGGGGCGGTAGCGGAGCCGGGGACTGGGCCGGGACCGGGGCCGGGGCTGACCCGACGCGGGAGGACGGAGCTCGGTCCCCGCGGCCCTCTCGGGGGAAGTGCTGCGGCGACGGAGGCGGAGAAGCAGGCCCCAGCTCCGGCTCCCCCGGGCCGTGTCGCCAGCATCCCTCGGGCCTTCCCTTTCGGGGCGCACGCCGGGCTGACCTTGACCCGCCTGGTGGAGCCCGGGGGGGCTGCCGCGGGTCCCTGGGACGGCGGGACGGGCTCCATCCAGCGGGCACGGGTGGGTTCCGGCGGTGCAGCGGGCAGTTCCTGCGGTGCGCCCGGAACTTTTGTGAAAATGTGCCCCGAGGCTTAGGATTTTTGCCCTGCAGTGGAGGAAACTGAGGCCCAGGGAGGCTGACCTACGTGAGCAAGGTCACACGCCGGCAGGTTGACCAGGGTTGGAATCCGGTTCTCAAATTACCCTTGTTTTCTCCCCTGCCGGGCCTCCGTGCATCTTTCCTGCGGCCGAGTGGGTGCTAGGCCTGGTCAGTGCCATCCCGTGCCCTTGCGAAGAATTTTATTTTGGGGAGGGCCAGGAAAATGTAGGATGAAAAGTAGTGGTTTGGAAATAACTCAAGTGCCATAGCGCTGCGGCTAATTTATGTGAAGCGTAGTCGCTGGAGAAAGTAGATGTCAACCCAGCGTTTGACCACCAAACAGGAAACTCGAACTAAAGAACCGGCAGATTAACTCAGAGAGTTTTTTTAGCACTCAGTAGTATCCCCAGGATAGTAGGAGTATTTTGGAAAAGATAAGAGTTTGTAAGGTTTTTTTTTTTTTTTTTTTTTAAATCTGAGGAATGGCATGATTGTGGATTTTTATCTGTTCTATAATTCAGGTCTTATGAATTAAAGGAAGCGGTTGAGGAATGGGTAGTAATTGAGAAATAAACACACACTCCTCCCTCCCCCCATGTTGGGAGATCTGAGTTTGACTTATGGTTCTGGGTTTTGATAATTCTTCCTATTTGTCAACATTTGTATTATTATTTGGCATGTTTATTTCTGGATGTGCATTTTGGAGCTTTTCTTCCTGTTTGTAGGTAGGGCTGTGTAGTGTTGTGGAGCTGGGCTTGGCCAGAGTCTTGAACGTGAACTTAGCTCTTCCTGAGCTTTCTGGAGGCTCCTGTGCAAGTGTGCTCCCCCCCTCAGATCTCGTTTATCAAAATCTCCTCACTCTAGAAGAGAACACACTGCAAGACACAAACCTACCTGCTGAGTCTAGTTCTGTGGGACAGAACTTGAGGGTTCATGGGAGGGCCTTAAGGATCTCTGTGTCCTTGGGGGACCTTGGGAATGGCTGGGGAGAGTTTTTCCCAGATGGGGTGAGGATGGCCAGACTGGCCCTACCAGAGGGAGGTCTATGGGCCCAGCCCTTTCCCAGTGAGCTGAACTCAGAGCCCTGGACCTAGAGGGAAGGGGAAGCCAGGAGATGGAAAGATAGTTCGAAGAGGCCACCATGGGCCTGTGGGGTGCTGGGGCTAGCGCTTTGCAGTTACACTGTATGACTTGGGCCAAAGATTTAAATTCTCTGAACCTTGGTTTCTTCATCCGTGAGATGTAGAGATAACCATACCTATTCAGGAGATTACTGTAAAAATGAACTGAGATATACAAGAGACAGAATAGAGGGGCCGGGACTCACTGCGGAGGTTATTATTTTTGGGAGGAACACGGGGTACCAGTGAGGAGGACTGTTTGTAGGGCTGAGGCAGTTCTGGCCAACGCTGGCCCCTGGGCTGCAGATCATCACTGTGGGGGACCCCCCCCCCCCCCCAGAGGTCTCCTATTGGGAGTTGGCCTCTCCTGGGTCCTCTCACTGGGTTTAAGGTACACAAGACAAACTGATGTGGGGAGCATTCAGATGGGTGTGGGTGAGGGTTGCCAGCAGCTTCTTGGAGGGGAGGGTTGGGGATGGGTGGGGGGTGGTACTGCAGCAATTGGAGTGGCTTTTGGAGCATTTTAGAGAAACACTAAGAAGACTGCAATCCTTGTGGGACACGGAGGCTAATGCCGGGACCTGTTTGCACGACAGCTTCCTAGTGTGACTGGGTTGGGGGCATTCGGAGCTGTTGAGGTCCTGAGGCGGAAGACAGGAGGTCCAGACAGATCAGTGGCGTGCTGTCAGCACTGGGGCGGGCCCCCTGTGAAGGGTGATGTCACACTGTACATTTTATTGAATACTACCTCAGGTTATTATGGGGTAAGCCCACTCAAAATTGGAATGGAATTTGTGAAAAGAGTTAGGCAGGGCCCAGCTTAATTCTTCGTGTATGGAAGGCTCCAGGGGCCTATTAGCTGGTCATTTCGGAAATGGGAACTTTCTAAGCTGTGAGTGAGGGGCCGAATACCTGCTTTAGCTCCTGGCAGCTCCTGCTTGGGGAAGTGGGGGGGGGCGGCTGGCTGAAGGTGCCCCTGCTGTCCTGATGTCCTGCACTGGCCTGCCCTCTCCTTCCTGTGTCCTCCCCACTTCCCTGTGCACCTCTTCCTCTTCCTCCATCCTAGCCCTCCCCTCTCCCCACCTTTTATTCAGCAAACTGAGAAGTAAGAAGTGAGCCGGCAGAGGGAGCCGGCAGAGGCCGGGCCGGGCTGGGCTGTGGGCAGGCTGGAGTATCAGCTGCAGAGTGAGTGTCTCGAGGAGGAAGAGGTCAGCTCTGCACAGAGTTCTGAGTCTAGGCATAGGTCAGTATTTGTCGCAGTGCATGCACTGTGGGACCTCCTGGTCAGTTTCGTTGGCCTACAGACATTTTAAAAAAGTGAAATAGAAAAGGAGAAACCAGATAATGCTTTGTGGAACTTGTTTTAGCCCATGATATGCGTGTGTGCATGTGTGTGTGTGTGCATGTGCATGTGCGTGCGTGTGTGTGTGCGTGTGTGTGTGCATGTGAGATTGCACACCCCCGTGGAGGGAGGGCAGGCGGGTGTGTGAGTCAGTCCCAAATTAT
>NC_081563.1:7987399-7991574 GCF_022355385.1 Mustela nigripes
TTATTTATTTATTTATTTATTTATTTGTGCACCTCAGACTGTGTGTAAAAGTAATGCTTAAATTGATTCATTTTATCAATATTTGTATACTCTTTCACTCAATAGATATCTTTGTCGATTTAGTATTTGTGGGACTACCTCTCCCTGGGTTTTTTCGTCAGGTTTATGATGATCTGTTAACATGGTTTATTTAACCAGTCCTATAGACATTTAAATGGTTTCTAGTGTTCCCTATTACAGTCAATGCACATGGGTGTGTGGGGAGGGCGAGCCGCACAACCTTGCGAATGGACAGGGCTCAGGCTGGAGACAGCAGGGAGCTTTTCAGGCTGGCGAGCATGGCCACATCTTTTAACCCTCCGACCAAGCTGTGTGAGTCCTTCAACAACTTAGATTTTTTGCTGGTACTGAATGCCAGGGCTTTCCAGAACAAAGCTACAGCTGTTAGGACATTCAGGGCTCTGTGTCAACCATCTGTTTGCTCCTAGTGCGATGTTCTCTACCTTGCTCGAGGAGCTATGGACCTTGTGATCAAGATACACCTGTTTTCTAGAGGCTTCTGGGACACCGTGAGCACATTTACTCCATGTGCCTTATTCCCAGAGGTCCCTCTGTCTCCTTGGATACGTGTACTTTCTCTTTCTGGCAAAATCTTTCTGCGTTCACGGGTCTCACTAGTCATACCCTTTGATTTGCAAAAGACAACATACAAGCAGCAAAGGTCATGGGATAACAGGGCACCATGGCCCAACGAGACGTTCTCCTTGGCAACCACTTCTGCCAAAGAGTTTCCTGCTGGGGAGTTCTGCCTAATCTCAGAATGCTGCCCAATCTGGGGGTTTGCCCTTTGGAACAAAGGTATTATCACCCTATGGTAATAGAAACATAGCCTTCTAATATTTCTGCGTTAATTTGAACCTATGATATTCCCCGCTGTTCTCTTTCTGGGAAGGTGCAATTTAAATTTGTTAAGGCCAGAGCCTTCATTTGGAGTCTGGGAGCCGTTTGTGAGCATGGGATTGGCACGTGGCTTGCATTGGGTGCACGTACTTTGAAAAATACTTTACATACCTCCAGTCCTGTGAGGCGGACGGTGTTCACCCCTTTTACAGATATGAAACTGAGGCTTAGGTTAGTCATTGACGCGTGGTCACAGGCTAGTGGGTGGCAGAGCTGGGATTGGAACGCCAGCCCCCTGCCTCCAGGAGAGTGTGCATTCTCATCCCCTGAGCTGTAGGCAGCGCTCTCGAACATCAGGGGATACCGGCCCTCCGTGAGCTGCGGGGGTGGAGTGGGCGGGGGTCACACGGAAGCGTAAGTCACAGAAGGAGGACATTCCTCGTGACCACGATGCACACGTGGAGGGAGGGCCCGTGCAGCTGTGCAGAGAGGATGCCGAGGCAGGCCCTGTGCTCGGTTCGTGAGTGGGTTAAGTAGTTAAGAGCCAGAGGACTGGGGTCTCAACCTGGAGGGGTTTGGCCCGGCGCACTGGCCGCCCTGCGGTGTCGATCTCGGTGTCCTCTACTCCCGTCCAGGCCTCCTGTGCTCCTTGGCGGGGACCCGAGAACTCTCATCACATGGGATTATAAGATCCGAGCGTTGTGAAATCCCAACGCCGGAGGAGCTGAGTGGTCCACCCTCTGACCTTTCTGACCAACGCAGAATCCCCCTGTCACCCCTTCTTGTCCCAGCAGTTTCACTGGCCACTGAGTGGGCCAGAGTGTTCCATGCCTCAGCCAGTTCTCTGAGGCCATTCGAAGTTACTGTTCAAATAATACGTACGCATGGAAAAAACAAAAGCCAGAACCAACGCTATGGATATGAAAATGGTGAAAGCAAAGGTCTTGTTTCCACGACCTGGTCCCCAGGGCTCAGCCTGTGGACCTTGTTTGGTATGTGAGTCAGTCCCAAATTATTTATTTATTTATTTATTTATTTGTGCACCTCAGACTGTGTGTAAAAGTAATGCTTAAATTGATTCATTTTATCAATATTTGTATACTCTTTCACTCAATAGATATCTTTGTCGATTTAGTATTTGTGGGACTACCTCTCCCTGGGTTTTTTCGTCAGGTTTATGATGATCTGTTAACATGGTTTATTTAACCAGTCCTATAGACATTTAAATGGTTTCTAGTGTTCCCTATTACAGTCAATGCACAATTACAGTTTTGGACACGGATCTTATAGCAGTAGGAATGCTGGCGAAGTATTTGCCAAAAATGAGTGTACCCCAGGGCTCATCCCGTTTATTACCCACCATTAGGGGGTAATAAATGACTTGGTTTCTCCTGCTGTCACCAGCCCTGCAGTTTTTTACAAGGTGCTCTGAGTTTAGACTGTCTGAGAGGCCTCCTTTGTGTATCTTAACTGATGAATGGGGTTGAGTATCCCATGTATCGCAGACCGAATGGGCTTCTCTCTCTGCGACCCCGCTCTGTATTCTGCCCATTTTTTCCTACTGGGTCAGTGTGAGGCCGTCTTAAACGGACTTCCATCGCGTGGAGATGGGTGGAGGTAGCAGACACTGCCGGGTCATGAGTGCTGTGGCCAGGGTTTTGAATTTTGGCAGAACTTCCAAGAAAGCAGAGTTTCTTGGCAATTTGTGAAGTTCAGAGTGTCTGTCGATTTTGGGTGAAAAGCTGATTTTTCTGATGTAATAACTAGGCAAGAAGTTATGAGACCTCCAGTCCCTCATCTTCCAGTGCCTCGCTTCTGGAACCACTCAAGATTGCGCTAACTGATGCTCGAGCATCTGCCTTGTGCCAGGAATCATACAGATTCGCTCCAGCATGGGGCGTTCCTGCCCCTAATTGTGGGGGTGGGGGCTTGAAGGAGAAGGAAACTTCCCAGGCCTTTGCTCTTTGTCCTGAGTGGTAGGTAACAGTTTCCTCCCCAAGGGACACACTCTCCACACCTCCGCCTGTACCATCATCTGGGAGCTGGCTCGCCCTTCCCCCGGTCCTGAAACTGAGCCGTGATGAGCGCAAATTCTGTGTTCTCCGCCTGCTTTACCCAGGGTTTTGGTGGGGGAAGCTCGGGCCGGCTGGGTTTTCTGCTCTATCACTTCTGCAGGAAGTATCAATCTGACCTGCATAGTTTCTAGAAGCATCTCAAGCTTTCCCCAAGGACTCTACCCTTCATTTAAGCAGCTTGTCTTAGCACCGTGTTGAGGACTGGGGAGCTAGTTGGGGTAGCCAGCCAGAGGGAAGGAAGTGTGCTCCCCCCGCCCCCCGGTGTGGCAGGCCAGGGAGGAAACCGAGGTATCTTGATTCTCAGGGGGGGTGTTCTTCTCTCTGCCTCTTGCTGCAACCGCGTCATACTTCCTTTTTTTTTTTGTCATTTATGTGTAACTGATCACTTCTACCAATGGATAAGACAGTTTGCAAGGCTCTGAAGAAAGACTTATTTGCTGTTAATATGAATCACAAAAGGAAGACACACTTTTTATAAACCAGTGTAATTTTCTTGCAAGTCTTCTTAGTCATTAGGCCATTCAGGGGATTTCTTAGAAATTGTCTTTTTGTTGTTTCTGTTTTTCAATGCTTTGGCTGAATACCAGCACTTACCTCATAACCTCCCAGGTGAACGCAACTTGGCCGGCCCTGGGAGCAGCGTGCTGTTTGTGCTCTCACTTAGACTTGGTCAGGTGTGCATCCTAGACGTGGAGACACAGAGTGTGATCTGGGGAGAACAGTGTTGGGGTGGTGAGTGGAGGCCCCCCTCATCTCTCTGAGCCCAGCGTGTTCCATGCCTGTTAGGGTACCAGGGGCCATCACTTAGCTGTCCTCTGATGGCCTCAGGACAACCGGAGACTGCAGGATGAGACCTCCTGGGCCCTGAAGGACCTGTGGGGAGAACTCGGGGGAGGCAGCCTTTGTTGTATTTTTGAGGAAGAACTGTCCTGACTAAAAGCCCAGTGGTTAAAATATTCCTAGTGACAGGGTACTCACTCTCCAAGGCAAATTCTGCCCTTTTCGGGAAAGTTATAAATGGACCTCAATATTCAGTTGTTGATAACTGAGCCAATTAAGATAGGAGACTTCCTGTTTCTCAAGGCCAGGAACACACCCTCCCTGGGGCCATACCCACAGCCAGGTGCAGGGTGAGAGTCTGTGCAGTCTTTGCTGCATGAAGGGGGGAATGATAGGGGCAGAAAGCGGGGGGGGGGGGGG
>NC_081563.1:7991674-8042553 GCF_022355385.1 Mustela nigripes
CCCCTGTCCTCAGAGGCAGGAAGTGGGGGGCAGGGTGGTGGTCTGTCACCTGTCCTCAGAGGCAGGAAGGGGGGGGGGCGCGGTGGTCTGTCACCTGTAATCAGAGACAACTTCCGGTATTTACTGTAGATCGGGATAAAAAGAGGACAGGGTGATTTGATCCCCGAGTATTCAGACTTTACTAGCAAAATCTCTGCCCTTTCTCCTCCTCTTCTTCTTCTTCTTTTTTTTTTTTTTAAGAATTTTTAGATATTTGACAGAGCGTACAAGCAGCTGGCGTAGCAGGGAGAGGGAGAATCAGGCTCCCCACTTAGCAAGGAGCCAGGTGTGGGGGATCATGACCTGAGCCGAAGGCAGATGCTCAACCCCCTGAGCCCCCCAGGGGCCTCTGCCCTTTCTCTTCTTTAACTGTGAAGGAATGAGCCCCTTTCAGGCCTCCTCTTTACCTGTGTGCCATCTGGAGATGGCAGAGGCGAGGCTGGCCAGTCACTCTGGGACCGACTGGCACGCACAGGCGGATCTCCGGGGCAAGCAGACCCATTTCCAAACCAGACACTAGCTTAGGAAAAAGAAAGAAAGCTATTCACACGTACCTCTTGAGGCTGATGTTGGCGTCAGCAAAGATATTTGCACGTCCTGGGTATTACACTTTCCTGCATATGGAATTTGAAGCCTGTATGTGCCACCCTGCACATAGATTGGACCGTCCAGTCATACGGAAGGGTTGTAGGATCGTCACAATGCTGGATACAGACTAAACCTGGATTCCGGTGCTGTTCTGTCCCTTCCCTGCCCCAGGACCCTGAGCAAGTGACGTCAGGTCTAGAGCTCGGTTTCCTTCTCGGCAAGATGGGAAATTTCTATCCTTTGCATCGTTATGGTAAACAATTAAGTAGTTTAAACTCTGTTACTGTCCCCACCAGGGCATTGTCCCACTTTCCCTGGTGGGTGAGAACAGGCAGTGGTTTGTGTCACACTGGTTTGCTGCTCTATCATCTTTGCCTGGAGTTGCTGGAAAAGTCTGCATGTTTAGAAGCCTCTCAGATGCGCTCCTCTCACCGAAGCAGCTGGAAGGCTGGGACCCCAGGGTGAAATTGGTCAAAGTCTGCTGGCCCTGGAGGGCAGCTTGCTGTGTAGCCGGGTGTGTCCCTGCTGCTGATAACAGGAACACAAAGTTGGGGGTGTGCTCACCCCAGGCTGACATGGGGCTGGGAGCTCCCCGATGTACCATAAAACCAGATGCCCCAGGTGTTCCCTAAGCACCTGCCGTGAGAGCTGGGAGCAGGGCAGAATGCATGTGCTCGGGAGGCGGGCTGGTTCCAGGAAGTGATGAGTCATTCTGAGGATGAAAGAGCCAGAAGAGTCTCCGGACACAAAGGAGGCCGTTTTGACCTTTTCATCCTTGAATTTTGATTAACCGCCCTGGCCCCCCGCCCCAGGTACTTGTGAAAATACCGCCTCGAGAGCCAGTGACCCAGTCTGCTCGGGTCTAGTCACTTAGAGGAGGTGAGGACGCTGGTAGTGTTTGCCCCCAGCGTTCCAAGGACAGAGACCTTTCCTAGGGCATCGTTTTGTGTTGCGCTCACGCTGACAGCTGGTGAGGTCCCATCAGAGGCACAGTGTTCGTCGTTCCTTGCTCCCGTGCACAGCGCTCACAAAGTTGGGAGGAGGACGGTCTCATCCTGGCCTTCTGACCCCAAGTTTTGTGCAGTTGCTGTGCTCCAGACTCTTACCCTTTGTGTTTCATGGCCTGGATTTTTGGCAAGAAAAGCCTGACGAGCCTGTTACTTAAACCGTGTCTGTAGGGAATTTCATCTGGGGTGTTACCCTCATGAACTTGACGTGGCTGGGAGAGAACAAATGCTGTTCTTCATTTCTTCTAGATTTTACATCGCAACACTTGCCTCCCTCATTCCCGGAATTGCCAGGCTGCTCGAAGGGTGGCTGGTACACCTTGTGGTCTCCACCTCTGGACTGTTGTTGTGATGGGACAAAAATCCCTAAACAAACCCCTTCCTCCCACTACCCTTGGTTTCTTGCTTGGGATGAAGGCTTGATTTCATGTTGCTCTGGCCAGGTCTCAGGGTCGTGAACTTAGAACACCACCGGGTTCTTGAATTCCCTCCACAACCTTTTGGCGGGAGGGTGGTTCAGACTCCTCGATGAGACCACCCTCGATGGAGCGCTCACTCCCTCTAATGAGTCGACTCCCCGTGGAAGCTTGATCTCCTGGACTGTGCTTTGGCCACTGGCTCTGGAACGTCCTGTCTGCAATTCTGACTCTAATTCCAGTCTGTGATCATCTCTGTAGCACTGGACACCCTGTCCACATGGGCTGAACATTCTGACATTCGGATCTAAGTCATTGCCATCTGTTGTGCTAAAGGCTGACTTTCTTTGACGAGGTGGCACCCATTACCAGTTTGTCATGCACCGAGATGGGGGATGGCTCCATGCAGTGGAGAACGGGGGAGTCTCGGGGTTCCACCTGGGCTCCTGCCCTCGTCCTGTTACTGGTCCCGCCACTCTGAATGTCATGCAGACCTGGCACCCCGGTTCCTCCTCAGAGAGGGGGCAGTAACGGGGGACTTGAGTGCAGCACGGGTTGCTTAGATCTTAGCACGCGAGCTTGCTCATGGGAAGGTTTTTGGTGCCTCACGAAGTCTGTGCAAATGGAACATGGAGGTTTGTGTGGCCCCTTTCCTGGGATTTCCTGAGAACTGCAGAGGAATTAGAATCACTTTTATCCACTTGTGGATCAAATGAGTAGAAGAAGCAGTTTCTGAACTGACAGCTAAGAGCCTTCGTCTGGAGTAATTCAAATCTTCAAATTTAATAGTCGATGTAGTTCAGGTTGAACACACTGTTTATTTTTAATGTTGTGAGCAGAATCCCAGGTGGACCTATGGTTTTGGATTTTTATGTTCCTCAGTGTTTTATCTGCCTGTTTCTAATATAAGAACTGTAGAGTTTCCAACTCAGGGAAGATTCTCTGAAAAGAGGGTATTTCCGTGAGATGGAACAGCCTCAGAAAATTAGCCTCAAAGAGTGTTCTGGAAAGCCAGAAGATACCACACTAAAAACCCTGCATATAATCATATATCAATTATAATATAAATACATTATATTTATGTTATATATTAATTATAATTATATATCACACTATATATTACATTATATATCATAAAATACATTATATATATTATATATATATTACATTCATCCCAAGCAATACATTATATATGTTGTACATATGATATAATATACAATTAAATTATACATAATAATTATATGATATTTAATATTTGATAAATATTTCACATATATGTATAATATCTAATAATTATAATATAATACAATAGATAATTAATATTAATATTAACATTAGTATTAATATAATAATATATAATGGTATATAATTATATGGTATATAATTATAATAGTGATATACTAACATATTAATAATTAAAATAAATATATTAATTATATATGTGTTTGTGTATATATATATGTGTGTATATATGTGTGTATACATATATATACATATGTATATACGGATACATGTGTTTACATGTTTCCTAATTTCAGAACTGCTCTGATAATCCACAGTACCTTTTAGAGAACCCTTGTTTGGCCAGAAGGAGGTGTTTGTGAGGTTTGGCTCATCTGTCCTTGAAAAGCTGGAATAAGTAGAGGAATCCTGTTTCATGTGATAAATGAGGCCCTGTCGGGGAAGCAGCCATTGCTTGCCCAATGTGGAGACTGAAATCAGCAGATCTGGAAGTAATTTGGTTCGGGGTGAATGCAGAGGCGGGACCTCAGAGCTGTTCACCTGGATGTGGAAGCATTTTGTTTCGTTCTTTTCAGGTCGTACTTTGGTGACTCTGCAGGCAGTTAAGATGCTTTCTGCTTCCCAGTGCTGCCCTCCCGGCGCATCCTGGGTCTGTGAGCGCGGGAGACACGGCAGTCGTGGGATTAAGGGGCAGGTGCAGGGAGTGTGCATCTGAGGCCGGCTTGTCCGGCTTCTTTAGGTACATCCGATTAGCTTCTTCCTTGAGCCTTTTCCTCCCGACGGAACTGAGCCAGTGAACTGGGAGCTGGTGTCCAGCCGGTCTCGTCTTGTATTCGTCCAGCTTTTGCCCAGCGCTTCTTTAGAAAACATCCTGAAGAGCGGAGATGAAGACGAGCCATGCTTGCCCCCAACTTGCCTGCACCCCTCAGCAGAGCAGGTGCCGGGGCTGAACTGGTGCCCCCTTCCCTGAAAGCCTGTCTCAGGCCTCCTGGGCCCAAGCAAACAGTAGTCGCCTTCCTGAAATCAGTTCTGGTTAGTTCAGCGTCCACCCTCACCCCCTCCCCAACGGTGGTCACACACACGTAACATAAATGGTTACCGTCTTACTCATTTGTAAGTGCACATTTCAGCACACTTTGTGTGAGCGCAGTTCCTGCTGTTGCTGGCCTGCCACCATCGGGCTCCAGCTTCTGTTTCCTCTCCCCAGTGAAGCTCTAACCCATTAACCCCTTCCTTCCTCCCCGCGGTCCCTGGTAATCTCAGATCCACTCCTGGTTTCTAGGGGTTTACATAGGAAAATCCTACATCTGGTATTAATTCTTTTGTGACTGTCTTATTTGTCTTAGCATGGTATCCTCTGGGTTTATCCCTGTTGCATATGTAATGTATGTCAGAATTTCCTTCCTCTTTAAGGCTGACTCCTGGCCCGTGGTGTGTCTGTACTACATTTTATTTCTCAGTTCATCCATCGATGAGCACTTGGGTGGTTTCTACCTTTTGGCCGTTGCGAGAACGCTTCTGTGATCAGGGGTGTGCAGATATCTTTTTGAGACCCTGCTTTTGCTTTTCTTGGATATATATTTAGAAGTGGAATGGTTGGGTCATATGGTAATTCTATTTTTGATCTTCGGAAGAACTGTGTTCTGTACTGTTCCATACATAGAGCCGCACCATTTTTGCATTCCTACCAACAGTCCGCTAAAAACCCTGCATATGGGTTCCAATTTCTTCCGAGCCCTGCCAACCCTTCCTGCCTCTTCCTGTGCTTGAGAGAGTGCCGTCCAGGTGGTCAGTTAGAGCAGCCGCTGCTGGTGCTGAGGACAGTTTCTGGGACTATAGTGCCAGGTGGGGCTGTGACCCTGTCATCCTTTGTTAAGAATTTTGGAACAGATGCCCTGCCTCTAAGTTGCTCAACAGAGGGAGTAGCTAAAGATAATCAAAACAACTTTCAGTTATTCGTGGTGGGAGAACCACAGCAGGCTGGCCCCGTGGCACGCACGGAGGGAAGATCGCAGGACCAGGAACTGGGAAGTCAGAGTCCATCTCTGCAAGGGGGGGGAGCGCTGCCTGTCACTTGCCATTTCTGGCCTTATTCCTTTCAAACGAGGCTTTCAGAATAACAACCCAGAGTCATGCCCCTTTGAAATCTTCAGACTCTGTGCAATAACTTTGAATTTGATCACTGATGGGGAGAGGGACACTTTGCTGTGAGGACAAGAGAGCAGAGCCCCATTTAGCTTGAATTATTAAAGATGCCCCTTCAGGCTTCATTTCGGGCCAGTCGGAGCTGGAATTGGATCTTGTGGGTCATCACGCTAACGTCCTCGTCTTACAGATGAGCGGCTGGGACGCGGACACGTGGTCACACTCTCCAGTCACGAGCTTGCTTTTGGCTGTGACTACAGTATGCTGGCCAGTGGGTCCTCGGGGCTGCGTGAGCAGCGGCAAGGGCGTGGGCACGGGTTCGAGCCTCGCTGCAGGAGACGGTCACCTGTCACTCAGGGACCAGTGTGGCCCACAGCTGAGGGTCGCGAAGCAGGAGGGGGGCTGTGGAACCAAAACAGAGGTGGCTTCGGGCCCAGCCTGTGCCCTTGCACTTTTGCTTGTCCTTTAGTTCACTGGTGTGAAAGGCCTCGTACCTACAGTGTTGTGACAATCAAGGAGCACAAGGTCACGAGGAAGGAATCTACAAAAATATTGTTCCTACCGCCGTGCTTTGCCGCAGGGTTAGAGGCCGACCCCTGTCGGTAAGCACCGGAGGTTAAGATCTACGTTGAACATTGATGTGACAATTTTTTTTTTCTTGTAAAATGATTCTCTGTTAGAAGTGTCAGGGTTCCTGGCGCCTGGCAGACTCAGACAGTAGGACACACCATGCTTGATGTTGGGGTCGTGAGTTCAAGCCCCACATTGGGCATAAAGCTTTCCAAAAAAAAAAAAAATCACAAAAACCCCAAACACAAAAAAGGAATATCAGGGTCATAGGAATCCTTTTTTGCGTTGTTCTTCTTTTCGGAACTGTCTCCTGTCCCGGTTTGCCTGAATTAGTTAGCTTGCTCACAGATGCGGAAGTTGCGTGATTTTCTGATCTTGCCTTCCTGTGACTTGCGTTGGTGGTGGGAGAAAGAGCGCCGGGCGCAAGTCTGTCCAAGGGCGACTGGCCCGGGCGCATCTGTGCTGGTGTTCACGGAGGGTCTGCTTGTCGCTCGTCCCAGGGAGATGGGTCCACCAATCCACGGAGGGTCATTTAAGATTGTAAAATGAGCCATGAGGGCTTTCTTGGGTTCTTTGTAGGTTTTGTCATTGCTTTTAGGGCTCTGGCCGCTTCTAATTTAGCCTTGAATCAGCGGTTCATGTTTGGGCATGGTGTGCAGGGCTCGTGACCAACCACCTGGAAGCCTCAGTTTTCTTATTTGTGAAGTGGGGATGCTAACTCACTGCTGCTTATGTCACAGGGGTTGAGGTGAGGCTGATGAAAAGTAGTTTTCGGTTTTTTAACTGACAAAGACAAGTCTTGATCGTCGGCCTCAAGGACAACCTGGCTTCGCCAAGTGACAGGAAAACCACACGGCGAAATAGAGACACATCCAAGCGAGAAAGTGCACAGAACCAAACTGTGCCGATAGGTCAGGGACAGTGTGCACAGCAAGGAGGTGGCCGCTGGGATTGTTGTAAGGGACCCGCGGTGAGTGGGGTCAGCAGGGTCCCTCGCGTCCCCATGTCGGGTAGCTGGTGACCTTGAAGAATCAGGGCGTGATGGTTGGGAGAGAGGGTGAGGTCTTGGGATCCAGCGACCGGAAGTCACAGCGTGCAGACCTTTCATGCTCAGACGGTGGACCTCAGGAGGCCACCGAAGTGTTAAGTGCACCGAGAGGAGAGGGGAGCGGCTTTGCCTGGGCCAACCTGTGGGGTCAGCTAAACTGGGCTGGCGAGGAGGCAGCCCCAAGCGAGCCGCACCCTGAGGCAGTCACCCCGAGTGAGGGCAGACACTTCTGAGGACAGGCACCTCCCAAGGCAGGTCGCCTGAGCACTGGTCCCTTGAAGACACGTCCCCTGAGGACAGGCTCCTCCCAGGGCAGGAGGTCCAGTGAGGCAGAGCAAGGAGGAGCGAGTGGCAGAGGAAGCCTGCAGGGTTGACCCTACTGGGCTGCGGGCCACTCTGAGGTGTCCGAGTCTCATTGCGGCACGTGACAGGGCCAGACCATGGAGCCAGAGAGTGGGGTCTTCCGGGGTGGACAGTGGGGCAGGGAAGGACGGTCACCAAGGCGGTCGTGGGGGCCGGAGCTGTGGAAAGAGGGCCAGAGCGTGGCGCCAGCTCACTGGGTCCTCTGGCCCCAAGCATCTCTCCAGCTGTCTCTCCACCTCCCTCTTTCTGCCTCCTCGCGGGCTGGCGTCTTCTCATCGGCACCATCGCCAACAGCACCGCGTAGTCTTCCGGCTGTCTTTCCCTTCTTGCCGGTCTGTACGCTTTTGCCGCGAGGCATTTTTGAGCTCATGGGTCAAATCATCATTTTGTTGTTCCCGAGTCTGCAGTGGCTTCACGTTGCTCCTTAGAAACGTCCGGGCCTCCCAACGTGGCGCGAACTCCATCCTTCCCTGCTTGTCCGTGGCAGGCACAGCCCCCCAGCCGGGCTCCTGGGCACCGTCCCCGCGGCGTCTGCCCCCTCCTCGCCCGCTGCAGCCCCTTCCATGTGCTGTCCGCCTCCCTCGGCTGTGGCCCCTCCTGTCGGCTTAGAACAGACGCAGCCCCACGGACGTGGACTTCACTTCCCCGTGTTTTACTTCTGTCTCCTTCACGAGCCTGCGAGTCCCGTCAGAGGCCAGGGATGCCGTCTTACTGATCTCGGCGTGGCCAGTACCAGGCTGGGTGGAGAGTAGATGCCGGATGTGTGCTGACTGGCCCTTGGTTGTGTAGCTGGACAGACACACGGTTAGCCGGACAGACACATGGAAGCAGAGCCCGTGTTTCCCCTGGAGCCACCGTGGGGCAGAATCTGATTAGGCAGACCGAGACCAGGATGGAAATTGTTCCAGATAAGACTCAGTTTTTCTCCTTCTCAAGTGGAACTACCCATTTTTTTTCCAGTTACTGTTTTTGAATGCCGACTCTATTTGGCATGGTGGGGGCTAGAGCCCAAGAGGTATAAAGTGTGTCTCTTTTCTCATGAGTCTTCAGATTTAGCTGTAAAACCTGCACGCGACGACAGAGCAGGGCACGGCTGAGCAGGGGCCGGGGCCGCGGAGGGGAAGAGCCCAGCGCCCTCCGGGATGAGGCTTCCTGGCGTCGACAGGGTGGGGGTTGGTGGGCTGGCTGACGGGGGTGGAGTAGACGGGTGGTGGGGGTGGACGTCGTGGAGCCCATCCCATGGAACAGTAGGGTCTGAACGAGGTGTGGCCGTCGAGCGAGTGTGACGACGGCAAGTTCATCAGGACTGGCTCCGGACAGACGGCCTTCCTGGAATTAACCGACGGTGGGTCTGTCTCTCTTTCTAGACTCAAACCATGAATTACGTGGGGCAGCTGGCAGGCCAGGTGTTCGTCACCGTGAAGGAACTCTACAAGGGGCTGAATCCTGCCACCCTGTCGGGATGCATCGATATCATCGTCGTCCGCCAGCCCAACGGGAGCCTCCAGTGCTCGCCCTTCCACGTGCGCTTTGGGAAGATGGGGGTCCTGCGCTCCCGAGAGAAAGTGGTGAGAGCATAGGACCCAGTGGCCTGGGGGGCCAGGCTCTCTCTCTAAAACCTAAAATCATCGTGTTTCTGCCTTTGAAGATTTTATTTATTTATCTGACACAGAGAGAGAGGTCACAGTAGGCAGAGCAGCAGGCAGAGATAGAGGGGGAAGCAGGCTCCCCGCTGAGCCAAAGTCAGATGCTTTGCTAACTGAGCCCCTCAGACGCCCCTCATGTTTCTGTCTTTGGACAGAGCTTTAGGCCTCCGGAGCTGTGGCTTCACCCTGGGAAGGACTGGTCACTGAATTGATAAGTACTAACTCGAATTGTGTTAAATTATTCCAAGACATGGGGCAAAAATCAGCTAGTTATTAAGCTTGTGATTTGTGTGAGTCAGACATTCAGACCAAGGGCGGCAGGGCTTGTTTGTCTCTGCCCGTTGCCCTCTGGAGCCTCGGCCAGAAGACCTGTCCAAAGATGCTGTCCCTCGCTGGCCTGGGGTCTCCTGGCTGGGCTGTCACCTGAGGCTCGTGGCCATGACGCCTACACATGGCACGTCCGTGTGGCCTGAGTAGCTCCACAACATAGCTGCTGGATGCGGGGTGACCCTCTCCAGGGGAAAGGAGCCGGGGGCCCCCGT
Organism: Mustela nigripes; assembly: GCF_022355385.1. NCBI lineage: Eukaryota > Metazoa > Chordata > Mammalia > Carnivora > Mustelidae > Mustela > Mustela nigripes. Next base: position 8,001,281 of record NC_081563.1, read on the forward strand.
GTCCTGACCTGGGTGCAGACGTTCCAGGAGCCGGTCCTGCACGGGGCACCTCTGCGCGGGGTCGGCGCTGGGGCAGGTAGACGCCGTTTCTGATGGCTTGCCTGACTGAGACGGGGAACTGTGCCATCGTTTGGGGCGTTTGTGGGTAAAGGAGATGTGTACAAAGGCAGGGCACCCCCTCGAGGTTTCCTGTTTGAGTCAAGCGTGTTTTTCCTTCAGGTTGACATAGAAATCAACGGGGAGTCTGTGGATTTGCACATGAAATTGGGAGATAACGGAGAAGCATTTTTTGTTCAAGAGACCGATAATGATCAGGTAAGGAGACCGGCGGCCACTGGGACTTCCTAGTTTTGAGTTTTGAGCGATGCTTCTCTAGAGGGCCCAGCGGAAGTTTGTGTGGAGAAGTGACACTGCTGCGGGGCCTTGTAGACCGTCGCAGCAGAGAAGCGTGGCTGCTGACCTGTACCGGGGATCTGGGAGCCCCACGGGGTGGGTGCGAGCCGTGTCCGAGACCCCGCCGTCCTGGCCTGCTTCCTCCTGCTGTCTCCGAGGAGACGGGAACCGGATCACGCCGAGCTGTCGTCCAAAACACCCAGGTTACTCTGGCATGTCAGGTCTCAGAGGGCTGAACGTTCTAATTTTTGTGTAGTGTGTAACCACATCACTTTCATTTTTTGTAATTTAAAACAATTTTAACAGCTCTACTAAGATACAGTTTGTGTACTGTACGCTTTCTCTGTTGCAAATGTACAGTTTGGGGGTTTTCAGGTTTCTCCAAAGAGATGTCGCACGGTCAATTTTAGGACATTTTCATCGGCCCAAGAAGAAACCCTGTGCCCTATAGCTGTCGCTTCCCTGTATCCCCCAAGCCCCCGCCCCGTCACCTTCCTGTGCCCTCAGTAACCTCTCCTTCACTTTCTGTTTCTCTCAGTTTCCCTGTTCCGAGCTTCCCCACGAACGCAGTCCCAAGTGTGTTGTCATCGCGCCTGGCTCCCTTCCCTTCTCATGAAGCTTTCGGGGCTCGCCCGTCCCGTCGCCGGGCTCCGGGCTTCATCCCTCTGTGGGGCTGCATCATCACCCATGGTGTCCGCGCACCACACTGGTTTGCCCTTTTGTGGGCTCGTGGACATCTGGGTCGTGTCCACCTTTTGGCTGTCAGGAAGGATGCCGCTGTGAGCGTTCCTGCGCAAGTTTTTGCGTGGACAAATGGCTTTGTTTCTCTTGGGTCCGCACCCAGGAGCAGAAGCTCCCCGTCACATGCTAGCGGTGTGTTCCATGTTCGAGGAACGGCCGCTCCATTTGACGTGCCCACAAGCAGGGCATTGGCTTCGCGCTTGTCCACATTCTCATGGCCACCTGCCCTGGACCGCGGGTCTAGCTGTCCTCGGGGCGAGCAGGGACGTCTCACCGGGGCGCTGCCGTGCGTCTCCCTGATGACTGGTGAGCCGAGCATCTCTTCACAGGCTGGCTGGCCGTTTGTATTTGTTCTTTGGAGAAAAATCTGTTCAGATCTTTTTGTGATGGGTTTTTGTCTTTTTATGATTAGTTTGTCATGGATGTCTTTGCTTGCTTGATGATATTCCTTGAAACATAAAACTTTTACATTTTGATGAAGTCCAGTTTTTTTTTTTTTTTTTTTTTAATCCTTTTGTGGCTTCTGCCCTTGGCATTCTGCCGAAGAATCCTTTGCCAAATCCAAGGTCATGAAGATTTATCTCGATGTTTTCTTCTTAGAGAAATCGCTTTTTCACTCTTAACTTCTTCGAGAAAATGTGGAAGGGATGCTGTGTTGGGATTCCTCAAGAAAATCCACTTAGACTAGTTCTTTTACAGGAAGATAGCGTGATGCCAAAGGAACAGCTAAAAAGCTACAGGGTCAAAAGAATGCACATGGTTTCAGTTTCAGAATAAAATGGTCCCAGGCTCCTCCTCTTTTTGGTCTCCTCAAAGGTGTGATGTAACGGGAGGACCAGCATCCTCGGCCTGTGCCCCCGACTTCTGTAATTATGTCCCTGTCCGCAGGGCCGGCTCTGAGAGTCACTCATTTGTAATTATTAATTCTTGCCATCTCAGATGGATGCTTGCCTTCCAAATTTCTGTTGTCCCTTAGCTTGGACAGATTTTACACTGTGGGAGTTGAAGAAGCGTTTTGGGCCAGGCTTCCATGGAAGCTGCAGGGGCTGGAGCCTGCTCTGCTGGCCTGAAGGGTGCCTGGGGGCGGGGCGGGGCTTCGGGGGGCGGGGCTGGGTATGTTCTGCCCCTTAGGGATGGCCCTGGCTACCCTGGAAGGCTGCTGCAAGTTGGAGAAGCCTGTGTTCCTCATCACCTGAGTGCCCCAGGATCCAGGCCCCCTCTGCCTATGGAGCTTTGCCCCTTCCCTGCCCATGTGGAGACCTTTCTTTGCTTTTAACCTCGTGTCGGCACTGTCGGCCTTTCTTCTGGGTTTGGCCCATTGAGCAGCTGGTCGAGATGACCTCTCACCTCCCAGCCCAAGGCTTGGTCTCAGATGTTCTCTGCACACCTGTAGCACCTCGAGTGTTCTCGAACCTGCTGTAAGGGGTTAGCAGGGGGGTTCTGTTTCTCTCTTCTCCTTTGTATATGTTCTTTCCTTCTTGTTACCAAGTGTCTCCTAATAAATAAACCAATAATAAAAATGATTAATAATAATTATTACCTATAATTATGAGCTGTAATTATTAATATAAATAGTAATAATAATAAGAAAATGATTGTTATAGTTTTTAGATGATTATTATACCTTATTAGACAACTTATATGGTAAATCATTATTAAACAACTTAAATGGACCTGCCATGTATTTTTTCCTTTAGTTTTTAAGAGGAGAGTCGGTATCGAATTGACTAACGGCCGAATACCTGGATGGCTCTGGTGTAGGCAGGCACTTGGGGTGGGGGGTGTCAGCTGTATTTTTGTTTTTAATTACTATCATCTTAATTCAGTGCATATTAAAAAATGTATACACATTCTCTCTTTTACAGGCAAACATGTGCAGGCACGTACACATACCCACACACGCCACCATATACACTCACCCCCTTCCCCTGCACTGAAATGCAAAGTTGAGCCCAGTTCCCAGGTAATGTGATGATTCAAAGCTCATTTTTCTCTCTTTACTGTGGATACTTCAAACACTTTGGGTGCCCTGAAATCACTCATTACCTTGCTTTGCTATAATTACAAAAATGTGGGACTCGATACAAAATGCCGTAGAGTGCATTGCTGATTCGTGGTTGGCTATCCGGATCTGGCGCTGCCTCCAGCCCGCGGTGGCCATGACCGCTGGTCCCGCCGCCCCACATATCCCTCCCCGAGGGCGCTCGCTCTCCTGAAGGAACACTGGCCAGCCTTTGGCACCCCTTGCCCCTTAAACCCAAATTAATAAGGTTCTTTGAAGTCTTTCTTCTGCCCTTCAGGAGGTGATCCCCACGTACCTGGCCACCTCCCCCATCCTGTCGGAGGGGGCCTCGCGCATGGAGAGTCAGCTGAAGAGGAACTCTGTAGACAGGATCAGAAGCCTGGACCCCAGCACGTCCGCCCAGGCCTTGCCTCCCAGTGAGGCCGCTTCGAGCAGCTCTTTAGTGAAGAAGAGAAGGAAACGGAGGAGAAAGTCGCAGCTGGACACCCTGAAAAGAGACGACAACACGAACACGTCTGAGGACGAGGACATGTTTCCCATAGAGATGAGCTCGGATGACCAGGCTGACCCCCTGGACAGTAGCAGGTAAACGTGCGTGAAAGCTGGGGCCTGTGTGGGGTCAGGCACGTTTGTTCTCTGAGATGATTCTCACAACTTGTTTTTCGCCCCAGTATTCCTTATTCTTTTTTTTTCTTTTTTTAAAGATTTTATTTATTTATTAGAGAGAGAGAGAGGGCAAGCGTGAGCAGGGGGAGGGGCAGGAAGGGAGGGAGGGGGAGAAGCAGGCTGAGCAGGGCCTGACCCCGGGGGTCCATCCCAGGACCCTGGGACGTGACCTGAGCTGAAGGTAAAGGCTTACCGATTGAGCCCCCCAGGTGCCCAGTGTTCCTTATTCTTATGTGAATGCATCTTAGACTGAGTGTTAGAACTCTGTGGCCCCAACCTCAAGGGGCAGAAACATCTGAGCTGGCTTACAGCTATAAGGTGGTCGGTCCTCGTCTGGCCGCCTCAGCATCTAGGACGGAACCGAGGGACAGAGAAGCAAGCAAACGAATACTTCATGCACGAAACCCTGTTTCAGAGCCTGCTTGCTCTTATTTGGGCCCTGACTGAAGTCCCGGCCTTTGGGGTGATGTGTGGCTGGGGACTAATCTGTGACAGCTTTCAGGTTATAAGGATGTGCAGAACGTGACCAGTTGTCTCTCCAAGCAGACTTTTCCTTTCCAGTTCTGACTAGGCTTGAGGTTTCATGGGTCATCTTTGCTTTTACCTGGGTGGTGAAATTCGGTTTCTGTGTATTACTATTTTAGTGAAAATGGCCAATTTTAAGACAAAACTCATTTGTAAAGTATATTTGATATTTCAGATCTTTATGTAATTCAGTTTTTTTTTTTTTTTTTTTTAATGGGGGTGTTGTTGAGGGAGAGAGAGACTGTCAGGCAGACTTCCTGCTGAGCGCAGAGCCTGATGCAGGGCTCAATCTCACGGCCCTGAGATCACGACTTGAGCCGAAATCAAGAGTAGGAAACTTCACTGACTGAGCCACTCAGGCGCCCCTAAAATTCAGTATAATTTTTGATAGTTATTTTGTATCTTGTTAACATGAAAAAGGGATCGGGAACATCAGGACTGTCCCTCTGCTTCATTATTCAGATTAGGACTTCTTTCCCCCCTCTGGCTAAAAATACAGGCAAACTGGCGGTGACACGTTTCCTCACTATAGCCTCTAATCTGCTGTAGGCTCAGAAACTAGTGGTTGGGCTTATTATAGTTGTAGTCCCTGCATGGCTTTTAGTTCCAGAACTTAGTGAGGGATATTTCAGGGAACATCAGAAGTACGGACCGACAGCCTCTGTGTGACTGCAAGAGGTAATTATATTTTTGTTATTAGTGCACTCTACCTGAAACAAGGTAGCTTTGCAGTCGTTTTGTCATTATTAGAGTCATTTGGTTTATATCATTTATTTGTTCTGCTAGGTGAAGGATTGTCTGTGTGTGGTCATTCACTTGGCAGCCTCCTGTGACAGCAAGACTTTTCAGCCTCCTGGGTCCGTTTCGGGACCGCGGTGTAACATGACCAGCAGGGTCACCTTTACACACGTCTGTCAGCCCAGAGACTTGAATAGAGTCTTTTTTTTTTTTTTTTTTTTAAGATTTTTATTTATTTATTTGATAGAGATTACAAATAGGCAGAGAGTCAGAGAGAAACAGGCCCCCTGCTGAGCAGAGAGCCCGATGTGGGGCTTGATCCCAGGACCCTGAGATCATGACTTGAGCCGAGGCAGAGGCTTAACCCACTGAGCCACCCAGGCGCCCCGAATGCAGTCGTTTTAATGAGCTTTATAATCCAACCAAAGCACAAACACATTGACGCGTGCCTGTGTGTCATGCTTTCCCTCCTTACTGCCTCCAGTGTGCCTGGGTGGGTCAGAAAGAGATGGTGTTCATTGACAAAGAACTTAGCTAATCAAGATAAAAGGGAAACTTGCCTTCATTATGAATCTGTCGCACATAATCACTAATAATTCTTTGACTTTAGTCTTTTTCTTCTTTTTTTTTTTCCCCTCCAGAACTCTTCCTAATGATATACCTGTATTCCAAGAAGATGTTTCTAAGGAAAGCCCTTCCCCAATCATGACTTACCCTCAGTCAGCATCGTACCCTAATTCTGATAGAGAGTGGTCACCCAGCGCCAGGTGAGTTGCTGGGGGACGTGTCTAATAATAGTGAAATATAAGTAAAAAGTGAAAAAATGCGGGTTAGAGTAGGAGGTATAGATTCGGATTGAAAAAGGACATGTGCAGACCATAAACTTCTGATGTCATAATCAAGCTGTAAATCTGGCTCTTCACTCCCCGCAGGTGACCTTGAAAGAAAAGCCTCTCCAGTTCCTTAGTGCTGATTGTCAGCAGGAGAAAACAGGTGGCTGAGCCTTTCTTGACACTTAGCCCTCCAGTACGATTCCAGAGCCACCAAGATGGTTCTGAGCTGTTAGAATGACGCCTTCTCCCCGTGCTTAACCCCTTCTGCTGAAACCAGGAATATTTCCCTGAAAAAAACTCTGACGATGCCCTAGAGTTGGGGTAGAAACTTGGAGAATCAGACCTGCTCAGGCTGTGGATTGCCATCCCAAAGACCCAGGGACTGGTAGTCAGTGAGACTTCTGAGAATATGTGAGCCCTTCTCAGAAGAACCAGGAAGGGGGCAGATCTAAACCGGGTGTCCTCAGCAGGGGCTGTATCACCCCCATTAGGGCAAAAATTGGCTCTTGGGCAGCAGAGAGTTCTTAGGTATTATAATGGCTTGTGGCTCCCATGGGGCCTCACACGTAAGCAAATACGGAGTCCATCTGTGGTATTAAAGGGTCCCAGTGGAGGGAGGACCATGACAGGGAAAAAGCCTCAGCTGTCTGGGGGTATGCGAACAATGGAAAGAAGTTGAGAAACCCCGATCTTAGTGACAGGGACATCCTTGGATTCTTCGTCTTCTTCTTTTTTTTTTTTTTTTTTAAGATTTTATTTATTTGAGAGAGAGAAAGAACAATGAGCAGTGGGGAGGGGCAGAGCAAGAGGGGGAAGCAGACTCCCCACTGAGCTGGAGCCCGATGTGGGGCTCGATCCCAGAACCTTGGGATCATGACCAGAGCCAAAGGCAGATGCTTAACCCACTGAGCTTGCCCAGGTGCCCCAGGCTTGGATCATTCTTATTCCTTACGTTGTAGATGTACTTGTGGTTTGTAGTGGAAGTGTGGGAACCCTGCTGCAAAGGCTCCCTGCCGAAAGCCAGAGTCCTCCCAACAGCCCTGCTTCATTCCAGTTCCACCAGAGCGATCTCGTCAGTGGAACAGCACAGTGAGCAGGACGTGCTGGAGTCCGGGTCCCAGAGAACTAGATCAGTCCCGAGCCTGGGTCCAGGACAGCCGGTGTCGGTCTGCCCCAGTGGGGCTAGAGGCCTGCGGGGTGTCCTCGTGGAGGTCTGTCTGCAGACCTAGCCCGTGCTGTAGAAACAGAACGCTAGCTACCCAGGATGTTTACAGTTTCCAGCAGCCATCGTTAGAGGGTGAAAAGAAACTGAGAAAGTTACCTTTGATGATTGAGTTCCTTTGACCCAGCATGTCCAAAATTCCATCAAGTCGTTTCCACGAAGTTCTTAATGAGATTTTCACATTCTTGTTTTTATACTAAGTCTTTGAGATCATTGTGAATTCACATGGAAAGACCACCTTGGTGTGGACGTGTCACACTTCATGTGCTTGATAGTCATGTGCAGCTGGTGGCTGTCATATGGACAGTGCAGATATTAGACCTTCCTGGAACCTCTCTCATCATCTCCCGAGGTCTGTGGAAATGCACCCTAAGGAGGGAAAAAGATGGCATTTTAGGAAGAAAATTAGGTAGGATGGTTAGAAACCACTGTTAGGTTGGAAAATCTGTTCAGACACTCTACCTTAATTTTGAGTTTCAAATAAATGTTTAAAAAGCAACCGTGGGTATGTTCTCCCGTCTTCCATGATTTGCCTTATGAATCCAGAAGAGCGGCCGTGTCAGATCCTGCAGGTCTGACTGCTGTCATATGCAACGACAAATTAGGATAAATAGATACATTTCCATACTTGGAAGTACGTCTTTTCTTTGAAGAGACAACTGGCAGCAGAAATGATCAACTCTTTGGAGACTGCAGTTTGATTAAGCACTAAATTCTGACCAGAGAATAACAATCTTTTACGGCCATATGGATGAAATAGAAAGTGAAATGAGTCTTTTGGCAGTTTCCTGTTCTTGTGTTCAAAAAATTCATGTTGATTTCTGAGTGATTTCAACAGAGTCATTTCTGCTGTTGTCAGATGCCTAAGTATGTTCATTTTCTCGCAAATGTTATTGTGGAGAGGAGTCAAATAATTTATATGAAGTTTAATTGAATTGACCTGTGATTTTTCTTTCTCTTAATGTGTATCACGTGGTGTCCGGTAGCCCTATAGATTGCCAAAGGACTGCCCCCCGCCTGGCAGTTGCAGCCGAGGGAGGCCTTTCTAGCTCTTGCCCTCCACAGTCTTCCCACTTCCATGCTTCGGAAAGGTAGAGGGGCTTTTTCCCCACTTGGATGTCTTCGATAATCAAAATTGTGATCTAACCCGTACAAGCCTGTTTACCATTGACCAAATTACTTACGCAGACAATGCATAGACTGCGTAAATGAAACTTTTGATCTAACTCTTACAAATCTACTTGACTAACCAAATTACTTATGAAGAAAATACATAGAGATGTTTTTTTTTTCCTTTGATTAAGCATTTGTAGATTATTAGATTTTTTTCCATGACTAAATTGGATTCTCTGGAAATTATGGCTAAGCATATAGTTCTTCCAAATTTTATGGAGCGCTTTGCAAATCAGAACAATGAAATAAAAATCGGTAATATGATTTTTGCTTTGTGTCTAAGGGTTGTTCAACATACAAGTTTATAAGATCTTTTGTGTAAGGGGAGTTATTATAACTCTTTAAGTTGCTGATTAGACTGTCTGAATAATGGAATCCTATTTCCAAGGCATTTCTAGAATGGAATTTTGGAAAGTAGCATAGGTTTAGGATCATAGGTTTGTATTTTCCTCAGATGCCATGGTCTGAGGTTCTTGCCTCCATTCCTTCCATGGTGTCCACACTCCGAGCTGCGTGGTGGACCTATATGGTTTCTAAATGTTAACAAATGAAGCTCTGACTGACTTCTACACGAGAAATGTTTTCCTTTTTGATGAAAGAATCAAGTCTCAGGATATGCTTCGTTTGGAAAGTTTCATGTACAGAGGAAAGGCCATTTTGAAAGGAGGAAAACTAAGCTGTGAACAGTTAGAACTCACTTGCCCAGGCGGGACTGGCAAAATCCTCAAAACTGTTCCGTGGTTAATAAATGCATTATTTACGAAAGCCAATCACAGATCTTGTAAGCTTATTTTTTTGAACAACCCTTGACCTTAAAAGACTAAGATTTGATAATGGGAAATCTTGGACCCACCATCTTCCTTGTGAATCACACCCAGAACTGGGAGCCTTTCCCCGACTCCCCTTCTGTCAGCCTGAGTTCCACAGACCGTGCGCGGGTATTTGCGTGCAGGATCCTTCTGAGGGAGGCTGGTGTTGCCGCCATTTATGGTGGTGGCCGGCCGGGCGCCGGAGGTGGCGCTCCTAGCTCAGGGCTCGCTTCTCTGTGGATGAGTTTGCAAACCTGAATACCTCTGTGGAGACCTAGGGCTTGTGGGGTTGGCCAGGGGTCGGAATAGCAGGAATTCTGGAGTTGGCACCACAAGACACTCGTGTTCAGCATTTGCCTTCTTCTAGAGCAGGGGCTGGCTAAGGACGGCCGGTGGGCCAGCCGTGGCCCCCCATCCGTCCTCGTGGTTCTGTGGGACTGCAGCTTACTCACGTATCGTCAAGGGCCGCTTTTGTGCAGCTGCGACAGAATTGTGCGCTCTGACAAAGGTTGCGTGACTCACAAAACTTGACGAAGTTCGCTGACCCCCCGGCTCCAGAGCAAGCTCTGTCTAAAGGGCTCTGCTGACTTCAGTGCAGGGGGTACAACCATTCCTTGTTCCACAAAACATCACTCGTGTTTTATGTGGTGAAATAGAACAGCAGGAGCTGTTGGAGGGGTTGGAGGTTCGGATGCCGCGCTGCGGAGGACAGGAAGCCAGTCACAGTGGACCTTTTCTGTGATGACTCTGGAGACAAACTGGATGCTGGTCACGGTTGTAGGTACACTGGAGGCCATGACGCCCCCTCTGGACCTGGCGCTGATGTCGAATATATAATATGGACATGCTGGTGCCAGGGAGGCAGTGACCCTTTGGAGAAAAGTGTAATTACAGGACTAGAAGAGGTTGGGAGGTGATGGACACCTTACCATCTAGATGTGTGGGCGCGCAGCCTTCCTCCTGTGGGACCACTTCCTATGGGGTGGAAGAGGGGGGGGTGTGTCCGTGTGTTGGGAGACATGTCCCATCGTATATGCTCCCACGACACCCTGTCTCAGGGTCCTCCTCCACACATGGTGAAATAGAGCGTGAGGGCCACACTATAGCCACGTACCACGTGGGTGGTTTGGTGGACGGTGGGTACCATGGGCGATGAACCAGCCTCTGAGCCTTTTGGTTTGAAATGGAGGGGAGAGAGAGAGAAAGAGAGAGCGGTGAGTCTCTTTGGTTCAAATGGTCAGACTGAAGAGATCTGGGACCAGTTTAGCCATTAAGGGTCCCTGTTGGTTTGATAGGTTTCATCTGTGACTGCTCCTTGTCCTGACAGGAAGCTGTATTCTGCGGGAGTTGACATCTAACTCAGGTTTGTGAGGCCAGGAGGGGACTCAGGAGAGTGTGAGGGCTGCGGAAGAAGGTGCAGAAGGAAAACATGGCGGCTTCATGTAACACCGTTGTCTTGCTCTGGGGGAATTGATGCAGGAGAAGGCAGGGAGAGGTTAAATGGATATATTTTTTCATCCAGATGTTGTTTAGGATACTGTGAGAAGTTTGTAGACAAGGTGATGATTCTGGGCTGGTCACTCTGGCTGGACAGAGGGAAAACTTTGTTCAGGTCTCAAGAGGAGAAATAGGAAACATTATAGAGACAAGAACAAAAGTTACAACCACTTAAAAACTGGCCTGAGAATTAAGCCATATGATATGTTGTTACAGAGCAAGCTTTAGCCAACAGGTGGATTTTGAACTATTCCTGGAAGATATTTAATGAAATCTCAACACAGAGGCTCCTGGCGTGTTAGGAAGTTTGAGTTTATTCTTGGCATTTGGAATTTGTGGCAAAATTAGCACGTGATACAGTTTCCCTGTTTTCGAAGTCAGTGCAGATTCATAAACCTTTAAAAATTGAGTATAATGGGTACGTATCTGAGATGGGCAGGACCCCCTTTGCAGCCGAGAGCCGACAGACGCAGTTTGGGAGTTGAGACCACAGGAGTGGGGAGCTCAGGGTGAGGTGGAGAGAGACAGATGGTTTTGAGAGGAGAACACACTTTTCCATTCTACTTTCTTCTCTCTTTTCTTCAGTTTTTCCTTTCTAAATGTCTCTTCTCATCTTTGCTTGAAACTGGGGGGCAGGTTGGGATAGGTTCCCCAAAAGGGGAGCGTCTTCCTCCTGGCTGTGTGTTCTGTGGACCCCTGGTGGCCAGAGAGGGGAATGTCATGAAACTTGTGTGCATTTTCTGGGCTGAACCATAGAATTCTGGACCAAAAAAATCTAACAAAGTTTCCCTTCCCAGTTTAATCATGGATTTGTGTTTTTCTTAAGTCCTTCAGGTTCTCGACCTTCAACACCTAAAAGCGATTCAGAATTGGTCAATAAGGCCACCGACAGGACGATGCAGAAGAGTAACCTAGAAATGCTCTGGCTATGGGGAGAATTACCACAAGCGGCAAAGGTAAGCCTCCCCACCCCCATTTCTGCCAAATATCGAAGATAGTTTCCAAAAACATGAAACGCATGATCTTTTCTTTGAAGAAATTTCATTTCATATTCCAGTCTATTAAAAGCATCTCGAATATTTTACTATAACTTTTTTTTTTTTAATATTGTAAAGCTTCTAGAAGATGCTACAACTTCTTGTATCCCCAGTAGAGGGTTGTAATATGAATGAGTGAATGAGTAAACATGGAAAGCATTCCTATGGAGAATCCAGATGGGCAACTTTTTGGAGGGAATGTCTGTTGAGGTAGAGCTGTGGGTTCTTTCTTTTTCTGGATTATATTTAGCTTTCATGGAAAACGCGGATTTCTCTGCCTGCGTGCTGTAGCGCCGACTGAACCAGCCATCTTTTCAAACTCATGGCATTTGTCATTGGAGAAGTGGCTTGGAAGTGCTAATGCATCACTTCTTCTGGCAAAAGGCTTCCAAGCACAGAGGTGCTGTAGCGTTTTCTTGCTGTGCGAGAAGCTGTGAGATCGGGTACAGGAACCGGCACTTTCCCTTTCCCTCCAACCCATAAATTGCATTCTTGTTTTTGACCGGACAAATCTTTTCCGTAACAGGACACTCCTTGGAGAAGTAGAATCAGAAATGTTCATTTCTCACTCAGGCGAACCACCCACTTGTTGACTTAGTTTTGGGGGTAAACTTTATTGAAATAGAGCCCGTGCACAGAGGAAAGCCCACATCGTAGGTGCACAGATTGGCACATGTTCACGCCGTGAATGTGTCCAGAGAGAAGCAGAGCTTACTCAGCCACTGGGAAGCCCCCACTTTTGCAGTTACTGCTCAGCCTGCCCCCCCAGAAGGACAAACACCCTCCTGCCTTTCACAGCAGAGATTAGCTTGGCGACATTCATCGTGCTGTTGTGTGTAATTCTAATTCCCTTATTGTCGCTGTGCTGCGAACTGCCCGTCCCGCGACTGTCCTGCCCGTCCCGTGCATGGACACTGAGGACTTGAGCTTCTCTTGTTTCTTGGCCTTTCCCGATCCCTTTCCCTTTCCCGATCCCACAGCCTTCTCAAGGGCCGTTCATGTTTTATATGAAAGTTTGTTCGCTCTGGAACTGGCGTTCTGCTGTTTAGATTCTTCTGGCGGAAGGGAAATCACCAGGTGACGCCCGAGGCTTGACTGTCTCTGCCAAATGGGCAGACGGTTGTGCAGATGTTAATGGGTTCATGGTTTTTCTTCGGTTAACTCCTTTTTTCTCTTTGCCCACGCCCTGACCATTCTGTCTGTCTGTCTCTCTGCCCCTTTGACATAGTCATCTCCGCACAAGATGAAAGACTGCAGCCCATTAAACAGTAGAAAAATCTGTGATAAGATACACTTTCAGGCCATCCAGAGTGAGTCTTCGGATGCGTTTAGTGACCAGTCGCCAACCATAGCCAGGCCTCCCGGGCTGCCCATTCCGGAGCCGGGCAAGCCTCCCACAGAGATGCAGTTTGCGAATGAAGAAGACGTTGAGGCCTTGGGGGCGGCAGCCCCGCCTCTGCCTACGATCGAAGAACCTAAACCCCTCTCTGCCAGCGTAGCCGCGACAACAAGCAAGATGGATTCTCCGTCCAGGAAAAAAGGTGGGAAGGCTGGCGGGTCGCAGCAGATGGGGGGCTCTGCACGTTCCCAGTCCTTCCCTCCGAAGGCCTGAGGATGTCAACGGGGAAGCTGGACCGGGACAGCTTTCCGCTGAAGATGTTATCAGAATTTAGTTATACAGTCAGACAGAAGGAGCCCTTGGGGTGGTGTCACAAGCCCCTTTACTCTCTAGATCGGGGTGCTGGCATCCCGAGGGGTGAAGTCTTGGGGCTCCAGAGGAAGCCGATTGTTGAGCTAGTCCTGGTCTCCTCACCCCCTGCCCCTCAGTTTCTGTCAGCACCTTGCCTGGTTTTAATTTCTGCGTGACAGGGTCACTGTTTGCGAGGGTCACTTGTTTATATCTGTGTTTGCTGGGAGCTCCCGTACTAGAACGTGCGTGCTCTGTGGGGTCAAGAACCATTTGGCCTGCTTTGCCTGTTTCCTCTGTGCTCAGAATAGTCTTGCTCCGAACTGCTGGTTGAGTACACGCCTGGTCGCCCGGCAGGAGGGATGACGTCAAGCCTGTCCTGTTGACCACGTGGTTAACCACGTGGTGCGCTTTTCTAGATTTCTATCAACCAGTGACGTCATTCTCTGGCAGAAGGAAACAGGAAGTCCACGGTCGTGGTGTGCAGTGACTGTGGATGCACCGTGTGGGCCCCCGGGCCTGGGACTGTGCATCCCAGGACGTGTTTAACGAAAGCCTTCCTCACTGAATGATGGTGGCGATGGCTTCAGTAGACCGAGTGCTCAGGACACATCAGGCCCTTCACAGCTGGGGGCGTCGCTCAGCAGCGTTGCGTGACTCGGTCACGCACACTTCGGAGCAAACGTGCATTATGCTTCAGTGCTTTCTGGAGCTGCTCGGAAGTCCGTGGAGGACCAGGGCTCTGACCTGACCCCTTTGCTCTTCCAGACAAACGAAGCAGGCATCTGGGGGCTGACGGCGTCTACTTGGATGACCTCACAGATATGGACCCTGAAGTGGCTGCCCTGTATTTTCCCAAAAAGTAAAATTTCTTTTTATTCTTCGTATCATTTTCTGTGTTTGTCTGTGTGAGTCTGGTTCCCCCCACCCTTACATGTGATTGGAAAGTGAGTAAGAAAAGGGAGCTCCGATTCTCCTGTGAAAATCTACCAGTAAATAACGGACTTTCTCCGGAGTCCCGTGTGGATAGTTCTGTGTGGCTGGCTTCCCACCTCCTGAACAGGAATGAAGGCACGAGGCTGGCTCCTGTGGGGACACCGCGGTCGTGTTGTGAGGGGGCACGAGGCGGTGACCCGTCACCCAAATCAGTGGCTAAAAGGGGGCAGGTGCACAGCCCTCTCCGTCCCGAGGAGAGATTCTCCCGTGGCCTCTGAGACCCCTGTTCCGTTTTGTGATGTGCAGGGAGGGCTGGCTCCTCGGAGGGTGTAGCAGAGATCTGTGGCCTCTGAGGACAGTGTGCTTTCTCTGCCGTTCCTTTCACGTAGGCTCGGGAGGGGACACAGGGAGGACAATAGGCTAAAACAATTGTCTCTCCCCAAGTAGTGGGTTTCACTTGTCCGTCTTTGTCCCGGTCCTGAGATGACCTCCTTTGCGACTCCGCGGGCCAGCGCGATGTCACCTCTCCTCTTCCTCCTCCCAGCGGGGATCCTTCCGGGCTCGCCAAACACACCAGCGACAACGGAGCCCGGTCAGCCAACCAGTCCCCGCAGTCCGTGGGCAGCTCTGGCATCGACAGCGGCGTGGAGAGCACCTCGGACAGCCTGAGGGACCTGCCGTCCATCGCCATCTCCCTGTGCGGGGGCCTCAGCGACAACCGGGAGATAACCAAAGGTACTGCCCGGAGCCTGGCCCTGGCGCCAGTCTTTGAGCCACGAGCGCCCTCTCGTGGCCAGCGGCCAGATCGTCTGGAAGCTCGGGCTTCTCTGTTGAAAGTGGCTTTTCACTTGGCTGGTTCCCCAGAGCACAGATGATTCGCTGTAGCTCACGGGCCTTATGCAATTCTGTTGGTCACACACGGCTTCGGGGCCACTTGTCGTCGGGCGTGTTTGCTGAGCACCTGTGTATGTCTCCCTGCCTTGTGCCCGCCCTGCAGTGGTGCCCTCTGGGAGCCCGCAGCCCAGGGGCAATGTCGGGGTCACGGAGTCACAGGGCACTGGAAGTGTGTAGAAAGGCTGTGGGGTCTTGGGGAGGGAGAGACGTCTGGATCTGAGCACATTCAGGGGCGCTTGCCAGCTGGATCTCCGGGGTGCTCATAGGCTTGGCGTACGTGGTGAATTAATTCATGGTGTCCATCAGATTCAGAACCGTGGTTTCCCAGTGTCTCGTGACAGCTAGGTGGTGAGGTGGTCCTAAGACCCCCAGCGGATGCATCAGCTGTCACCAACTGACGAACCCTTCGAGTGGCATCAGAGGCCCCAAGTGTCGCTCTCTTGCCCCTCTACCACTGCCTCCACTCACACTGTTCTCTCTTTTTCGTCAGCCCCCTCCCCCCACCATGGTCTGTTTTTCCAGTGGGGAAGGGGTGAGGCAGTGCACTTCACCCCTCACCACCCCTTCCCTTCCTGCCCTGAGCTGCCGTCCTAGACTCCTGCCTCTATCCCGGAGTCCCGCAGGGCTCCGTGAAGTTCTCACACAAAGGCTGGGGCTCCTTGCTCTGGAACCTGAACTAGCTAATCCATCCCCCTGGAGCTGAACTGAAATACATAGTTCAATGTGCTCCAGCTGGTTTAGTCCCTCACAAGAAGTCTTTCGAAGACCTCCTCCCCTGTAATAGCCACGTCACGTGTGCGTATCTCTAGCACCAGCCACTGTGGGACCTTGAAGAGGTGCGAGGGGCTGGTGTCCCATGGCACCCGCTCTCCTGTACACTCGCACTGAGTGTCCTTCCAGGGGTCTGCTCAGATGAGGCCAGAAGCCCGTGAGCAGGAGCCCCTGAGGAGAGCACCTAGCGGCATGAATTCGGGTTCCAGAGGTACCTGTCGTGGCCAGGCTGGGTCAGCCTCTTGACCAACGGGTCTCTTCCTGCTGGACAGGTCTGGGATCTCCTGGGTTGGTTCTGTTCAGGGTCTATAGGACCCTCCCCTCCCCCCTGGGGAAGGAATGGGGACAGATTAGTGACAGAGAGGTGGTCAGAGCCCACATCAGGGCTCAAGCCAGGGCCAGCTGAGTGGGGGACATTGAGTGGAGGCCAGAGCTCATCACAGAAGCTAGAATCAGGGCTGAGGCCTTCCCTCCTCCCAGAACGTGGTGGGGTTGGGTCAGCAGGTCAGGCCTCATGCTGTCTTCCGCTCTTCCTCCATGTGACAGTGACCAGCACCTCGCCCACTGACATCGAGCGAGTTCTTGCTTTAGGCTGGACATTGGCTTCCTAGCCTCACAGCCGCCAAAGAAGCGGGCGTGGTTCTTGATCCGCATGTTACAGATGAGGAAGCTGAGGCTTGAGGGAATTAAGTACTTGCTCCGCATAGGCTTACACGGGTAAAAGTGACTGAAACTGGGTGGCCTGGTTTCCCAGCCTCCTTACCAGTCACCTGCTTCTGGAGATGCGTGGGGAAACTGGATTTTCCACACGCCTGCTCCCCGCCTCGCTGCCGGGGCATACGCTTGCCCCACAGCCTCGGACGCCCTTGGCCGCCCCCATTTCTGCACAGACGCTGCCCCCAAACTCAGGCCCCTTTATAAACGCATTTGAAGGATTGTCTACGTAGCTGGAATGTGTCGGCTCCGAGACGGCACTTGTGAACTAGCAAGGGAAACGTAAGCCTGTTTTTCTGAACAAGATATTCCTTCTGTTTTCTCCTTATTCCTGCGATCTCTTTCACAGATGCATTTCTGGAGCAAGCCGTGTCGTATCAACAGTTTGTGGACAACCCGTCTCTGATCGATGACCCCAATCTCGTGGTGAAGATTGGGAATAAGTAGGTTCCTCTTGGAAGTCATTTTGGCCGTCTCACAGTACGGTTTGCATTTCAGTTTTTCAAAAGCAAAGATCCAGACAATAGACCTTAGAAATACATAAGGTGAAGTCTTTGTTAAAATTTATTATTACCTCTTCACCGTAGGCAAAGCACTGTGTTGTTCTATAGCTGGTAGGTTGGTATAAGTGTCAATCTTGTGGGTTTTAATACTCACCCGTACTGGATTTTTAAAAGATTTATTTGTTTATTTTAGAGAGAGAGAGAGAGAGCGAGAGAGCGAGCATGAGCAGAGGGGGACAGAGGGAGGGGGAGAGACAAGCAGACTCATGGCTGAGTGCAGAGCCCGAGGTGGGGCTCGAGCTCATGACCCTAGATCATGTTGAGCCAAAACCAAGCGTGTAGGGCGTGTAGCTGACTATGCCACCCTGGCGCCCCCGGACTAGGTTTTGTACCGGAAAGTATCTAGTCTCAGCCCTTGGCCTCTGAGCCTCAGGCCCACATCGTCCACGGGCGTTCGCAGCACAGACTGCTTAGCTACCCGTGAAAGCTTTGGTGTCTGAGGTCAGGGACTGTGCAGGTGTTTTTGTAGCAAACTTTTCTTCCCGAGAGGAAGTCAGGTGTTTAGGTCCTAACTTGGGGTACCTAGCTGCCATTTCCACGAAGTGTGGCAGGAAATGCCCTCGGCACGTCGGTGGCTGGATAGCCGGGGAGCTCGGGCTCACCTCCAGCTGGCCGCGGGCTCCCACCGCCTCCACTGGTCTCCGCTTGGCCCCCAAGAGTGGCTGCTGAGGCGTTGGCAGGGTGAGAGGCAAATGGGGAAGGCCGGCTGTTGGCCACAGTCTTGGGCTCATTACGGACCCAGCTGGGGTTCCAGAGCTTTCCTAGACTGTGTCTGGTGACACTAGGAAGATTTTTCAGTCCGAGCCACGGTCTTTGACATCTGTTTCATTTTCCCACGTCAGATATTATAACTGGACGACAGCAGCGCCTTTGCTCCTGGCAATGCAGGCCTTCCAGAAACCTTTGCCAAAGGTGAGCTTGACCACGAGTTGGAAGAGGTGGCACTATCATGGGTAGACGACGCTGGGCGGCTGGAATTTAACTTCGACTTTAGAAGCAAAAGTTAATTACATGGTTTTCTTTTGATGTTCATGACCATTGAGGTCAGGAGTTTAGAACCCGCCTCGCTTGCACCCTGAATGTCCTTCCCCTTCCTGCTGCTCATCAGGGCAAAACTTCCCGACTGGGGCAGCGCCGGATCGCATCCTGCCTCCTCCGGGTTCCTTTCCTGACACCTGCTGTGCTCAGGACGTCAACGCAATAGAAATACCCTTTAGCTTGCAGGGGTTTAGCTCACAGAAGATGGGCGCATGGCTCCTTAGCTGAGGTTTTGTGGTACTCACTCTGAATCTTTTTACAAGCTGTCAGTAGGTCTTTGACTCTGTTTGTGGTGTTTTTAATGTAGAATTAGTTTTAAGTATAGAATTTGTCCATCCTTTAAGGCTGTTGGATCTCGTATTATACTTAGAATGGCCCTACTTCCCCATTTCCGAAACTTATGAAAATATGCCAGCTTTTCCCCTAGTACTTTCTTTTTTCCCTTTTTTATGTAGGCTCCATGCCCAGTGTGGAGCCCAGTGCGGGCCTTGAACTCACAGCCCTGAGATCAAGACCTAAGTGGAGATGAAGGGTCGGATGTTTAACCCCCTGAATCACCCAGGCACCCCTCCCCAGCACTTTCTTAAATGTCTGATCTGTCTCGATTTTATTTTGTGAGTGAGTGAGCTATCAGGAGCTCAATCAGTTTGTTTCCAGCTGGTTATGAATCAGGAAGCTCTGTAGGAAACAGAATGACTATGAGTAGCTTGAATAACAGCCTTTTTCATCTGACGTCGTAAGAATCTTTGAGGTTGGTAGTTTCAGGGTCAGCTTCTCCATGACTGTCTTGCCTTTCCCTTTATGATCTCAAGGTCACTGTCCCCGACTTCTTCCTCTCAAACAGCCTTACCCCTATAGGAAGGGTAGGGACTGGCTTCTCACGTTTCATTGGCCGCAACTTGGTCACATGATCACCTCCAAGCCACTTGCTGGCAGAACAGTGGACGATCGATCGGGAATGGGGTAGACCAAGCGAGGTCAGAACCTGTGGCGCCCGATTCTTGAACAGTTTCCAACGTGCTGGCGAGAAAGGAAGGGGATGATGTGCCCAGGGAGGCAAGTAACCGGGTCCGGCATAGCTTCCTCATTATCTCAGTATCTTTTGCTAGATAACGTCCCCCCGCCCCAATATGCAGTTAGAGCTACAGCGTGTATGATTATTTCTTTATGGATTTAGTCTCCTTTCTGGATGTTGTCTTCTGTCCATGTATATGTTTACTCATGTACCAAAATGCATTCTTTTAATTATGATAGCTTTTCAATTTTAATATGTAGTAAGGCTTGTACCAACTTGATAATATTCGTCTGTCTGAATTTTCTTGGCAGTTTTTGTTTTATAAATGAACTTTAGAATCGCTTTGTCTAGGTATGGAAATAATCCTGCTAGTTTTTTTTTTTCTTCTAATTGCGGTTTTGTTACATTTATGGATGAGTTTAGGAGGAATAGGGTAATACACACCTGTCTGCGTTATCCTCTTTGCGAATAGTGTTTTCATGGTTTGCTTTTCCGTGAATTCAGTTTCTTTTGTATCAAGTAGAGACTTTTAAATGCTAAAAAGAAGCACACCGATGGGGGGAAATATGTGAATTTTTTTTTTTTTTTTTTAATCTCTCACTTTATCTGAATCCTGTTTGGTTGAAAGACATAAATTTCTTTTGTTACTAGAAGGGGGGGGGGGGGGGGGGGGAGTGGGCGGGGAGTCCACTTGGTGTTGGAATTCTCGAGATAGAGGTTTTCTTCTTGGGCAGTGCTTAGAAAATTATTAATTAATATTTAATCTTCCTTCATTAAACTTTCATTTCTTTAGGGCGAGAGTATGAGTTTTCTTTTTAATACTTGAGGTTTTAACCCAAATTGCATCTACTAAGGTTCAGTTTGTCTCAATTTGGCATTTTCCATTTACTAAAGAGATCTTGTGCATTTTACTCTTTGTTTAAAATGTTTTACCCTATACTCTGTATTAATCATTTCATTTTTTAATTTTATAATCATCATACTGAGAGAATAACAGTAGCTTAACCAGTAAATCACTTTAATTTGGAAACCTTTGGTCTTAACTAATCACTAATGATTGTCAATGCTTTCTTTTTCTGTTGTTGTCGTGTTGTATTTTATTTGTTGTTTGTTTATTCCTTTAACATCTTCTTAAGTCTTCATGCTTAAGTTATCTTCATGTAATTTTGGACGCCATTAGGTTTTGCTTCTCGAAAATTTTTAGTCCACAAATAGTATGTTGTGTTTTCTCTGATTTTTTTTTTTTTTTTAAATCTTACTTTAATTTGCATGTGTGTGTCTTTTGGTTTGGATGTGCTAAGTTATCTTTTTTTGGTTCCATTATTTATGTTACCATCCATTTAAAACAGGCCACTGTGGAATCTATCATGAGGGATAAGATGCCCAGAAAGGGAGGAAGATGGTGGTTTTCATGGAGGGGAAGAAATACCACAATCAAAGAGGTAAGCATGGAAGACAAAAGGGCGTTTCTACTAGGCTCAGCCAATTTGGGCATTTGTGTAGTGAAGTGTGTTTTCATGCCTGTACATCAGAGAAGGAAACACAAACCATCATAGTGAGTGTTCATAGGCCGCTCTGCCACGAGGCAGGGGCAGCCCTCCCAGAATGCAGGGAAGGTACGGGGGAGGGGACGCGTGGCTTCACCTCCTGACCCTGGTACCTGGCTGGGAGCCCGAGGCCAGGTCGCCACTCCTCTGGAATTTCTTCGTCTGTCAAAAGAAGGGATTCAATCTGATAGTTTAATTTTCTTTTTTAAGTCAAGTGCCTTTTTGCTGCTTGTAAGTATAACTGTAATGAGGTAATTCTTGGAGCGGTAGACTAATTCTCATCAGTCCTTTCACTTAGATGGTGTCTCTAAATACGTGGGACTTTGCTGTCGGCATCCGTAGATGCCTGTGCTCTTTGCCAGACCTGTCAGCCTCTCCATCCGCTTCTTGAAGCCCTTTTCTTGCTTGACTTCCATGGCCCTGTGTCCTCCTGGTACTCTTGCTCCTGAGGCTGGCCTCACCCTGGCTCTGCCCCCACAAGCGGGGTTACTGAGGGTTGTCCTAGGGTCTTTTCTTCTGCTTGGACCGCCTGCCTTTCCCTAGGCAGCCCTACTCACACCCCTGTTTGACTTCCAAACCGGACATTCTTTTGTACTTCACATGCATTTCTCAAGTAGCCAACCCTGGGTCGTCTCCATGCGAATCCTTCAAGATACCTGAAACTGGGTCATTTCCAAGAGTGAACTCATGGTTTTCTTGTGAATTCTTCCTTTGTTGGACCATAGTCAGAAGGACTATGTGGAAGGATGTCCACAGGCTAGACATTTCCTTTTTGTTCATTTCCTGAATTCAGTTCATCACCACATCCTAGCAGTTTACCATCTTAAATATCTCTCAGTTGTACCCATCACTGTCCAGTACTACTCCCCCAAATGTCGGCTAGTACCGTCTGTCCCAGGATTGCTTTTCATGGTCAACTGTCTCTTCTTGCCCTCTCTTCTTCAGCCACTATGATGTAGTCACATTGGTCAACTAGGATACTGGGTCCAATTTATGTTATTCCTTCCTTAAAGCTTCTGGGTTCCCAGGGCGCTCATAATTAAGACCAGTATCCTTAGCACGTTTCACCATGTTTGTGTTTAGCCCTTTTTGTCCATGTCCCCCTGCCCTCCCTGTTTTAGCGTCACTGGCTAAACATGCACTCTACCCCAGGACTTTTGCATGTGCCTTTTCCTCTGCGGGGTCTTCCCAGGACCCCTTCACCACCCCCTTCACTTAATTAACTAGCATCTCAAAAGACTCTTTCTCAGCAGATTAGTCTGGGCTGCTGTTCTCTGTTCTCATAGTCCTGCCCGTGAACTTTGCCTTCATACATTTTTGTCAGTGTTTGTAATTGTACACACATTAGTGTGACTGATTAACATCTCTTTCTCCTCCACGTCCTAAACTCCAGGAAGATGGAGACCATGTCTGGCTCTGATCCCTGGATATCCCTGGGGCCCATACTGGATACAGAAGAGGGGTTTGGTGACTATTTGAGGGAATGCTGTTACTTTTGGAATAGAGTGTAAAGAAACCCCAAGGACAGCTACAGTATTGTAGAGTAGTCCCATTGTCACCAGTCTGGATTAAGGGGATTACCAGCATGAAGGAACAGTTATGAAATTAAACATTTCTTAAAAAAACTGAAATACATTTATTTCAGATAGATAGATATATTTGAACTCATCTATTAAAGAATTATTGAGAGCGGTAGTTAGTAGATTGTAGGTAGTTAGTAGTTAGTAGGTAGGTAGTTTGTGCTTATCCTGGGTTAAGATGGTTATGCTGATACATTATTTATTTTGCTCATTTTCTATATTAACATTGAAAACATTAACCTACCTCCTGACCAAATGATCCCAAGTAATGGGATTTAACTGTACACGCTTTGTCCTTGGCTGATTCTGTCTGATGACTTCCCATGAAGTCTGTGGGGCCAGTGGGTGTCTTCTCCTCCCTGGCCTGCTGTGGTCCAGGCTCTGTGTGTAGGTGCAGGTGCAGCTTCTCTGTGGTCCTCCCAACAGCGTTAGGAGATGGATGTTATCACCTGCCTTTTACAGGTGAGGAGACAAGGCTCTGGAAGGTTCCAGGGCATGCCCAAGCTTCCCAAGTGGGAGAAGCAGAACTGAGCCCAGATCTCGTAGATTTCCAGAGCTCTTTCCAGTACAGTGAAGGAGCATTTTCTATTAAGAGTGTGTGGCGTTGAAAAAGAGAGAAGGCATCTACATTTTCCCAAGCAAAATATGGTGTGAAAATATTTTTGAGCATTTCTATCAGCAATTATAAGAAAATATTTTGAAAATATTCGGGTATCCAGGCAGCCCTCGATAAAGCATTTGCATAAGCTCCAGTGATTATGAAGTTTGGTTTGGTGCCACAAACACTTATGGAAAACAGACTCATTTCTGTCAAAAAAATTTTCTCAGCTTAATTGAACACTTCCAAGCAAAGGAGTAACTGGGACCTGCCGTGCCTGGGGCGTGTGACATTGGGGACGGCATTTGGGGCCATGCCCCAGGCGTTAGGAGAGCCCATCCTGAAACCCCAGCGGTGTCATGCAGGTCCCTCTCCTTGGTACCCTGTGACTCTCTCCTGTCTTCTTCTCCAGGAGAGCAAGCCGGAGCAGGGCTTGGCTGGGAAGAGCCACAGCACCGGGGAGCAGGCATCGGCGCTCGGCATGGCCACCAGGTACAGCGCCAGTCCACGTGGGCTGTGGCAGCTCCTTTCTGTGTCCCAGGGCATGTGCCCACCGGGTGCTGACAGGGTTCTCCAGAGACAGGCGGCCCTGGCTTGCGGCCCTGGCTCTGTATTGACCCAGTGACCTGGAGCCATTTTCCCTCACATGGTTTCCCGTGATGGAACGGATGCAGTCGCTCCCTTCGACACCTGCCTGGCTTCTGGGAGGTCATGAAAGTAGAGCGTTTCTAGGGTCTTGGTGTGTGATGGCCCTGGACATAGAGTGCCACGGTGGTGATGATGACAGTGACGGTGGCAATGACAAAATGAGTGCTAACAGCAGCATGGGAGTAAGTTCCTTTCTGGAGGAAATTGCCTTTCTCTATGGTTTCAGTACTTACTGGGGCTTATCAGGGCTTTTCTCAGTATTGATACGATTCATAACTGATCACGTCTTGTCTTCGGATCAGTCTGTTTGTGTGGGATTTGAGGGTAGCTGCTCCGAGGGCACAGCCATCACACACTGGTTCCGATGCTGACACTGTACGTCGATGCTGAGTGAGCCGATGTGGCTCCTTTTACCTAGTGCCTTACCCTGGACTACGCCTGTACTCCAGCAAGCCTGAATCGCCTTTCTTATTTAGCAAGCAGCAAATACCAACAAGCTAAGGGGAGGCACAGTGCAGATCTCAGTCATTTTTGGATCCTAGAGGCTAAGCCAGTGGCTCACACACAGCGGGCACTTCGTAAGCATTGTTGAGTTTATGACTGAATCGGTAAGTTTTCGCAGCACATTATTGATCCGTAGGGAAGGCAGGCTCAGGCGGCACGTCCTTAGCCTCCTGGCCATCGCTCTATATCCACAATCGTTCCTTGTGGAACTAGAAACCCATACAGGTAGAAGTAGGAAGAAACCTGATTTCTTCATTGCTCTGTGCATAGAAGAATGTGCGGGACCTTTTGAAGATGATTAAGAGGCCTCACCAGTTCTCGGCTAGAATCCCCGCGGGGACACCCTTGCTGTTTCCCATGGGGCGGGCCCGCCCTGCCGCTTCCCACCTGACCCTCTGCCCTTCCGCCCTGGAGGGGGAAGCAGAGTTGATTTTTCAGTTTTTTGCCCTCCATCCCCTGCTTGTTCTCTGGAAAGGGGCCATCAAGTGTGGTTTTCTGGATACCTTCCCGACCTGGAATGTTGAGTGTGACTTCGCGTGTGCTCGGGAGGGAGAGAGTGGTGTGTTCTAGAAGGAGTGCAGGCTGTGTTGTCCTGTGAGGGCACGTGCACAGCAGCCCGGCTGGAGGCCAGCGGACGGCCAGTGCGGTCGTCGTCCACGCCCGCGAGTGGACAGCAGCAGGCCACAGACACAGGGACAGGGAGTCAGACACATCTGGCTTAGAGTCCTGGCTCTGGGGAACTGGTTTCTGTATCCGACGGAGGAGCAGGTGTGACGCTCATGTGCAGAGCAGCGGGGGAGGCAGCCCAGGAGAGACACAGCACAGTGAGAGGGGACACGGGCGGAGGCCTCAGCCCGACCGTCCTGAGCGTTTAACCCTGGGGTTTAGTTTAGCTGCACTGGAAACATCTGCTCTCCTGGAATTCTTTCCAAGAACCATCTTTGTCTTAGCCACGATGTCCAAACGAGCGAGGCAGCACGGGCAGGACATAGAGCAGAGGCTTACCTTCTGTGTGACCTTTGGTGAATCCACAAGCCCCACGGTGACTCCTCCTCCATCTGGGAAATGGGCTAAGAAAGATGCCCACCCCGTGGAGAGCAGCTGCTGTAATTCTCATGGCAGCTTCACGAGAAAGAGACCAGAATGCAAAACCCAGCAGGGCCACACAGGAGGTGTGCCTGCGGTGGCTGGTGGGGGCCGTCGGGAGGCGGCTCTCGGTGGACCTGGTCCAAGGTTGAAAAGGCACAGACCATGGGGTGCCTGGGTGGCTCAGTTGGTTAAGCAGAAGATTCTTGATTTCGGCTCAGGTCAGGATCTCAGAGTCCTGGGATTGAGCCCTGCATCGGGCTCCGAGCTCAGCGGGAAGTCTGCTGGAGATTCTCTCTCTCCCTTTCCTTTTGCCCCCCTGTGTGTGCACGCTCTCTCTCTTTCTAGAATAAATAAATTAAAAAAAAAAAAAAAAGGCACAGAACGTGACAGTGCGGCACACCAGGGCATCTGGTACTGGTCGGTCCTCTCCCTTTGCCAGCAGCCATGGGGAGGACCAGGGAGGTCGCTGGGGGTTGGGGGGTCGGGTAACGAGCAGCAAGACCCCGGGACGGCCCCTCCCGAGCTGTGGCATCGGCTGGCAAGGTTCGATGGAAGCAGCGCCGATTTTCTTACCACTCCTCTGAACATCGGCACAGATGCTGTTCCCTGTTAGCTAGCAGTCATCTAAGACCGTTCCCCGTTCTGAGCTAGTCACTACGCTTCTTGATTAAACCTGGAAGATGAAGCATTGACTTTTGCAAGAAGGAATTGAGATTTTGAAAGGTATTAACACAGAGTTCTTTGGAGAAATAGAAATCGTTTAATTTTTGCTGGTGTCGCAGACGTGGAGCCTCCCGGTCTGATCCGTGCAGCCGGCGGAGAGAAGGCGTTGGAGTGCTCTCCTGATTGACAGACGTGATTGGCAGAGTGGTCTCCGCAGTCTCCTAATTGAGCAAAATGCTTGTCACCACACAGTCATTAAAATACTGTTTGAAGAATGTGCACTGTGACAAGTGCGAAGTGAGGTGTTGTTCGCAGCTACTCTCTGAACACAGACTTTCGAGCGAGATGAGCCCTTTCGTTCTGTTGGTTTCTTCTTGCCGGTGTCGGAAAGTGGGCACCAGCTCATGGAGCCCTTGCAAGCATGGGGGCCGGGGCTGGGGGGCGCTGTTGCATGCGGAGGAGGGGGACAGAGCCCCCAGAGGCCACCGCCTCGCCCCGAGCCAGCTCTGCCAGCAGCCAGCGTACGACTCCCGTTGCAGTGTTCGCGTCCGTTTCCCCTCGAACCTGGCGTGCTGCACAGAGTTGGTGGGTTCTTAAACATTTTTTTTTTAAGCAGCCGATGGACATGAACAGCTTCTGAACCCTCCGAGCGGGGGCACACGTCAGTCTGGTGTCATCAGAGCTCTGCTTCCCATTGGCCTCTCCTCTCACTCCAGGCCGTTTGGGTGGAGCTGTGCTGTCTCCCGGTTCAGCGAGGGGCCTGCGGCCTGGTCTGTCTCTGGCTTCCCGCCTGGCTTCCCACAGGTCCGGCCAGGTCAGCTCCAGGGCCGTGTCTCCGCGACTGGGGATCTGTGGGCTGCAGGTTCAGAGGAGCCGGCGTTGTTCACAGGAGCCGGGGGGGTCGGGGGCAGAACTGGAAAGGACTGTGGCTTTGGAGCACATCGTTGTACAGACGAGCGAGAGGCCCCGAGAAGAATCCTCTGGTCGTGAGGCCGTCCGTGAGTGGGGCTCCGTCTCCCAGTCCTGTCCTTCCTGTCTGGTGCTGTTTCCTGAGTGTGCTGGTGGGAGTGACGCGGTTTGCTCCTCTCCGTTTTGAGATGAGGAAAGCAGGGCCGCAAGGAGCAGCAGCTGGGGTGGGCGCCAAGCTGGTTCCTGTGCGGTGCCCGCCGGGGCTTCTCAGGTCCCAGCCCCCGTGCTGTTTTCACTGCATCTGGAAACCACGTCGTGTCACGGGTTCGATCCATGCACACGTAGCCCAGCCCGGCCCCGCCACGGACTGAGCAGGATGCCAGCCGTCATGTCAGCGACCTGTCCCTGTGGCTCATTCAGCACAGTCACCGTATCTGGTGACAGCCAAGTCTGCTTTCCCATTAGAGCTCATGTCCTGCTGCGTTGTGATGGTTTAGACGAAGCGCCTGGGCAGAGCAGGGGCCGGTCTGTCTGCCGTATCCACCGCGGCCAGCACAGCACCAGGAGCATCCGGGGACCGAGCTCCAGGCCTCCAGCCCGCAGCCCACGGGCTCCCTCTTGTGGGGCAGCGCAGCAGGCGCCTGGGGAAGGGCCGCTCATTCTGGGTGTGGAAAGAGGCCCGTCTCCTCTCAGAAATAACGGAGACGTGGGTGCTGTGTCCTCGTGTCCTCCCTCAGGTCTCCCTAGTTTGGGACGGTCCTGGATTGCCGGGACTGCTCCGGAATGAACATGCAGGGCGAGTAAGCAACGGGCTGCACGGGAGGGGGCAGGGAGGTGGGAGTGAGCGGGAGGTCGGAGGACTAGAGGACTTGAGCATTGAGAGTCGGAGCTCGTCCAGATACAAAGATTAGGTGCAGCTCCCAGGAGGGTCAGTCTTGCGTGGAGGGGTGCTGGAGCCGGAAGCCTCGTGGGGAGGTGTGCGCCCGAGGATGGGACCTGCCTGCTCGGGGCCACTCGGCCCTTCCCACGCAGCCTTAGCAAACAGTTAGTACTCCGTATGGTGTTGAGACGTTGGGACGGTAACAGTCGCAGGAAGCAGGGCTACCGCTGCCGGCTGGGGGTTATGCTCAAGCTGGGTTTGGCTGAGGGACAACTAATGACTGGTAGGCCTGTAAGAGCCGTTTAAAGAGAATGAGCCGGCTTCCCACCAGCGATCCCCAGTCTTGCACCAAACAGAGAAGTCCAGAAGAGTCTGGAGCCTTGGCCCCGTGGGTTTGCATGAGCGGATGAGGTGTGCAGCCCTTGCGGGTGGGACAGCCCGTTCAGGGCTTCCGGAGGAGGACTGATGCCTGCCTGCCTTGTCTCCACCTGTCAGGGGGTCCCGCAGTTTCCTAGTTGTCCGGGGATGTGCGTTTGGAGAGGTATAAGCATGGAGCCCATCAGTCGGGGTGTGTAGAAATCTGGACTTCTCCTTTCTTGGCCTGCAGCTTTGGACCTGGAATAGAACAGAATGTTTGCGAGCATCCTCCTGGGAAGGAGGGGGCCTAACCCTGTTTCTCAGCAAGAAGCAGCATCTTGGTTTAAAACAGGGTGATGATGGCTGGTAAACAGGGAAGTGAATGAGGAGCGGCAGCCCCAGATGAATAATGCAGGAGGCGGATGAATGGGGGTTAGTGAGCCTTCATTGATAAATGTAGCGGCATATGGTAAATGACCACCCGAGAGACGGTACTCGGGAGACACCCGATTGCCTCCGTCATTGATTCCGGCCTAATGCATTTTTAATGGCTACCCAGATGCATTTCCTAATTGGTGATTACATCACTGTGTGTTCCAGAATAAAGCACGAATCGTCCTCCAGTGATGAAGAGCACGCAGCTGCCAAGCCATCAAGCGCAAGCCACCTCCCTCTGTTGTCCAACGTCAGCTACAGGAAGACCCTCCGGCTCACTTCCGAGCAGCTGGTGCGTGTCTGGTTCTCCCCTTGCCGCGTCGCGGGCGCTGGCTGAGGCGGGGCCGCCCAGACTCCGCGGCTTGGTGGTCTGGGTGCCCCTCCCGCTCCCTGGCCCAAGTTCAGCCCCTGGCCAGGCCGGCCCCATGGTCTCGCTTCCCTTTTGGCTTCCCTGTCGGAGCCCTGGAGCCTCCTGTTCTCAGGTGTCAGAGGAGGGCGGCCAAGGAGGCTGGTTTATCCTTAGATGTTGAAGGACTGATAGACCCGAAGCTCCCAGGCTCTTCCCATTTTTGGAGAGATGTTTGTTAACTCAGGTGCATCTCCTAAATTGGGGGAAATCAAGCACTTGCATTGGGGTTTAGAGAATTTCAGGTGGCAGGGGACCGTCATGGTCACAGTGTCCTCTTCTGTGGGGGTGTCAGACCCTTCTTTCCCTGGACAGTCAGTGAGCAAATATCCTCCCTCTTTTGTTTCAATCCTGAGAAGGGGGGTGGGGCTCAGCTGTGATGGTGTTTCATGGGAGAAGGTCAGGCCCAGACCCCCACTTGATGCCACCAGTGCACCCCTGCAGCCTGGCAGCCTCTGTGCCGCTGTGTGGCACGTGCTCAGGCCAGCGATGCCGGGGGACCTGAGTTGGCAGCCAGCGGGCATGCACGAGAGGGTCCCAGCAGTGAGATGCAAAACCACCGAAAGGTAATTTTGCTTTCCGTGTCTGCTGCGAATTCCTTGGGTCTGCGTTATTCAGGGAAACATATTTCCACACTTGGCTTTGTCTCTCCCATTGCGGCCCTTTTATTTATTCACAGAGTAGGAAGTGTGTCCCATTCTAAAGTGAATTCCTGTGGTCAGCCTTCTAGCCTGTCAGTCAACCCTGCAGGAAGCGGGTGAGCTTGCCTTATGGGGGGGCTGAAGGGGAGAGCCGGGTTCTGCCCAAATCCTGGCGAGAACCATGCTTACCTATAGGCAGAATTATACAGTGGCCTAGGGTAGTGAGTTTAAGAAATAATCCTAATCTAGTGTCTCATGGGATGGAATCCAGATAGCCCTCAGTCTGGGCCTTCCCTCAAGTGGGCACATGGCTCGTGTTTTTCAGAAAAGCTTGAAGTTGAAGAATGGCCCCAATGACGTGGTGTTCAGCGTGACCACCCAGTACCAAGGCACGTGTCGCTGCGAGGGCACCATCTACCTGTGGAACTGGGACGACAAAGTCATCATCTCGGACATTGACGGGACCATCACCAGGTAGGTCTGGCTGCCTTGGGGGCCGTGGGTGAGTTCACCTTCCTGTGGAGCCCAGGCCCGGAGCTGGCATCTCTGTTCTCTGTGGTGCCATGGGGCTCGTGCAGTTCCGTTTCTGGTGCAGCCATGGAAACTTCGCTCCTCGCCCTAAACGGCTGTAGTTGGGGTGTGGCGCTCGCTCCCCCGAGGTTGCTCGTGTGGGTGATTCCCAAGAGCATCTTTGCAAATGGCCTTTTCTCTTTGATTTAGCAAGTCGTGGACTTGACGCATGGTCAGTGAGAAGGTGCCCTTTTGGAGGTTAACATATCCCCTCTGTGAGCGTTCTCCTCTGGTTACTCCAGGTTTTGGCTTTCTCTCCAGCGAGAAAGTCGTGAGTCCTGCCGACATATTTTATGAAGCGTTTCTGGTCTGGTGAATTGGAATGGGCTTTCTTCTCTGTTGTCCTGCCTTTTTTATTGTATTTTTCTCATTTCTGTCTTCATTTAGATCTGATACTCTTGGCCACATTCTGCCCACCCTGGGCAAGGACTGGACCCACCAGGGCATCGCTAAGCTGTACCATAAAGTGAGCCAGTAAGTACCGAGCGCCCGTCCCCATCTCCCGCGCGCTGCTGGTGCACGCACGACACCTTGCTCGCAGAAGCTCAACCTTGAACGTGACTTGCAACGAGGGGAACACCTCCGTCAAGCAGGGTCAGTGGGGGGTGGGGGGGATTCTGAGGACACAGTGAGCGCTCAGCCTGCCAGTTCCCAAGCATGAATTCGGTGCCAGAAGACAAGAAAGGAAGTGATAGGAGGCTCCCAAGTTCTTGGCCAAAGAAAGGTGGTGGCATTAGGGGAGGTCTTGAGATTCAGTCCATACTGAGGACTGTCCCCTCAGGTGAGGTGAGATGGCTGACAGTGGCCCAGCCACATTGTTCGGGCTGAAAAAGTGTGGATTCCTGGCAGGTTTTGGCTGTGGTGCTGCTCTTGTCCACGAGCCTGGGGGGGTCCTCCGCTGTGTGGCCAAAGCGTAGGAGAGCGGCCGCTCTGGGGCCATACCTGGCATGTCCCAGGGGGAGCCTTGATCTTAAACTGCTGGCCTCTGTTGGGCACATGTTACTTCACTTACTAGCTTTTCCACATTACTATAAGAATTAATATCATTCTTTCCCTCAGAAGTGGTCGGTCTGCATTCCCAGCGGCTAATGGGAGGCAGGGTGCCTTCAGGCCTGGTCTGCTCAGTGCCACAGTCATTCCATTTACTCTGGTCTCGCTCTGGCGTAGGGCCCGTCCGGCACCCTCCCTCCCCACACTGGCTTGTCACTTTCTCCATCTTTCTGTGGACTGAAGGCTCCTCACCCGTGAAACCTCTCCCTCTAGTGCTTTCTCTTCTCTAGCCGCTTGAGCTGGAAGGTGCCCTAGGCCGATGCAGGACACCCCACCTTTCCCTGGCTGAGGAAGGTGAGGAATTACACACTAAGTGGGTGTCAGGCTGGAAAACCGGGCCCACGATTCCCAAGCTGATGTGCTCACCCCCCGGCCCATGGAGGTGACAGTGGGGGTTGGGAGTGGGCACTGAGAGTGCTGCCCGTACTCTGCGAGCACCGATGAAGGAAGCATAGTTTCCTGCCCCTCCTTCATTCACTCACCCAGCATTTATTGAGCGCCTGTTGTGTGCTCGGCCCAGTGACAGGTGCTCAGGATGTCGGGAAGTAGACACCGCGTCTGGCCACCTGGGCCCTACGCCGCAGTGGGGATGGCGTGGCTGGGATGGGGCCTCGTATCCTGGTGGGACTGAGGGCCTCTGATCTCTTAGGGGGCCCCCCTCATTGGCTTGACCTTACTTTTTCAGATTTCTTCTTCAAAAAATTACAAAAGTAGTACATGCTTCTTTAAAAAATGAAGAGAAATAAGCAAAATGAGAGAAATGGGAGAGTAGGAAGGTCATTCTCTTCTTCCTCTCCAGCCTGCCGCCAAGCTAATCCACTTCCCGGAGTGGAGCCACGGTGCACAGTTTGGCTCTGTCTCGGTGTCCTTAAAATCCATTTCTGCTCTCCCCACGCCCCCCAACACATGCTCGCCTGCGTTCTTTAGTAATGCGTCTTTCTGTCCCTTCCGTGTAAGATTTATCTCATTTTCCAGTGCGGCCCCCGTTGTATAATGTGGATGAGCTGTGCTGTTTTAACTAGTCCTCTGTTGGTGCCCGGAGGAGGGAGTTTCCAGTGTTTTTCACTGTTTCCCAGACTGATGTGTGAAGCACTTACATGGAGGTTCATTATGTACGATGAGCCCATAAATAAATAAGAAGGCGCACGCATGTCGGGAGGGGCCTCTGTAAGGCCGATTCCCAGAAGTAGGACTGAAGGCGAGGGCCTTCGAAGATCTGATCGGTAGAGCCGGGTTGCCCTCTGCGGTCCCGTGGACGGCGCGTGTGCCGGTCTCTTCCCACAGCCTCACCGTGGCTGACCTCGCGGAGGAGGACTAATCCACCGGGAGCTCTGGACTGGCACGACACTGAACATTGCGTCTATTTTTAGTCGGAAGAAACCCTCATGAGTCAGGATACTGAGAAGCTCACAGCCTGAATCATTTTGGGCTTTGGAACATAAATCTACTCCTTCTCTTACTGTACGTTAAAAAAGAAAAGAAAAGAAAAGAAAAAAGGCACAGTTGATTTCCCCCCACCCCCCAGAAAAGAGATTTTTTGGGAAGTAAAGTAGGGAAGCCTACCAGAGAACAGCTGAGCATCCTTGGTTCTGATTAACGGGCGTAGGGTGATTTTTGCCTTAACATTTTTCAGCTTGTGAGGCCCCGTGAAGATGTCACAGTCCTCACCACGTCCTTCCAGGCCAGAACTGGCAACCCTAGGCCACTGTTCCCTCTTCATTGAGCTCTTTGTGGAAACCCGGGGCTTGGCCTGGCGTGGGGTGCCAGTGCAGGTGGGGCGCTCCTGTGGCTGACTGTTGGTTCGACTGAACCCCCCCATCCGGGCAGCGCCCCACGTGCTTCCTCCTCCAGGGCCCCGGGCCGCTGCTGTGGGTCAGGGGCAGGGACTCAGGACTGGTCCCGCTGTGGGCTCCCTCTTCTCATGAGTCCAGGTCATTCTTATGTCCTCCTGGGACTGATTGCCCGCAGGCCTAGGTGGAGAGAGGTTAGCATGCCCGAGTACTAGGGACGTGATGCTGTTAACTTCAGGACTGGCCAACTGATCACTCTGTCTTTACGCTGCTTTTTCTGAATTTAGGCTGTACTTAAATTTTAGGCCCTGCTGTATTTATCTGATGGAAAACCCAGTCTTGCAGATAGTCTCTTGCCTGAAAACAACAGAGAACCAGAGCAAATTTATTTACTTTTTTTGCCAAATGTAGTTACTTTTTTGAACGCAGTCAGCTGTGAGAAATTATCTGTAGGGCCGATTGTTACCTTGTTCAGAGGGTAGAAAACAGCTTGCGTGGTTATTGATTAAAAGAGAGGGGGCGTCCGGGTGGCTCAGTTGGTTAGGTGTCTGAGTCCTGGTTTCAGCTCAGGTCATGATCTCAGGGCTGTGAGATCGAGTCCACGTCCGGCTCCAGGCCGAGCATGGAGCCTGCTCCAGAGTCTCTCTCCCCCCACCCCGCCCCTCCCCACCTCCTCACCTGCACTCTCTCAAAGAAAGAAAAACCAAAACAGCTAGAGCCCATACCAGTGGCAGATATAAAACCCTCCTTCAGGTTCCAATATGTTCCATAAGTACAAGGTAAGTGAAGGACTATTTCCCAAAATATCTAGATCATTGAACCCATGGGATTTTTGGGGCTCAATCTGGACAGTAATTGCTCTGATTTGGCACCTTAACTGATGCATATTTTTGTATCGGTGTAATAAAAATCTGTGCCGGTGCGATGACTCAGCGACCTGTGCTAGGTGGAGGGGTCCATGGCCTGAAGAGGATGCCCAGGGCGGACCCCTCATTAGCAGGCTCGGTAGGGTCTCCGCTCTCCTGCCCACAGTGCTTGTGCTCTCTTCCCCTCGAGGTCTTCTTAGGTGACGGCGCTCACGACTGCTGCCGGCAGGGATGCGATGTTGGAGGGGGCCCTGGGGGGCCTGGGCCTTGAAAGTGACAGCCCTTAGAAGGCCTGCCCTGGATGCACGGTCCTTGTCCCCACTCCCGGTTTGGGGTTCCTCACCTCCGAGACGGGAAGATGAGGCCAGCTGACCCCCAAGGCCTCTGCCAGGCCAAAAACTCGGAGCCACGGGTCACGGGTTCGCGGTCCCCAGGGTGTGCGTTCTAGCGGGACGAGCTTTTCCAAGCTGGGCCTCCGCAAGAGTCCCAGGTCTGAGCAGACTTCGGTCGCAGAGTCAGGCTGAGCACAACAAGTCTAAGTCTGGCGCCGAGCCTTCCATCCTTCCGGGAGCGGGGAATTACCCTTCCCCTAGGCCTGCAAGTGCGGCTACAGAGGTCCTTTTCTCCACGACTGTGCTCCCAACTGAGGGCGATTTTGGCCCCCAGGGACCCATGGCAATGTTCGGAGACCTTTCTGGTTGTCCCGCTTGGGGAGTGTCACGGACACCTATTGGGGGGAGGCCGGGGGTGCTGCTAAGATGTCCCACGGTGGGCATTGTTGGGGCTTCTGCCCTGCCCCCCAAAAATTATGTATCCAGTCCAAGATGTCAGTAGTGGGGAAACTTCAGCCTAGAAGCTTATCTTGGCAGATAGCTTCAAAGATAATCTTTCCAAGCTATTTTAATATTGGCCTGGGCCAAGTGTTTTAAGGGAGATACAGAGGCTGGGACAGATGGAGAAACCGTTGGTGCGAAGCCTGGACGTGGAATGTTCTTTCCTTTTGGCTCTGGTATTCCCCCAAGCCCTGTTGCAGTTGCTGAGATCTGAGGCGAGTAAGTGGGATCCCTGTGCGTGTTGTATTCTGCCTTCGCCAGCGCCGGTAGGTTTCCCCGTGTGTTCTTCTGTTCCTGAAGAGCAGGGCTGGGCGGGCCCTGTCCCGAGGCCAGCGGGAGCGCCCCCTGGGGGTGCGTTGATGGGGGTGCATTGCCCTTCTGAGTGTGGGGTCTTACCCCGAAGCTTCTCCCTGGAGAGTAAGCTCTGGTGACTGGTGCCACTGGAGCATTTGGTGGGATCACAGACGGCTGTCATGGGGGCGAAGGCTCCGCCACCAACTGGCATCTCCCCCCGCCCCCCACAGAGGATGTCTTCAGGCTGATTTTCCAGCCCTGTTTAGTAACGGCCTTTGAAGCAGGATACTTGCACAGTGAGAACAAGGCAGTGGCCTGATCAGACCGTGAAATGTATTTGAAAATCAAGTTTTGAATAAAATTATCATCTCAAGCCGCTGCAGGTGGCAGCTTTTAGGAACTTTGATGTGAAGAGCTATATACAGAAATAGTGTTTTTTTTTTTAAATTGCATTAATTAGACAGCTAAAATACAAAGATGTTTAATTAAAAAGGTTGCTTGATTTTCAGATGCATCCCTGTATTCCAAACAAGCTGGTATTTCTGGATTCTCTTCGTCTTAAACCTTTCCTGTTTCCTGGTTTTAGAGAGTGTATTATTCATTAAGCAAGTGTCGAGATGAGTTCCTTGACCAGCAAAGACGGTCCTTGGTGGAGCCGTGTGCCGGGTTGGAAGTGGGTAGTCTGTGTTCGTTCATGCAGCAAATATTTACTAAGCGTCTGTGACTTGCCGAGCACTGTATTTGGCTCTGGGGTTACAGCAAGGGATGAAACATAAGCCCCGCCCTCAGGGGGCTTATGGATTCGTGAGAAATACTGTCAAACAAGGGATTGTCCTCTAATATTAGTGATGGGTGCCACTAGGAAAAATAAAGCAGAGCAAGGGTTCGGTGTCTTCAGTGCCCGGAGTGCGGGCGCGAGAGGGTGGTGGTTAAATGGAGGGGCAAGGGGAGGGTCCTCTGGGGAGGGGATGTGAGGGGAGGGAGGGAGCAGGCCTGAGGTGTGGGGAACAGTGTTCCAGGCAGGAGGAACAGCCCCCGCAGGTGCCCAGCACAGGAATGAGCATGGGGCACCTGACAGAGGGACAGAGGGACAGAGCAGATGGGGTTGGAGAGAGGGGCAGGGACCAGGTCTCGCTGGCCTTATAGGTCATGGCAAAGAATTTGGATTATATCTGAGGCACATAAGATTCTAGAGGGGTTTTGAGCATGATGTGAGTGGGTTTTGAGTTTCCTTCCTGAGTGCCTTGGTCTGGGGTTCCGGGTCGCTGTGGGCATAGAGGCAGGAGGCCCTGCCCCAGAGGTGTGCACGAGGGCTGTGGTGGTGACAGGGCACTTGGGGGGTGGTTTGGGGTCCTGGTTGGGGTGGGGTGAGGGGTCCCGCTGATGTAGGGGGGCTGGGAGGGTGGTGGTTGTGAGGAGAATTAGAAACCCGGGCAGTCCTGAGGTTTGGCCTCACACCTGGGCTGGCGAGAGAGTGCCGCTGCTGAGTGGGGAGGTCGCGGCAGGAGCACCTGTGCTTGTTTGGGCTGTGGGTGCGTCACGTGGGAGGTACTGTTGTGTGCCCTGTGAGTAATGGGGGGTTTGCAGCTGCACGTGTTGGCCTGGAGCTTAAGAGAGAGGCCTGGAGTGGAAGACAGAGTTTAAAAATGTTGAGTGTATTTTATTTAGTCCAATATATGGAGGCTATTAGCATTTAAGCATGTAATCAATATAGAAATTCTTAATGGGATAGATCTTCTGTTTTTATAGGAAGCCTTTGAAACGTGGTATGCATTTTATATTAACAGCACATCTCATGTTGCACACTAAGCTTTCAGTGGTTTAGAGAAGTGAAATGGAGTCCTAATAAAGTAGTAAAGTTGCGTTTGATAGAAGAACATCTTGTGATCTGGTTTTCATGCCCAATGCTGTGGACACTCAATGCATGGGGCTGTCACACGGAGCAATTCTGAAATTCCCTATAGAGACCAACTGGGTGTCTGACAATTCAATTCAGGTCTGACCCCAACTACCCAGAAGTGGGGTGGATCCTCCAGGTTAGGGGCTCAGGCCCACAAGACAGCTCCCAACCCAGACACCAGCCGCAAGTAGGGGGTCCCTGGCTTACCCCCACTTTTCCCCTACTTGGCTTTGAATCAGGAGTCCCCACAATCCCCTATCTTAGGTTTATTAATTTGCTGTAATGGCTCAAAGAACTTAGGCAGACTCTTCGGTTTATTCTAGAGGGTACTAAGCAACAGCCAGTTGAAGAGGTACAATACACGAGGCAAGGCCTGGAAGGGTCTCCCCTCCGTGGGATTGGGGTGTCTCCCAGCACGTGGACGCATTCACCTACTTCTTCAAACCATGAATCTCATTATTTAGGGGTTTTGTGGAGGTTCATTATGTAGGCATGACTGATCAAATCCTTGGCCATCGGTGATTGAGTTTGGTCTCCAGCCCTCTCCCTCTCCCCAGATTTGTGTGGGTGGGGCTGGTGGTGGGGCTGAAACTTCCAACCCTCCGGTTGCTCATTGGTTCCTATGGCAACCAGCCCCCCCTTCCAAGGACTGCCTCATTAGCATAAACTTGGGCTGGAGGGCGGGACTTGTTTCGAACAGTAAATGACAGGTTACTCTGGAAATTCCAAGGGCTTAGAAGCTCCATGCTGGGATGTGGGGATGAAGACCACATTTACTGTGTTGTTTCACAGCATCACGGATATCGTACACACCACCTCAGTCTGCATGGGGCGTAGAGAGCCTTCGGGGAGTGGGTGCGATCCCCTGGGGTGCTAGGTGCTGAGGAGGAGAGGGCCCCAGAACCCCGGGACTTGTGCCCATGGAGCCTGGGTGGAGACAGAGCCAGGGGGCTTGTGTGGGAAGCAGACCAGGAGATGGTCCCAGGAGCCAGGACAGAGGGTCCCAGAGGAACACTGGTCCCCCATGCCAGGTGCTGCCGGGAGGTCTGTCCACATGAGAACCGTGGCATCGCAGGGACCCGCAGGGCCAGCAGGGCAGGGGAACAAGTCTGCTTGGAGGTGGTGGATGGGCTGAGACGTACAGTCAGTGCAGGTACACAGCCCTTTGAAGGAGTTTGCTGCGAAGGGAGTGGGCGATTTGGTCTGGAAAGAGGGAAAACCTGAGAAGGGGGGCTTTGGTGCAGTGGTTGTTTTCAGGACGGATGAGAGAGGGTGGAGTGTGTATTTACGAGCTTGTAGGAACTACGCAGCCGAGGGGAGAATCTGACGGCGTGTGTAAGGGCGGGGGCTCGGTGCTGGCAGGTGGCGGTGGGGCCCTGTGCAGGGAGCGGGACGGGTAAGTCGGCCAGTTGGTGAATAGCCTCAGTTTCCCTAGCAGTAAAGACAAGGGAAAATGCCTACTGAACGAAGTTCCCGTGAGGATTAAACCAAGTGAGGGAATTGAAAGTGCTCCATTTCACTCCGTGAAATGCGTTTAGGCTCTGTTCTCAGTGCAAAAGAGTGTTTTCTCGAATGTGGCCTCCAGGTGGGGAAGGAAGCTTGCGGTAGTGCCGTTCTTTGTGACACATCGGGTTAGGGTTTGTGCGCACGCAGAGCTGTTCCCTGGGGCGATGCCATGACCCATGAATGCTTTGTCTCTTTTCCAGAAACGGCTATAAGTTTCTCTACTGTTCTGCGCGGGCCATCGGGATGGCGGACATGACGAGGGGCTACCTGCACTGGGTCAACGAGAGGGGCACGGTGCTGCCTCAGGGGCCCCTGCTGCTCAGCCCAAGCAGTCTCTTTTCGGCCTTGCACAGGTACGGCGCTCGGCGGGGGCCCCCTCGCGCCCCGGGGCTGCGGGCCAGTCCAGGCCCCTCTCCTCTTCCCGGCAGTGCTGCTGAGGAGAGCCTCCCAGCTGCTCTGCTGCAGCCCGTACGCCTGCCCCACAGCGGGTGCACAAAGTTCCCCCGAGATGCAGCTCTGGCTCAGTCACCCGGCCTCACCCTCCATTAGCTCATCACGGCGCTCGGGATCCGGTCCAGATCCGTTAGCTCGGCTCACGTGACTCTTCCTGACGGCCCCCTGCCCTCCTTTGTGGTTTTTAAAACTCAGTCACGCTGAACTGTCCCCGTTTTTCCGGAACAGTGTTCTCCACTTCAAGCCTGTTCACCTGCTGTCCTCCCCCTGAGGGCGGCTGCCGGGCTGAGTCCTAGCGACTCTGAGAGTCAACTTGCCTTCCGTGTAATCGGGGACCTGGGCTGACTTAAGTGGCCCCTCGACCCGCCACCACCACTTACCCGGCCCTTGTCTCCCAGAAGAGTTCTTTTTAGTGGGAGTTCTGGTCACATATTTTGTTGTTGTTTTTAAAGATTTTATTTATTTATTTGAGAGAGAGTGAGAGTGGGAGTGGAGGGGAGGGGCAGAGGGAGAGGGAGAAGCAGACTCCCCGCAGAGCAGGGAGCCCAACCTGGGGCTCGATCCCAGGACCCCGGGATCATGACCTGAGCCAAAGGCAGCCTTTGACTGGCTCATGAACTGAACCAGTTAACTGATCTGCCCAGGCGCTGGCCACGGTTCGGTTTACTGGTCCTGACAGTCACCAGCCAATGTCTGATTACCTCTTCTCTCCGCCTATCACCGCCCCAGGCAGAGAAGTCACACCAAACTAAGTCTGGCCTCCTGGGGTGGGAGAGAGGAGAACAGGGGGCTTCCCTGTACCTCGATCCCAGGGCAGCTTCCCAGGCTGCTCTCAAAACATCATCTGTTGTGGTCATAAAGGAAGTTGGTTCTGCCAAAGGTTGGTTCTAAGTATCAGGTAGTTTTGTCTTCAGGACACGGTGAGATGCTCTGGTGGGATTCTCCTCAGTTTGAGGACCTGCTGCTCACTGTGCCGACAACAGAAAAATCCAGATGGGCCCAGAGCGCCATGTTGGTTCCTCTTGGGTCTTTTTCTTGAGCTCTGCGGATACCTTTTCCATCACAGCTTTGCTTAGTGTGATTTGTAGTTTTTTTTCCTTGTAGTAAAAGTTCTCACACTGAAACTTGCACATTCTGCAGAGGAAATCCAGGCAAACCTCTGGATCCCTTGTGTATTTTAAGTCCCGAGAACCGTCCTGCCAGCGTAGGCCTCAGTAGAATCCAGATGTTAATGAAATGGGGTCCCCGACCTATGTCGACAGTTTGTAGGAAGCTACTCATTATCACATATTAAGGACCGACGATTTGCAAGGTCAGGCAAAACACAGACATTAGTACTTTGATATTTAGCACTAAATACACATTTAAGGTGATCTTTTTCACCGAAGTCCCACTGTCCATGATCGATCAAAAGTGGCTGACCTTGGACTGTGAGGACTTACTCAACCAAACAAGGACACCTCCCAGCGTGTGCCCCCTCTCGGGAGCTGGAGGGGCTCCTGACCATCCTTGGCTAACAGCCGGGGCCTTCTAGCCCCGCATTCTAGCCCGAGCCGTCTGTGGGTCAGCCGTCCTGCAGAGCTTCTAGAATTGATAGGCCCATCTGCCACGAGCCAGAGTGACCTTCCCTAGCAAGGTGCTTTAACTGGGTGCGCTTCTGAGGATCGCCTGGGTCTCAGCTGGACTGAGGCACATACACCCGGTGTGTAGAGCACGGTTGGCAGGTGGGGGCGGGGAGCCCCCGGCTCTGATGCTGCTCGGCGACAGGCTGGTGGGGTGACGAGCCTGTGCCTCCCTCTCCTGAGTCGCTGTCCTCAGCTGGTGAATGCGGGGGCTGGATTAGATGATCTCAGGCGTCCCCTCTCAGCCCTGAGGTGCCATGATTCTGGGTAATATGTCTGAGAAAAGAAGTTGAGGGCATCTGTTTCCCAGATTCTGGGGAACAGAATCTCGTCTGTTGCTTCAGGAGCTTCCCCTTTTAAAGTGGACATTGGCTTTGAGTTTTCGTTACCGGGCCTCCGCGGGTGCGGCACCCATTCCTGCCACGTGGGGCTCAGTCTCATGGTGAGGTGGGGGCGTCTCCCTGATGACAGGGGACTCGCCATTGCTATGTCGTCCCAAGACTGGGTTACGGGGCAGAGGTGAAGTTCTGGGGTTCGGCGGCAGCAGAGGCCGGCCTCTCACTCTGGGA
The DNA here is from genome assembly GCF_022355385.1 of Mustela nigripes. Classification (NCBI taxonomy): domain Eukaryota; kingdom Metazoa; phylum Chordata; class Mammalia; order Carnivora; family Mustelidae; genus Mustela; species Mustela nigripes. The sequence continues at coordinate 8,042,266 of NC_081563.1, forward strand.
AGGAAGAAGCTGTTTCACAAGTCACCGCGTTTCCCCTTTGGGGTTTTCCGAGGCGCTCTGAGACTCATAGATGTCCCTCTGTCGTTTGCTGGAGTAAAGTTACCTCAAGGGTGAGTTCGGACCAGGGACTGTGTGCACATTCAGGTCACCTCAGTGCCCGTCGGCCGTCCTCACTGCTTCCTCCCGGCGCGCCTGCCCGTGAGGTGGGCGCCGGTGGCCCGGGCCGCAGGTGCCTTCTTACTGTGCCCTGCTCACCCGGTATAGATGCCTGTGACATCCTTGTGCCCT
>NC_081563.1:8042563-8144296 GCF_022355385.1 Mustela nigripes
GCTCACCCGGTATAGATGCCTGTGACATCCTTGTGCCCGCTCACCCGGTATAGATGCCTGTGACATCCTTGTGCCCGCTCACCCGGTATAGATGCCTGTGACAGCCTCCTCCCCGCTGGCCACACACTCACACACTGGTGCAGGTGCTAGAGTGTGTGTGAGAGAGAAGGGGGAGAGGGAGACAGAGCCGGAAGCTGCATTTGGATGGTTTCCCCTGAGTGGACTGAAGTTTGAAATCATAACCGTCCCGTCAGCAGTGGGGTCCCGAGATGCAGAATGTAGGACTCTTTCAGTGTTGGTTTAGGGGAGGCTCTGCAGTCCGCAGAAGTCCGTGCAGAGCCAGGAGCAGCCCTGGGGTCTTATGATGCTCAGGTTGGCCGTCCGCCTCCACCACCACCACCACCACCACCATCCAAATTACACTTTGAGTAGGTACAGAAGAATATTTCTAGCTACGTGCAAGGGTAAATGCGAATCAGGTAGTGAACACCAGTTGTTGCGTCCCCCCAAAATGGGTACCCCAATAATGGGTCCATGATTAAAGGAGCGAGACTCATACAAAGAGAAAGTCAAGCAAAGCTTTATTTCGCACCAAGTATCAAGAATCAGACTGACCGTCAAACAGACCGGCCGCAGCAGCCCCTTATAGAGAGGACGACCCCTCCCTGCTTTCCAGACTAACTTTTATAGAGCAAAGGCCATGTGGTTGGGCCTGGCCACACACAGGTGGCCGATGAAATTGTAACACACAGAGAAAGCTGCACAGTCCTGCTAGGTCACACACGGGTGACCAACTGAATTACAATTTACCCTAGTAGACATTTGAACCAGCCTATCATCTAGTTCAGAATTGGCGCCCAAAATGGACCCAAAGCACGGGGCCCATACTCCTTGGTAGCTCGGAGGCAGTATGCGCCCCCGCTGATTGGATACCTCCACCTGGCCCCACCCACCCTTGTACTTGGACTTTGTTACGTGGGACTGGTTTCCGGGACTTGTTTTTAAGTAAGTTCCCCTTGGTGGGGGTGGGGCAGAGTCCATTTACGTTTTACAACAAAATGGCAGTTCAACCAGGGTGGGGCCCGCTCTGGCTGAATAGGCCCTCACACCCGGAGCCCACCGTCCGGTTAAAGCCGAAGGTCAGCGGATCCGTCTGGAGTCCTGGTAGCCCCATCCCTCCCCACCAAGCAGCGACGGTAGCCACCCTCCCCAAATCTCGTGTTCATCGTTCCCTGCTTTCTGGAACAGTTCTAGTGCATGTATTTGGGGGCCTAACCGATACCGTCAACCACGCACACGTGTGGCCTGTGGGGACGCGTCGCATTCTTCTGGAGCCTGCTGTTCTCGCTCAGCGTCATGTCCCCACGAACGCCGAGTGGAGCTGCCACCCACTGCTCTGACTTGTGTGTGGTGTCCTGGTGTAGGACAACCCGCTGCTGGTGGAGACTTGGGTCATTTCCAGGATCTCACCATCGAAGCAGCGCTTCCTGGGTCTGCACTGGGGGACACGGGACGAGTTGCTGCGAGGTGCGCACTTGGGATTGGAATTGCTGGCCACGGAGGATGTTTGGGTTCAGCATTATTAGCTCATTCTGAACTGTTTTCCAAAGTGGCTGAGCCCATTTCCGCCCCCACAGCGGAGTCCAGGCTCTCCCCGTGCTCTGCTTTCTTGTCAACACGTTGCCAGCCATCTACATCTGGGCCGGTCCAGTGGGTGTGAACGGTCTCTCCCCTTGTGTTTACGGGCCGTTTGGGCTTCATCTTCTGTGAAGTGCCTACTCGAGTGTTTCCCCAGTTTTCTTTGTGATTTATGTGTGTGTGATGGATTATATACCTGTAGCCTTTCTCACCAGTTTCGCGAAGAGCCTTTCCCAGTTTATGGCTTGTGGTGAACATAAATTGGTCATTTCATGTGCTCGGACGTGTCATTTCCCCTGTAGTTGGTGCTGTTTGGGTACTAAAAAGGGCTTCCCTGGCAGTGAGCAGAGAGAGAGGCTCCTATATTTTATCTGATGGTGTTGCCTTCCACATTCAGGTGCAGGTGTGTGACCCACCAGGAACTGATTGTTGCGTATCGAGGAGAGGCCCATCGTCTCCCTTTTTTGGGTTTCTCTTCTAGGGATGTTCCAGTGTCCCAGCATCATTACTGAAACAATGCCCTATTTCCTCCTGCTTTGAGCTGTCATTGTGCTCATAAATCAAGTGTCTGTAAAGGTGTGATTTGGTTTCTGGCCTTTGCTCTTTCTTCTGTGTAATTGTGATGATTGAGTTTTTTGAAAACATACAGACAAGATCTTGCCAAGAGGTTGCCTGACATTATAATGGATCTATTGTTCGGTTTAGGGAGAGTCAGTATCTCCTCGTAATATTGGGTCTTCCAATTCACTTATATGGTGTCTTCTTTCATTTAGGACATCCCCAATCTATTTCAACAAAGTTTATGATTTTATCCATAAAAGTCTGACACATCTTCCACTATAGATTTATTCCTAGGCATTATAAATTTTAAATGACTATTTACAGAATTACATTTTTGCCTGCTTGTTGCTTCTGGTGCATGAAAGTGCAACTGATTCTTGTACACTAGTTTTTTTTTTTTTTTGTACACTGATTTTATAACCAGCAGTCTTATTGATTCCTTTTTAATGATGAACATTCATCTGTAAATTCCCTTTTTGTATCTACCTTTTTGGCGACAGTTTCCCTTCCTTCATTTCCAATCCTCATTACCCATGCTTTCCTTCCGTCCCCGAGCCGGCGAGGACCTGCCACACGGTGCTGGGTTGAAATGGTGGTCATGGCCAGCTGTTGCTTAACTGTTACCAGGCCGTTTGCTGTGGGTTCGGAGTATGCCCTGCTATTCCGGGTTTCAGACTTTTCACCTTGATTCGTTGTTGAACGGTATCAACCACCTGTCTGTGTCTATTAATATGGTATGTTTTCTCCTCCTTTGATCTGTTCATGTGTTGGACTGCATTCGTCGGTTTAAAGTATTGAATCGCTCTTGCATTCCTGGAATCAAATTTTGGTGCTTTGCGGCAGTCAGTTTGCACATGCTGATTTATTTAGGAAGTTTGCACTGACATTCATGAGTGAGATCGGCCCACACTCCGCTCATGCTTTTCTTCTTTCAGTTTTGCTTCTGAGGCTATGTCAGCCTCATAAAATGAGTTTGGAGATGTTCTCTCTTCTCCTGTGTCTGGAATTCTTTCTTCCTTGGATGACCAGTGGAGGTCTTTAGTAAAATCAGTTGTCTTTAGCGTTTTTCTTTGTGGGAGGACTTGGAAGTAAGGATTCACCCTCCGTGAATTTAAAAATAGTTTGGTGTTAAGGAAGTTTCTCCTCTCAAGCTGATCCATTATTTATTTGTTTGTTTGAACAGAGAAGTGATTGAGAAGAAGCCAGAGAAGTTTAAAGTCCAGTGTTTGACAGACATCAAAAACCTGTTTTTTCCAAATACAGAACCTTTTTATGCTGCTTTTGGAAACCGACCGGCTGTAAGTAGTAAATTGGGGGTATATAAGAGGTCTGGAAATAACCGCCCTTTCTGACAGCAGCCATCTGCAGGGCGGGTCTTGACCCCATGGGGAGCCAGATTCTCCTCCTGCTGGAATTAGCCGTGAGGAAATGCACAGTTACCTCACGGTCTGGTCTCTAGCTTTCTTTGACGATTGGCTGGTGGGTTTCAGTCTGAAGCTTGAAATGTGGGGCTAGAACCTTCAAATTCCAAACCACTTGCTAATTTAGTCAAACAAGAAGAACCTAGAATAGGATTAGACCATTGCTACTGGCAGAGAAGCACAAAGCCAGGCCTTCACACCATGGCGCAACTGGGCATTGCAGGTTTTCAGAGCGTTGTAGCGTCTAGTGATAGAAGTGCTTGGAGATTTTTAGGTGTACACCCAGACTTGCTGGAGAGTTTAGCGTTCTGGATAATATAGTTTGGTACTAACTTCCCAGTAAGAAGATCCCCCTTTTGAAACTGGGTCAGAGCATAGCCTGCAGGGCTGTCAGATCGCAGGGGGCCCTGGGAGCCTGTTTACTCATGAGCTCAGCTCTAGCAGGATGAGCGCGGAGGCCCCCACGGGGAAACTGATTTAATAATTTCACATCCAGAGACACTTTTTTCTCTGCACTACTTGGAAGTAGAGTTCTGGTTAATGAAAATTTTATAATAGTGCATCAAACTTGAAATATCCCGTATTTGTGTTTATAATGCTCTCTTTTTTTCCCCCTAATTTTACTTTTCCACATACAGGATGTGTATTCATATAAGCAAGTAGGAGTGTCCTTGAACAGAATATTTACCGTCAATCCCAAAGGAGAGCTCGTACAGGAACACGCAAAGACCAACATCTCCTCGTGAGTGTCGTGCGCGTGCTGGGGGGTCGCTGTGTCCTTACGTTGTTAGAGTCTCCATCTCGGAAGCATGTTCACAGTTCACACTCTGCCTTTTTGTCCTTTGTTGCCTATATTTTCATCATGGATTCCTACAAAGAAAATACAGTTCAACTCCTGGCAGTTTGTCCAAAACTTAATTTTTGGACAATCTGCATTAAATGAAGCCCCTCTGGGTCAACAATTTAAACGAGTGGTTAGCTTCTGCCACTGAGGGGAACCGCATGAATTTCAAAACTAGTGGTTTCGATTGGCCAAGGGAGGGTTGAAAGCCTAGCGTGCGAATTGGAAATGGAACCGAATCGAGGTGTCATGTGAAGCTGTATTTACGGACGAGAAACTCTGTGTCTTCGCACGCCGACCTGCCACCCTGCTCTCACCAGAAATTGCCAGAATTCCTCTCATACTTGCGGTCGGAGCCCCGGAGTCTCCCTGGGGCAGTGGGCTGAGTGGGCTCGTGTCTGAAAGGACGCGTCCTGGGCGGCGCAGACTCTCCTTGACTTGGGTGTGCTGGCTCCGGGGTGCTCCCTCGTGAGAGTAGAGAGCATTTCCTCAGGCCTTGTGTGGGTGAGTGTTGCCCAGCGGGCGGCACCGGGCAGACGGCTGTCCTCCTGCCGTGCCTGCTTCAGGGGCTGCACCGTCTACGCAGACCTAGAAAAGAGCCCGTGGCCCTGAGTGACCCCGGGGAGGACTGCAGGAGTCCGCCTCGTGGGCAGGAGTTGAACTAGGGGTTTGGTTCTAGCAGCTTCGCAGGGAACAGTCTTCTCCAGGCACCTCCGGTGGTTTTAGGTAAAGGAGAGATTTAGGTTTCTTCTAGAGCACATTTTCACACCCAGGGTGATCCTTACGCCCGTTCAAGCTTACTTTAGCCTCCATGGGCTGGAGGGAGCCAGGGGCCTGCCCACGTGCCTCCTTCCCCCAGTCATGCCTGTTCCTAAGCAGTTCTCAGGATACACCGGGAGAGAGAGGGGGACGGAGCCAAGAGCCTCCCTCGTCCTTCAGAACAGGGGACGGTGCCGGGCTCCCTCCTGGCTGGCAGAACAAGAGCAGGGACAGATTCCTTCCCCCGGCCACGTCTGGAGTGGCCCCAGCAGCATCGGGGGCCCTCTCTCCCGCATTCCCCAGTGTTGCCCAACGCGCCCCCCCCCCCCCCCCCCATGAAAGCGTGTCCTGATTTGGAGAAGGTCAAAGAGATCACTCTTCAGGGTCAGAAAACCCATGAACTGATGAGGCACTGCCCAGAAATGGCCACAGCCCGGTGACAGGTCTGTCACAAGAGAGGTGGCAGGACGGGGTCGCAGCCCCAAGAAGGTTTACCCCGGAGGCCTGTGGGGTTATCCCCTTCTCTGAGACTCTGAGGTTCAGGCACCTTGGCCTGGGTAGATCTCTGTGTGGGAGGAACTTGGCGCCTTGCGATCTCGTGCCAGGCCAAGGACAGGAGGCCCTTCCTGGGGTGGGGGAGCACCCCCTCCCCTGGAGAGCACATGCTGTCTCTGGCACCTAACTTGGGACTGTCTTTTTGGATCCGGGGACACCGTGTCCGAGACATCGGATGGGTAGGGGCCCATGGCAGACGGGGGGGTTGTCCGTGCTCTTTGCCATGGCTTGTGTGCGAGAGGGGCACGGCTGGGGCACGGCTGGGGCGCGGCTGGGGCGCGGCTGGCTCCCAGAGCACTGGGCAGTTTGGATCGGGGGCCTGTCACACACCCTGACGACACACCATGAGCTGCTCCCCATGGGGAGGGGCTGCCTCCCACAGCCACAGAACTCAAGCAAGTAGGTCTTCAAGCCAGGAGGCATTTTAAAAATTTGTTTTAATCCTCAGGAAAGACGTAATTCTTACTTGTTAGGGGAGATTTTCCCCATTCTGTGCAAGCACGATGTTCCTTATAAGCCCTTTGGGGCTCCTTTATTAAATACACACTCTCATCCTTGGTTAATAAGGTATTTGATGCCTCAGAACATGCTAATTCCTGGAGTTTGTTTTGAAAGTCCTTTTTGGTTTTTAGCAAATTGGAACTGGAGAGGGACCCTGAGCTTGTCAGAATTTCTGGTTGGAGGCGCCCGGAGGTCTGAAAATGCATGTTCAACACAGCAACTTTCTTTTTGTAGTATAGGCCAAGGAGACTAGGACGTAGCATCTTGGGAATACACAGAAAATGGAGGGAGAGAATGTTGAGAAACACTCCTCTGGTCCCACTCTGTATGCCATAAAGATGGAGGGCCCGAAGCCCAGAGAGGGCGAGATGCGCACCCAGGGTGACACAGCTCCTGAGTGTGGGAGTGGATCCCCGGTCTCTTGTCCCTCAGGCGAGCTAAGGCTTCTTCCCAAAGGCTAACAATTAGCGAGGGCTAATGTTAATAGTGGACGTCGACAAATTCACTGAGCACCGAATATGTGATTTGATGGTTGCATACGTTATTTTATTTCACTCTGGTGGACGCTGGGGCAGTTTTCCTTTCCTTTCCTTTACAGTTGAGGAGACTGTGGCTTAGAATGGATGAAGCCATTTGCCCAAGGTCACTCAGCTGGTAAATGGCATAGCTGAAGGTCAGGTCTGTGTCTCCTTAACCCAAGGCCCAGGGTCATTTCCTTGCACAGCAGAGCTGTCTGTATTGCACTAAACACACACTTTTATCTGAGGTTCTTCCTGTAGGCTCGGGCATGAGCTCCGAGGCAGGCAGCTGTCCACTGTCACGCTGATTTCCTCCTGCCCCCCATTTCTCACTTGTCCCCCTTCTTTGGTCTTCCATGCCAAGTCAGGTTTCACCCGCCTCGCCCCGGGGGGCCTTATCTGAGTCCTACTTGGCACCCACACTGATTTCCTCTTCATTAGTGAGGAATTATTCCAGAACAGTTGCCACCGGGTTAAGCAGGGTGGTCTGTTCCCAGGGTTGTGGGTCTCTCCTAGCTTCCAGGCGCAGCACAGGGGGACCTGGCTGGTGTTCCGCGTGGCCAGGGCACGGGGGTCCCTCTGAGGCCCTGATGCTGTTCATTCTCCCTGCAGGTACGTGAGACTCTGCGAAGTGGTCGACCACGTTTTCCCATTGCTGAAAAGAAGCCACTCTTCGGACTTCCCCTGCTCAGACACTTTCAGTAACTTTACCTTCTGGAGAGAGCCACCGCCCCCTTTTGAAAACCAGGATATTCATTCCTCCTCAGCGTAAGATGTTGCCGGCAGCCTCGTGACGTCATGTGAAGACCGGCGCCCCCGATTAAAGGATAGGCCTTGGGAGCCATGGAGCAGGAGCTCAGTAGCCTGGTGTGCGGTCATTTGCTTAAAAGCAAAGGAATCTGAGGGGCATTTCTCTCCCTGCCCCATGCCCCGGGGTGGACATTTCTAAGTGGGGTGTGAGTGGTGCACTTTAGAGGCCGCGGGTGCGTTGAGGGCGGGAAGGCATCCCTCGGTGGCGGCTGCAAGCCAGTCGCTGCGCTGCCCTGCGTCCCCTCTCGCAGTTCCTGCCTGGTTCCTGTGCCAAGGTGGCTGCCAGGGGTTCCCTGCCGATGACCGTTCTGCTGAGGCACCCCCGGGACATGGCCGAGGAGGGCCTGTTTCCACCTGCCCACGGGGTGTGCCACCTGTGCCCGCGTGGCGGGAAGGCTGCGGGTCTCGAGACCTGCCCCTGCGGGGTCTCCCCCCCCTCACTGTACAGGCTCGGCCTGGGGGTGTCTCCCAGCAGTCTCTGCCGGCAGGTCTCATGGGTAGCCCATAAGTTCTTTAATTCCTTGGGTGAGAGATAGCCTAGACAGTTGGTATACTTCCCCTCCCATTTTTGTGGCCGAGGCTGGACTATTTATGCCTTAATGCATCTGTGGCAGGCATTTTATTTAGAATGTGCTTTGTCTGGCTCTCTCTAACTTTGCAATGCCTTAAATTCAGATTATAGTCAGCATTCCTAGGGCAGTGTTTGGAAGGAGCGCGACACTCCGCCGGCTCCCTTCTCCAGCCGGGTGCAGCTGGAAACGCGGATTCGAGCAGAGCTCCTGCCCTGTGGTGATGGTGTCGATCTCTGCTGGGAGCTCTCCAAAGAAAGGAGGTGGTTTTACGAAAATCATTTCAAGACGTTATGTGCTTTGTAGATACTCTTATTTATTATTTTACTCTGATTGGGTTATTGTTAGGAGAATTTTAGCCATAGTATGTTATTGTAGCTGTCATGAACACATCAGAAGGATAGAGACGTTAGACTATCCAAAGAGCCTTATTCTGTAGATCTTGCAACACTGACCTTCCTTCAGAGTGTATGGGTAATACTTTTTATTTTCCCTCGCTTTTCCCGCTTGAGTTAAGGGCGAGTGGGTAATACTTCGAGTGGCATTCTTCACGCTGGCGGAAGATGATTCCTTTCCTCGTTTATAAAATTGGCCTCTGGAGAGAACAGTTTGAAAAGTGAAAGAATTATTTTCGTAAAAGATTTTGCTTTCCTTTGTGAAGTATTATTTTTTTAGAGAGTGTTTTACCCCAGTGATTGCAAATGTTTTCCTATTTAAATTGCATTGTCATAAAGTCAGAACCTGCAACAGATGAATGAAATTTTACTCTTTCTGTGAAAGAAAATCCAGAGGTGTTGCCTTCATTGTTGCTGGTGGGCTCTGTTAGCAAGGGGAGCCTTTACAGAACTGTCCGCCTGTGTCGTCGACCACAGACTTGCCTAGAATTGGAACGTGCATGTGCAGATTCCCTTTTGGAGGCATTAAAAGTAATTAAAGATAGTTCTGCCTTAACTACTCTGGCCTGGTTCATTAGTGACCTTTAGAGGCTATGTTAATTCTGTCCTGAGGGTATTTTCGGGGTGAACTTGAAGCGTTGTGAACTGAGCACGAGGTCACGTGCCTGCAGGGGCCAGCGTACTTTGTCCCCTGCATGGGGGAGCCTCCGGCTTTGAGGAGGGGTTGTGTGTCCCATGTCCTGCCACCTAGCATACCCTCCATCAGGACGACCAGCTGCAGTCACTCTCTGTGTGGACGTGGGAGAGCTTGCAACCCTGCCCTCCTAATTTTGCTGTACCTTACGCCTCGACGCCACTGCACTCAGAAACAGAGCCTGCCTTCCAGGAGGTGACACGCTCGGATGTGTGTCACACCCAGAGCGTGACCCCTGGAGGGGCTGTAACATTCACATCTGCCTTGTGGCTTCCGAAAATGAGATTTGTACGTGGCCGCACTCCTGCCTCTTTCAGCTGGCTTATCCGCCTTTACACACCTGTTACCCAGTAGCCCCGTGGGTGGTCGTGCGCCGGCATGCTGTGTCTGGACCCCACATTTCCCAGTTGCCCTGTGGAGACGAGCCCCTCCACGGGACATCATCCAACGATCATCCCATGTAACTAGGGAGAACTACATACCTGATACGTGGACAGATGATTAGACTTTTCGAGGGGAACTCCCTTTTCCATTTTAGGTTGAGATCACCACTTCAAATATATTTTATTTACAATACTTGATCTGTGTTTGTATGTGCCAGCACGGTGACCCCAGTCACTGCGGTGCCTCACGGTGTCGTGCCGGCGGCAAAGCTGTTGTAATAAAGGAGACGGATGAGCGATTTCTCTGCAAATCAGGCGTGTGAATTTCAAAGTGTTTTGGTGAGCTACTAAGTTGCTTTCTAGGGTGTGAAATCAAGCATTTTTTATTGTCTACTCAAAAAAAAAAAAAAAAAAATCCTTAAGGCTATGGACCTGTTCAATATCGGGAATGAAAGAGCCAGTCTTTTCCTGATGCCTTTGGTGCAGTGCTGTCGCTCCTCCGTAGGCAAAGGGGCTGTGTCCGGGGCCCCTCCTCCCGGTGGGAATGACTCGAGAGCAGAGCGGGCTCAGCTAGTGTGGTGCGTGCAGGTTCCCCCAGGGCTTGGCCCATGACCCATGAGGCACCCAGCAGGCTCTGGTCCGTGGTCTTGAATGAGATGCTCAGGTACTGCTGCAGGAGGAGACACTGGAGAGGCTCAGGAAACCAAGGTCCTTATCCCTGAGTGTAACGCCACGGGAGGCACTTCACACCATGCAGAGCCCCGTGGGGAGGCTCTAGGGTGGTCGGAAGGCAGAAGTCACCAGAGGGAGGGGAGAGCCTAGGCCAGAGCTGTTCCCGGGTTTCCAAAGGAGAGGCGGGGCAGGACAGGGGGTGTCTCAGAGTTAACGCTTCTGTGTCTTGAAAACAAAACAAGCTCCCCTTATGGCGCTGACCATGGCAGATTTCCTCTGATTTCAGATTGCAGGCTCTCTTATCTGTAAAGTAAAAATCAGCCTGAGCCGGACTCTCTGGCCTGGAGATCCTCACCTGCTCCTGCTCTCGGCCACCCTTGGCTCAGCGGCAGCACGAGGCTATGCTGTTTCCATCCGGTGCTGTAGTGGCTCTCACACGCGTGCAGGAAAACTAGTTCGGCAGCTTGGATTTCCCCAGTGTCTCAGCTGTAAACACCTGAATATTTCAAATACTTCCTGTCTTGGTCTTCGAAACTGACGCAGCCAGCCGGACTCAGCAGCCCTTCGTTGGAGCCTGGGGAACACGGACAGCGGGCCTCAGAGTGCCCATCCCTAGAAAAGGGAGGGCCGTGCGGCCCTGGAGCAGCCCCGGAACATAGTCCCGGTCGCGGAGGAAATTGGGCAGGCCTCGTTCAAGTGAAAAGCCGAACTTCTTTGGAATCTGGATTTCCTGGTTGTAGCGGGAGTGTTCTAACCAGCCCTTCGGGAGAGCTGTGTCCGATCAGCCAGCGCTCATCTCCCTCCCTTTGTGTGTCTGTACTTTGTCTTCAGAGGGGGCAGAGGACGGGGCGGGGGTGGGTGGGAGCAGGACTGCCCTGCTTCCACGGGCCTGGGGGTGGTGGGAAGGCATCCGTCTCTGCAACAAACAGAAGTGCTTAAAACGCCCATCTTGCTTTCCTCCTGCTTCTGACCACTTTTCCCATTCGTGCTGCATCCCAGACCTGCGGAGCATCCCTGCACGGGTGGGTCTGTGGGGAATGCTTGATGCCCTCAGGAACCCTGAATGTGACCCCACTGAGGTGGGCCCTGGAATCTAGCAGGCCTCAAGTGGCCACCTGGGGGCACAATCAGTTTTGGTTTGGAGGCACAGCCTTTAAAACATCATCTGGGCTTGACAAAGGCCCTTCCCTGTTGTGCTTGTCTTGGAGACTGGCCAGGTGTGTGGAGGGCTGGTGGGGAGGGGGAGGCGTGCCCGACGGGGACTGTTTGGGCGCCAGAGTGCCTCCGACTGGCACAGCCCAAGGCCAGACATCACTCACCAGCTCGGAGGAGGGAGCAGTTTGTGGGTGATTGTTGTTCAGGTTGAAGAACCACTTAGATCTGTGATTCTCAGAGCCTGCAGGTCCAGCACTGGGAGCTCGTTAGAAATGCAAGTCCCTGGGTGCGACCCCAGCCCCACTGAACCAGACCAGGAGCGTGGGTCCCACTACCTAGGCTGGTCCAGGATTCTGGTGCACGCTCAGTTTCCAGATGACACAGTGGAGGCCCACACCCGGGTCCTTGGGGCTGCTTCTGCCCTGGACTAACCTGGCCTGGCTAGAAAATGAGCTGCTCCTTTCCAGGAGGCAGTCCTCTGGAAACTCACTATGGGAGCTTGATTGACTCAGGCGGTGCCGTGGCAACCCTTGGATGCACGGCTGCCAGCCTCAGCCCCCTTCCTGGCATCGGCATCTTCGTGGGCTGGCGGCGGCCAGGAGGGGACTCCGCCCGCTCACTGAGACGGGCAGCTGGATGCGTGTGAACGGCAGACCTGGGCTGTACCCAGATTTCTGATGGCCCCCTTCCTCCCCCAAATTGTGGGAGCCTGGAGGGGCTGTCCTGATGCCAGCTAGCTTTTCACTGGCGCAGGAAGTCCATTCAGCCCTGCATTGCCTTTAATGAGTTTTGCAAGCAAGTGGCCTCTTCCGGTGACTCATTCTGCCTTTTGTGTGCCCGGAGATTGTGGTTTTAAGTTTCACTTTGGAAAGTAACCGCTACTTCTGCTGCTTTCTCTGCTGCTGGAATCTGCACAAGTTACATTCATTTTGCAACAAAGAAATGTAAATGTCCGAGCGCCAGTCATATTTCTGCTCTGATTGTAAAAACATCCTTTTCCGAGATGGATGACAGAGCCAAGCTAAGAAGAAATGGTTTATACGGTTTTCAAGCAACACACTCACTCGGGAAATTCGTCTTTTTCCTTCCAGAGTGGCTTGATGGTTTTGTTTTTGTTCCTTGTCGTCTTGATTCATAACTCAGAGATATCCTAAAAAATAAGCAGTGCTTGCTGATTGAGCGATGTGGTTATTAACCTCTGATTTATTGAGAGAAACTTGGTTCTGGACAAAAGTTTGTGTTCTCACTTTCATGCCGGGTACAAAAGGTGATGATACCAGAGATCTCGGTTTCTACAGTGAAATCATTCTCATCTGACTTTGCACAGAAGTCCGTTTATGGTATGTGAACCGATGCGTTTCTTAGGACCAGAAGGGGAGCAAAGTGGACAAACCCCACTCAGTATTCCTTTTTTTTCCTCCAAATAATATAGTCGTCTCCGAAACGTTGCAGTGAACTAAGTTATTTTTATATAATCTTGTGTAAATATGTACCAACGAAAAACCATAGCCCTCATACAGCAATAAAACCAAAATGCGCTTCAAATTAAGTGTCGCTAAAACTCTCACAGTAATAAAACTCAAGTGAACATGGACGTGACGTGATGGGAAATGGGAGCTAGCGAAATGATGTTGGACTGGGGTTTACAACAGGCATGTGTGTTTTATATTGCATTTGTCAACTCGGTTCTTCCATCTCTGGGCATGATAGGTCACCCTTCAAATCGTCATTAGCGCTGCCTTCCGCAGAATGCAGCAACAGGAAAGTTCTGACCACATATTTCCATCGACGCTGGCTGCGAATGAGCGGTCGCTGATTTGTGCACCCGGGTTGGGAGGCCCTCAGTCAACCGTCTCATAGGACATGCGTGGCACTGACTTGGAAAGGGGACTCTTGAGTTGAGCTGGGCACGGCACTACCCAACTCCATCATCCTAATTTTCCCTCTCTGAAGCACCAGGAGACCTCCGTGTGGACATTATCGGCCATCGTCTTGTGTGCTTAAAGCACCCGCACCCTTGGGGGTTGCAGTCTGGGGTGCTCGTCACCCTTCTGTCCAAGGTTCTGACTGATGGAATGTGAGCTGAGTCACGGGGCACTCAGGGGTCAGCTGTGCTGTCCAAAGCGATGGAAGTTACTGATGTTGACTGGAGCCAGAGGGGTTTTAAATATCTCTTTCCACCCCCAGAGCTGGAGAATGCCTCCCCTCTCCGGCCCATGGAGGAGGGGGGATCCTCAAGCCGTCTTTACCTGGTGTTAGAACAGCAGCTGTGCCTGAGCACCTCGGCAAGGAATAGAGCCTGCTCTCTGCTTTTGAGCCTGGCGGGCCTGTACTCTGGGCCCGGAGGCAGAGGCTCCCAACTAGAGCTGCCCCTACGTGGGGAGGAGAGAGGGGCCGCTGAGCAGAGATTCTGGGTGACTGCTTGCAAACCCCCATGTGTGTGGTCGTGCTCTAATAACGCAGAGTGTCCTGTGGTCTGAAGGCATGTCTGTCTGCTTCTGGGGGCCAGTGGGCAGCTCTGCTTCAAGGGAGACAAAGCTGTTTTGAAACTGGGAATTATGGTCTTGTTTGCCTTGGGACTGAGTTGGGATGGTCAGGTGGGAGACTTTGCATGGCGTTTGGGGGACCCTGGGTTGGGAGGTGGCTTTCTCTGGGGACTGGGGCACCTCTCCTCCCATAATAGGTACCTCCTCTCGCAGGAGCTGTGGCAGGACAGCTGAGTCAGCTCCAATGCCCTGAGGTCTGTCCAATCCACGCAGCACCTGGAGGAAAGTTGGGGCGAGGGATCTTACCTTGATACTTCGAGACATGTGCGACCTTGGTTTGCATCCATCCTACTGGAACTCCCACCACCTCACCTTTGCAACGCCAACCTGAGAAGGCTCCAGACCGGGGGTCTTCCGAGGTACCCTTGCCAGCTCCACGGAGGAGGAAGCGAGGACAATGGCTTCGACTTGGGCTTCAGAGGAGACCTGGCTTTCTCTCCCTCGGTGGCAGCGGCAGCACCTGGCCGTAGATATCTTCTTACAACAGCGTCAAGTCCGTGGCTAATGTATAAAAACGGAAATTCAGACACAAGGAATAGACGAGGGCTGTCAACGTCCGCTGTCTGAAAACATGAGCTAGGATAAGGGCAGACGTCGAAACTGAGCACGTCCTCCACGTCCACGGGAGCATTTGACCAAGCTCGAGACTGAGACATGGCTTTCGGGGGGCGGGTTCCTTATGAAGGGTCGGTATGCATGTCCATATGCTCCTTGAAGCATGTCCTGTAAGAGCTTCTCGGCAGGCGTGCCCACGGGCTGCACCGGCAAAATGCACCTTTGAGGCTTGTCATTCCGGCAGACGGAGTGCTGCCCATTCTCCAGCTGCTGGCCGGTCTTCTGTCTCCGCCGCAAGTCTCAGGCACCTCTTGGGCCTGGCCTCACCCTCCCCAGACTCTCTTTCAAGCTGACTCACGCGAAGCTCTCTCAATGGTGGCCGAATGTTGTATTGTTCGATTCATCCCAGCTTGCTGAGTTAGGCCAGGCCCCGCCAGGTCAGGGAATGGGGTTCGTCCACTTGCCCCGGTGTCATCCCGTTTCGACCCTGCGCCCCATATTAGGACACACTCTTCTATCTCTCTTCAAAGCAACTGGCACAGAGTCTGGCGCCTTGTACATCCCCACAAAGTTGATCTGGAGCAATCTGGACTGTCCCCTATTCTGTTTGCTGTCTCTCCTGGGGTCCTACCGGGTGTCGCATTTTCCATCTGTGGAGTGGGAGATTGTTCTCGTTCCTGCTGGCTCTCTGGGGTTGCCACGCAGCAAGTCATGGCACATGATAGTGGAGTGTCTGGGCTTTGGAAAGCATAAGTTAGGGTACGACTCTCAGTTTCATGATCCTTGCTATTTCAGATCTTTTTTTTTTTTTTAAACCATCACTCCATTTTATGGAGAAAATAGAAGTTCAGAGAGACTGTAATTTGTCACGCAACCTCTGACTAGTAAAAGGCAGAGCTGGAACGCCGGTCCCCACAACCAGCGTCATGTCAAGTGTTACAGGCGGGGTCTCACTGCCCCCACCAGGCGGTCCTACAGCGGCCACTGGAGCCATGGAGGTGAGACGGGCTAAGATCAGGGTGGTCATCACGCTGTGTGCCCATCGCGTGAGCCAGCTCCAGGGACCCTACATGCAAGGGAGGTTCTGACCGCTGCTCTGGCTGAGCCGACGGCAACAGGAGGACAAGGACAGGGAACAGGCTGTGCAGGGACTTGAAGCCGCTTGCATGTGTTCCTTAGGCTTGAATCACTGTGTGCACCACAGAGCATTTGCTTTTTAAAAAAGCTGACACGTTTCATAAAATGGGGGTAAACACTTCCTGTTTTGACCAGAAACAAATGCAAACCAGACCCTTTTCCTCTCACCAAGCAGAGCTTGACCTTTTCAAAAATACCTTCAAGGACCCACTAGGCTTAGGTGGGGGGAGATGGAACATAAGTAACAAAGCTCTTGCCAAGCGGACCCTCTCCTAGCTGAGCAGCGAGATTTCCCGGGGCACCCGAAACCTTCCGACTGGTCCTACCACGGCGTGGGCTGAGGAGTGCGCTTGGCGGCCACAGGACTCGAGGAGTTGTATTCTGTTCTTTGTTTGCTACTGATGTATGACAACAGCAGAACAATACAAAGGAATGACATTCGTGTGCTTGCTGGATTTTGGATGTATAACATCCTGGTGGGAATGTTAATTGGTTTGGGGCTTCCTGTGAAAATGGGGCTGGGTCCGGGAGTTTGGAGACCCTGAGCCTTAGGAGTGTGGCAGAAGTGGCCCACTGTCCTCCACAGAGTCCTGCTTTCATGTGGAGCCTTTGCTGAAAAGTGAGACTCTTAGGGACCCCAGGGGCTAAGTTTCCCAGCTTCTCAGCCCCACATCTGGGTGGGGCCAGGCCACTACATCTTGGGAGTCAGGGTCTGAGCAGCCATGGGGCTAGGATTGCTTCTGAGCCGGAACAGTTTAAAAAAAAAAAAAATAGGTGTTCCTTTTTCCCATTCCCCTCTCTATCCATCAACTGGAAGGGAAGGTCTCTAGGGCAGAGCCACAGGATCAAAGGCACCTGGGTCCCTGAATCACTGTGTGGCAGCCAACCTGCCAAAAACGAAAATGGATGTTGTAGGGTGAGAAATATGTTTCCATGGTGATCCCCTCTGAGATTCCGAGGTTTATGTGTGGCAGCAGCTCGCAGGCCGAACTGATACACAGGACGAGAGAACAGATGAAGGAAGAGATTCACGCAGGAGACGAATGTGGGGGCAGGGCAGCGGCGGCAGGGCAGCCGCAGGGTGGGGGCGGCCGCCCCCACCCCCGTGACAGTGAGGGTCAGTGTGCTTCTGGAGAAGTGGCACTTGAACCTTTTATGGGCTATTTTTTTCTGTTTTGAAAAGGAAGGAAAAGTGGGAGATACGTATTTGACGACATGTAAGATGCTTCTGGGAAGCTTTCTTCTTCCAGACCAGGTTTTAGGGAGAGGGAGGAGTTAGCAATACTTGGCAAACATGAGCGATTAAAAAAACAAAACAAAACAAAACAAAAAAAGTAAAGCAACTATGAGACCCAGGAGAAGTCAAAATTACAGAAATGAAAAATATCATGTAGTCAGACGAGGAGTGTGGGGGATGGGAAAAGAGGGCACATGGATGGTAAAGTCTTCTACTGTAAGTCGCACATAGTATCTAAATTTGATGAATAAAAATATGATGGCACGTTCTTACCGCTTAGAAATATATAAGCCAATGCCAGAAATGAAGAGCCAAAAGGGTCAGGCCTGGAGAGCAGGAGGGCTGTGGGCGGGGCCGGATTTTGTTCTGTGACTTCTTGTAAACACTCGTGAGCTTTTCGAGCTCTATGAATACCTGATTTCTGTCTCAAAAAAGGTGGAATGAAAATTACAAAAGGATGCCAACAAACATATTGGAAAAAGAACCAAAGCACGACAGTCAGGGAGCTGAGAAGGAGACGTGACCTAGCCAGTGGCTAAGAGGGGAGCTCGCTTCTCCCGTTCTCCTCTCTGCAGAGTTTTCCAAGGGACGGGTGGTCTTCTCTAGTCCCGCTCTCCAAGGACAATCCCTTTCCTTCCATCCACCAGCTGGTTCCGGGAGTACTGCTCCCTGTACTCACACGCTGCCTTGTGCCGCCCGAGTGGGGTCTCGTACCTTCCTGAGCACTAGTACCTGAAAGTGAAAAACATGTCTGAAGGGATAAAACACCTTGAAGACCCACTATGTGACCAATAAAATGGCAGGTGTTAGAGGATCTGAGGAGCTCGTGGCCAGCAGCCGACAGACATCTCAAGTAGCTGTGTGCGGACGTGGGGCAGGTACCATGACAGAAATGTGTCCTGAGAGGGGCTTGGTTCTGCTTCGTTGTCCCCAATGAGGTGGACAGGAGAAGATTCAGACCCATGTTCTGCCAGGGCAGCTCTATTCCAGAGAATTCCAGAATGGCTCCTTCCTCACAGCGGCTTCCTGCCCTTGCCCTGCGCCACTGTGAGGCCTGGCTGCCTTTTTCACAGGAAGAGGAAGGGTGAACCTGCTTCATGAGGGCCCCCCTGGCCCCGACCCAGGACAGGTCTCATTTCTGGCTGGAGCAAGGGTTGGACCCTCTCCGGGTCCCCAGCGGCCCAGCTCTGAAGGCCTGTGTGGGGCCCTCAGGCTTCTGTTCTCTTCCCTCCCACTTCTCGGCCCAAGCCTGTGCTTGGCCTCTCAGCCCTGAGGAGAAGCCGGCGGGGAGCCTCAGGTGGCCTCGGATCCATGTATGTTCTCCCTCGCTGGGCTCTCCTTCTTTCCTCTTCTAGCTTCTTCCGTGGTTTCACTCCCAGCATCTACCTCCCACTTGCCCATCAGTTCACCATGTTTGTCCACACCACAGCCGAGAAGTGGAGGGGGCTGTAAAGCATACATTTTGGCTCACTTTGCTGGCTGTCTGTGAGAATAAACCCTGTGACTTTTAGACGAAGAGGGCGTTCTTGGTGGGAAGACAGAGTCCAGCAGACGCCGTCTGTGGGCCTCGAGTCTCACTGGCCCTGAGGGGGAGGCAGCAGCTGTGCGCTCCTGTCAGAATATGGCGGTGGTCAATGCTGGGGAGGGGCTGAGCAGCAGAGAACCTTCTAGGTCTCCCTAGCAGGGCTTCTCAACCACGGTTGTACGTTGCAGTTAGCATGAGGGAGATGGTTAAAATCGCTGACGGCCTGAGTCCCCGTCCCCCAGCCCCGCTGAATTTGAATCTCTGAACCCGCACCCTCCGGTGGGGTCGAGAGCTTGGCTCGGAAGTCCTTGCATCATGGACTCTGATCATCATAGATCTGAAAGCCCCAGACTGTGGGCTCAACCGCAGCAGCATGACTGTGGGTTTTATCTATAAAAAGATAAAGACCTCTGTGAGCCAGGGGAAGGAGTTGTTTCACAAGGGACATTCCATCTTCTTGGGTAATGCAGAGGGAAAAAAAAAAAAAAAACAACAACCCAAATGGAATTATCAGGAAACGAGAAGCTAAAAATAAACGCGCCGCGCTCTGCTGGCAGGAGGGTGGGGAGGTGGACCTGATACTTGGTTCAGCATCAGGATGCTAGAAACATCCGGGGACACAGAAACGAAGAGAATTTAAGAGGCAGAAGAGAGCCTCTAATAAGATATGGAGACATCAAATTTTTCAAGTTTTCAGGAAGACTGAGGTGTCTTCAATGTCACTTTCTAAAGAGCAGTCGCGGGGCGCCTGGGTAGCTCAGTGGGTTAAGCCGCTGCCTTCGGCTCAGGTCATGATCTCAGGGTCCTGGGATCGAGTCCCGCATCGGGCTCTCTGCTCAGCAGGGAGCCTGCTTCCCTCTCTCTCTCTCTCTCTGCCTGCCTCTCCATCTACTTGTGATTTCTCTCTGTCAAATAAATAAATAAATAAAATCTTTAAAAAAAAAAAAAAAAGAGCAGTCGCTTGGCAACTATCACCATGAAACTCCTCGAAGGTCAAGTCGGCTTGCTGGGTTTGTGTTTGTAGAAACAAACAAACAAACATGTCAAACAACTGGTCAGATAGTCTGGTGATCTCGTGAGGCTGGAACCAAGGATATGTAACATTTATTTTCCTTCTCCCAGAAATTTTCAAAGTCTCTGTTACACTGTTGGGCTGATCTCTGACCTCTATGAGGGACAGTTGCCGCCATCGTAATTCTCCAGGGCTTGGAATTTGCTAGGGTTTTCTAACTTTTGTGGGTGTGGGGGTGGTGCTAAGATAACCTGGAGGCTCTTAATGGCTCTTTGGGAAAACAGGACATATGAGAGACAGCCATTGGATTTCCATCCCTCTGCAGGTGCTCGAAGAGTCACACGCCTTCCGCGGAAAGGGATCGGTAATGCAGGTTTCAGAACGAACCCATCTGAAATCAATCTCATCAGGAAACTCTCTCAAACGCTGAGCAGAATGAGAAATGTGTGTTTTAAACATTTTTTAGACTTTGAAAAATTTTAACTCCCATCTGGCTAATTCTGGTGTTCTATTGATTTCAGGTGTACAATAAAAATGAAAACTTTGAAAGAATTATTTCTGACTTCAATTTCTTTGGCCTTTAATTCCCAGGTTGAAATTTTAAAACGGGAGATAATTTACCTTGTCTCTGTTTGGGATACTGAAGAGTGTGTGTGTGTGTGTGTGTGTGTGTGTGCGCGTGTGTGTGTGTGTGCATGTGTGTGTGTGTTTTACCAGACAGATGATTGGTTCTGAACTCGGGTTCGGCGGCTTGCTGCTCGAAAACCAGTACACGCCAGACAAGCATAGGTGGGAAAGGAAAGGTTGCTTTATTCAGAAAGGCAGCAAACTGAGAAGAGGGCAGACTAATGTCTCAAAGACCAGGTCCCCATCCGGGTGAAGCAGGAGGCTTTTTTTTTTAAATTTTTATTAAAGATTTTATTTATTTATTTGACAGACAGAGATCACAAGTAGGCAGAGAGGCAGGCAGAGAGAGAGGGAAGCAGGCTCCCTGCCGAGCAGAGAGCCTGACGTGGGACTCGATCCCAGGGCCCTGAGATCATGACCTGAGCCGAAGGCAGAGGCCTAATCCACTGAGCCACCCAGGCGCCCAGCAGGAGGCTTTTAAAGGGGAGGCCCAGGAAGTGGTGAGAAGGCTGTGTGCTCAAGAAGCCGGTGCTCAGTGGCATATCATTTGTCTTGCGATGCTTCCAGATTCCTCCCCTCTGCCAATGATCAAGGCTCCCAGGTATGTCTCAGTGAAGGATACCCGTGTGGCCCAACACCCTGCATCCTGGCAAGACCGTCCAGTCTCCTCCCCCGTACCAGGAATCAAGGCTCCCAGCTCTCTCTTACTGAGGATTCCACAGTCAGTGGTGGCTGTTTTCGAGTGTGGTCGGACCTTATCTTCTGGAAATTCTGGTCCTTTGTTCCTCAAGGCCAGCGGTCTGCAGGATCTCAGGGGAAGTAGGTTAGTCCTGCTACAAACTATGGGGTTTAGGTCCGCAAGCAAGGAAGGCATAAGAGCCAAGCAAGTTAATGCTTAAAAATGAGTTGAAGTGCTGGTGTGTGTGTGTGTGTGTGTGTGTGTACATTTTAATATATATTTGACTGTATATTTCCGGGACTGTATGAGACCATATGGCCCAACTTATTTACACTGTGGAATGGAACGGGGGGTGAATTTCAGAATAGGGGAAATGTGACCTCAGCATTAATTTAATGAATATCCTGATCTTTCTCATTTCAAACCCTTTGGTGACGTACACAGAGCAGCAGGAGAACGCGAGGCGGGTGACGTCCCACTGGGAGGACAGCAGCACACATGAACGTACTCGTGCGGCTGAGTCGGGTCCGGTGACTGAAAGATCCCGGGTCTGGTGACAGCAGCCACCCTACTGGCTTTAGTCTGCGTCCGATCACATGGAAGAGCGTGGGGTTGTGGGTGCCTTGAAACATTCCAGTGCTTTCCAGCAGCAATACTCATGAACAGACCTTTCCGGGGCTGGCAAAATGTCCCCCAAAGGTATCAAATATTAATAAGTCATCTCTAATTTTTTTTAGTTGTACCTCACTTGTGGTGGATTATGGACTTGACAGCTTCTCATTCCCAGCAAATATGCACTCTGGGGTCTGACTGAACTATCTGTTTGTTCAGCCAAAGAAGTGGACACATCTGGGAAGCGAGGTGATGCTGCAGAGCAGAGAGAGAAGGTGCACGGCCATGCCTTAGTGTTTCCCTTGGCCCTGTGTTTGTCTGTGGGACACTCGCAGGTAAGTAAGATAGGCTCTTGCTGGGACCATGAAAATCAATGTCTTATCCCTCAGTGTCCCAGAAAGCCCAGTTCTGCACCATTCATCCCTGGATTATCCTTTAATACCTTTTATCTGGGGGCTCGGGGCTGGAGGAGAGATAAAGGAATTGGGGACTACACTTGAGGGGAATCCAGGTCTGGAAGGCTGGAGACCCAGGGCAGAGTCGATGCTGTGTGTCGAAGCTACAGTCCCAGGGCAGTCTGCACGCAGAAGACTTTCTTCCTCAGGGGACCTCAGTCTCTTTCTTTTAAGGTTGTCAGTTAAGTAGGTACAGACCCTCACAAGATGAAGAGGGGCAACCCCTTTGCTCAGAGTCTACTGATTTTGATGCTAATCCCATCTAAAAATACCTTCATGGCCACATCTGGACTGGTCTTTGACCAAACATCTGGGCACCATCGTCTAGCCAAATTGATGCATAAAATTAACCATCACAGATGATAATGTTTAATCCCAGAGAAGGATTGAAGAGCGTAGCTAGGACTGGAGTTGAGAGCTGTCTGACTCCAGAATTTGTTCCAGCTAGCTCATTAGTGTGTGTGTGTATGTGTGTATGTGTGTGTGTATGTGTGTGTGTATGACGGGTGTGTATGTGTGAGGGAGGTGTGCCCTGGGACAATTAGCTGGGAGTCTGCTGATTGTCGCAACTGCTCTTCCTGCCTTAAAAATCTTCCCTTCACCCTATAGGGAAAAAAAAAACCCTATAGTATCTCTGGAACACTGTTCTCCCGGACCCAGCGTTGTGTGGAGGCATTAATAAATGAGGAAACCAGTGAAATGACACCCCAGGGTGACGATGGCCAGGACAGTGGCACACGCACTGGCTTTGGAGCTCAAAGACGTGTTGATACGCGTTCCTTTCAAGACATCGCCTATTACCACAGTTACTTGGATTCCATCTGCGAACGTTCGTGGATAGATGTAGGAAGCTAAGACTGGTCCAGTTCAGGTCAGTGCAGCTCAATCCCCCCTGCCTTATTTAGCCCTGAGTATGTGCCGGATTGCTCTGGGCCACAGTGTGGTCTAGGAAAAAAAACACATGGCCCGTGCCCCTTGGGTCTGGTGGAGCTGGGGTCCGGCAAGCTCAGAAACTATTTGAAACAAAAAAGGCTAGAGGATAAGCTATAGTTGGAACCCAGGGCTGTCACGGATGGCTGGCCATGTTATTCAAGTCCGACACACTGACTCAGTTCTCATTAGACGATATTGAAAAATACAATTTTAAAAAGACTGATTTAAATTTGCGTTACTTTTATGTTTTAATGGAGCTGAGTTTGCCTTTGACAGAGAAGTTAATGATGAAAGCTTGTGATCAGCAGTGGTGTGTGTGTGTGTGTGTGTGTGTATTTATGTATAATTAATTGGAAAGAGCCAACAGCCTTGGATTTGGATCTTAATTGGTGCTAAAATTGAAATAAGGTAAAATTATGACTCTCAGGGAAATATATAATGAATACATGCCAAGGATTTTATTTAGCTCATTAATTAATGAGGAAACCAGTAAAATGTAGAAACAGATTTGGTGAGGAATTCGAAGAACACAGACATATAGGCAGCCAGGAATCTGAAATGAGTGTTCAAGGAGATGCAAAAACAGTTCAGTGTCCGCAGGGCAGTCATCAGCTGTATCTCCAAGGACCGACAACCATTTGCATTTCTGTGGACAAGAATTAGTTGCATTACTGTCAGTTTTCTACAAATTACAGAGCCGTAGAATAACGTGAAGCTATTCAGGAGGGCAGATACCCTGACAAGAAGCTCTAGAAAGAACACTCAGCAATCCATTTTTTTCCCCCATTTTATAGACTTTCAACATTTTCCTGTGACCCGGGGGGATACTAGGTTAACAGCATTGGGTGTGTGGTTTACCTCTTGGAGTCCCAGCTCCCCCATCTGTAAAATAAGGGTGATATTTCTTTCTTGGGCTGTCTTGTATATGAAAACACGGTAACACGGGAAGTTTCTGACACGGACTATGGATTGGATCCATAGTCCAGTCCATATTAGAGATTAGATTTTCTTCCATTGTGTTTTTTTCCAAACTGACGTGTGGATTCGTTCCCAAGAGATCTCTTCACGCTTCTGTCCAGTCAACATTTGGAAGGCTTGTCACCCCGGGCGTGGGCTACCTTCACGCACAGCCAGTGACCACACAACGAGCAGATCCTCGGCTTTGAGGAACTTGTAGACCGATCACAGGGGAGCTTGAAGAGACAGCCCAACAGGGACGCGGGTGATGGTGATTTCCTGGGACATGGGTGGAGATGGCTGGAATCCTGGGAGTGTGGCCCGGGGCACATAAGCAGTGGTCGAAAGCAATCACTCAGGGGCCAGGCTCCCTGGCTCATTAACCGTGTTCTTGGGCAAGTTTCCTAGGCTCCTTGTCAAGCCTCTGCTCTTTCAGCTTTCAAATGGGGATGGTACCCGTAGGTTGCTCCACAGGTCAAGGGGGATCGTGTGTGGGACCGTGGGGAGCAGGACCCGGCACCAGCCACGCGAGGGCCTTCTGGCTCTCCTGGTCTGTGAGTCTCGGCTCCGTGGAAAGGAGAGATTGCACCTGTTACAGGTGACGCCCAGGGTGACGATGGCCGGGACAGTGGGCGCACGCACTGGCCTTGGAGCTCAAAGACGTGTTGATACGCGTTCCTTTCAAGACATCGCCTATTACCACAGTTACTTGGATTCCATCTGCGAATGTCTGGAAGCCGATGCCCAGAGGAGAGCCGTGGGAAGGTCCCGAAGCCCGGCGGGGGGGGGGGGGTGCGTGAAGCACAGTGCGCGGTTGTCCCCGAAAGGCCCCCGACGAGACTCCCCGTGGGCAGCACCCAGCACCTGGAGAGAGAGGCTCACAGCCGCTTTGTGCCGCTCAGAGCAGATACTGTTTCCGCGCGGGCTCCTGACACAATCGGGCGAGTGTGGCCTGGGCTGGCGCGTGTCCAGCCCCAGCTGTGCGCCCAGCGCGCCCTGGAAGAGCGCCTGCAGCCCGAGGAGGGGCGATCTGTGGCCGCGGGGGCCGTTCCCCGCTCCCGCTCACAGGCTTGCTGTGCGCTCAAGGCAGGGTCTGCTTTCGGGAGGCGACCTGGGACGCGGCCAGGACGCGGTTATCCCGGGGCCGAGCGGGCAGGAGGTGTGGCGGGCGGCAGCAGAAGGCAACGGGAGCTTTGTGGGTTGTTTTAAAACACAGCTTGGAGGCTCAGCGGGATCCCAGAACCCATCGTGGGCAGCTCCTTATCTCCCTGGAGCTGCAGCAAGAGGCACAGTCCACCAGACGCCTGCTCTCCCGAGCTCCCGTCTGATGGCTGATGGCAGAGCAGCGAAGGACAGGAGACGTTCTGCACACGGCCCATGCCATGGGGTCCCGTGTGGGACCCCGTGCGACGCTCACTGCAGGACCGCAGGGTGGGCGCGGTTTCTAGTCTCCAGATGAAAAATCCAGAGCCCACGGGGTAAATAGCCTGACTCAAGTCACACAAGCAGTAAGTGCTAGAGGCAAGATACCAAGCTTATTTATTTTATTTCTTCCTCAAGATACTAAATTTAGGTTCACTTGGTGAGTCCTCACTGGGAAGCCAATAATATACTCACTGATAAGCTGGGATTCTGTTTCTGATTATTCTGCTTCTCCACTGACTCTGTCGACGTGTCTTATCTACGCTCATCTGCCTAATTATTCTCTTTCTCACAGGAATGATTCAAAGAGGTATCATTGTCACCATTTTGTAGATGAAGAAACCGAGGCCCAAGGAGGTAAATTAACTTACCCTCAGTCACAGGGCTAGAAAGCAGCTGGGCTTGAACGGTACCGCATCGGTGTTTGGATGGTTGGACAACATCACGGCCTCTTCTCAGTCCTATTTCTGTGGGCGTTATAGGGTTTGTGGGCTCTGAGTTTTCACCATCAGCAATTTGTAGGATTTTACTTATCTCAGCCTCTGAACCCAAGTGATCAGTTTTCTCTGAGAGCGTGGATGTTCCCGAGCAGGGGAACCATTAGGTAGGTCACATGATGAGACCCTCAGTGAGACGCTGATATTTCTACAAGCCCACATAATGAGGGTTTTGGCTAGAGGCCCCTCTAGGAGCATGAGATCCGCTGGTCCTTGGGCAGGAGGTGGGCAGCCAACCAAGGAGAGTTCCAGAACATGTGATAGAAGCTGATGGACAGAACCTTCACTGCATTAGCCTCAGGAGGCAATATGGTCTCCATCTTGCATGAAGAAATGGGTCCAGAGATTTTGGGGGAGAGATTTAGTTCAACTTAAGTCATTCGTGAGTGAGTCATGGACCAACGACAAACTTACTTTGAGCATCTCCTCTGTGCCAAGGGCTGTGCTCCCACAGTGGAAGACGGAGGTAAGACTCCGTCTCCATCCACAGGAACCCCTCAGTCAAGTGGCAGAGACACCCCAGCGGATCAGTAAACCATCATAAGGTGTAATAGAACAGGACGAGGACTGGAACGTTGGCCAAGTACCCTAATTTTCACAGACCCAAGATGATTGGAGAACATCCAATCCTGCCATTCCTGACATCCAGTCATCCCTGACTTCAGGATGGTGATGATGAGGGTGCGGTCTGGGGGTTAGAAAGCACATTCACACCAGAGCCACGAGCCCTCCGTTCGCGGCTAGTGAGTGGACGGATGCCACCCTGGGAAGTCACGTTGTGCCTACGACGCTAGGCTTGCACAGCCCGTGTGGCCGAGCTGGGGCTGCACCTGGTGTCCGAGATTTGAAGTCTCATGCGGCTTCAGCCTCAGGGTGGGTGAGGGGCAGAGCTGGAACTGTGAGACGCCTTGTCTCCTCCGAACAACACGCAGACGAGGCGAACAGACTAAGGGGGTGCATCTTTCCAGCCCGCGCCCCTCAGAAGCCCAAGAGCTGCAGACCGGAGCCCGGAGCAGGAGGTAGCGGCTGAGACACCACCTGCATCTTCTCTTCTAGAACAACCGTGTGTGGCTTCCCAAGGAGTCTTTAGAGGAAGGGCAAGGAGAAGAGTTGTCTCAGGGAGAGGAGGGAGCCGGTCCACTTGCCGCAGAGTCCTAGGGAGGCAGCCAGAGGAGGCGAAGGGGTGAACGATGCCTGGCGGGTGCCAAGTCTGTTACGTGTGTGACCTCGTGCACTGTCCCATGAGCCTGGGACACAGGATCAGCATCTTGCTTAGAGCTGGAGGAAGTCTGGCTTGAGCCCACCTCATTAAGTGTCTTTTTTTTTTTTTTTTTAAGATTTTATTGATTTATTTGACAGAGAGAGCCACAGGGAGAGAGGGAAGGAGCACAAGCAGGGGGAGTGAGAGAGGGAGAAGCAGGCTTCGTGCTGAGCAGGGAGCCAGCCCCATGTGGGGCTCGATCCCAGGACCCCGGGATCATGCCCTAACCCAAAGGCAGATGCTTAAGGACTGAGCCCCCCAGGCGCCCTGTCAGAGGTGGGTTTTGACCTCTGGTCCAGCTGACTCCAAATCTATTCTCTTTGCGCCTTGCACCGCCCCCTCCCCCCACCCCTCCAACTACCTTCCACCCCATTCTGTGGCTCCTTGCTGTGGCATCTGTCCCGGCTGTCCCGTCCGGGCCATGACCTTTATATGTGCTGACACACAGCCAACCATTCGCTATTAACACACATTAGCCTTAGCGTTAGGATCTTACAACCATCTAGTGGGGTAAACTGATGTCTATTGATCTAAGACGCTTGATGTAAGAGGCTCACAAGGAAAACATAGATTGAAAGGTGTAGGGCCAGCTCGGGAGAAGGGCTGAATTCTAGAGACGTGGGGAAAAGCAAAGTGAGCAACCAGGTTGGGGACAAGGGCGAGCAAAGGGCTTGCCGGGCGTCCTGAGGCTGGCGAGCTACGGGCTGGTGGTGGGACGTGAGGCCCGAATGGGCAGGTGGCGCTCGATGCCAGGGGGTGCCATGCCTGTAGGTCATAAGGAGCATCTGCAGGATTCTGGGGGAAAAGGGAACCTGAACAGTGAAGCACATTCTCGTCCTGTTTGCTGGGGGCCAGGAAGCAGGGACAATGGTCCAGGCCCAGGTCTTTGGTTGGGTGGGTCTCCCCTACATGCTGGAAGAGGATGCTTTGCCGGGGACTGGCCGGGCATAGATTCTGGAGCCGCTCAGAGCCCCGGCAGCTGTAGCCAGGACCACAGTCCCCCTGAGACCCTGTTCTGAGCAGACTGAGCCTTGTGAGGCTGGAACCTTTCCAGGGTCGAGCAGGTCTATCTGTCGAGGGCGGGGCTGTGTGAGCGCGTAGGTCCTGACTCATGTGTCCTCGCGAGGTCTCTGCTGGCCTGCGGCTCCCTCCCCTGCCCAGGCTGCAGCCATGCTGGGAGCATATTCCCTGCCCCTTGACGTTGCCGGCAGAGTTGCAAGGAGAGACGGTCGCCCCGGGAGCAAGAGGAGGCTCTGAGGGAAGCTCCGTGGCGGTGGGATTACGACAGGGGCCGGTGGGGGCTGAGGCTGCTTCAGCTGGGTGGTCGGGGAGGGGCTGTGTTTCAGGTGAGCACTGAGGACTAGATCTATCCATCCGGGCCCTGAGCTGGGGAAGGGGCTTTCCAGACGGAAGGAAGGGCAGGCGCAGAGACCCGGGCCCGGAGGGGCCGGTGTGTTCAGAGGAGTGAAGGCGGGCGGGTGTGACAGGAGTGGGGACAAGAAGGCTGGCGGCAGAGCACTCTGGGCCTTCCCGTGGTGAGGAGGAGGAAGGGGCTGTCACAGGCACCTTCGGGAGCGGGAGATGGTGGGGGAGGGACGAGTAACAAGGAGGCGATGGCGGGCGGCGGGACCGGAGGACGGGTGTCGCTGAAGTCCGCGACAGGGAGGCCGGCCGGCCCGAGTGGGGCCGGCAGGTGAAGGCAGTGAGAATAAGTGGATGTAGGATATATTTTTGAGGTAGATCCAGGGGGACTTTTTGGTTATTTAGTTGCATGAGTCTTAAAGGACAGGGCGGAATGAAGGGTGTGCCCTGTGGTTGGGGTTCCGCCAGCGAGAGGGGGGTAGCAGGTAAGCTCCGTTAGGGAAGACCAAGGTTGGGGCCCCTGGAACACGGGTTGGGACATGTTAAATTTAAGAGACCTCGTGGGTGGCTGGGTGTGTGGGTCCACTGGACCTGGTCCATGGGAGGCTCTAGAATCCCCGCCAAAGCATTTTCAGAGGAATGGACGCGGCGCAGTGGGAGCGAGGGGTGCGGAAGACCCTCTCAAGGCGTTCAGGGGGCAGGAAGAGGCCATGGACGGGCAGCCATCATGGAGGATTTTTTTTGTAAAGCAGTTTAAATCTTTACTGGAGTCTCTCACAAATAGCAAAGCGGGGCGCCTGGGTGGCTCAGTGGGTTAAAGCCTTTGCCTTGGGCTCAGGTCATGATCCCAGGGTCCTGGGATCGAGCCCCACATCAGGCTCTCTGCTCAGTAGGGAGCCTGCTTCCCTCTCTCTCTCTCTCTGCCTGCCTCTCTGCCTACTTGTGATCTCTCTCTGTCAAATAAATAAATAAATAATCTTAAAAAAAAAAAACAACAACAAAAAGCAAAGGGGATCCCATCTGAAACCCTCAACCAAGGTCTTTACATGTTTTCATCAGTGATTTCTATTTTTTATTTTGAAGGATTCAACGTTAACGGAAATGCTGCAAAAATGATAGAGTTGAGACCCGTGTGCCCCGTGTCCAGATGCCCCCCCTCGCCCTTGCTGAACACAGATCACAGACGGACTCACGTGATCCCAGGAGGCAGTGACCCTGGAGAAGGGGACGGCGTGATGGGGAGGAGAGAGGAACTTGCAGAGAAGCAAAGTCCTTGAGATGCACCAGTTTTTAGTCGACAAATGAAAGATCCCCCTTGGGTACGAGCCGGGCCCTTCTTCACGGAACAGGGAGAGGAGTGGGCCCATGGCAGGGTTTCTTTCTGGAGACTTCCTCTGCTGGGAAGTGGGAGGGAGCAGAGAAGGAGTCACACAGTGTCTCAGGGAGGGGGAAGAGGAAGCGGGAAGGACTGCTGGGCAGCAGCGGGAACATGACTGGAGTTTTGTGGTCATGAACTTGGAATAACGACGGGGGGTTGTTGCACGGATTTTCTGCAGTCACGTTCAGGATCTTGGGTGTAGGCCTCAAGGAGATGATCGGTTGTAGGTGCCAGGGGTTGGGGCGTATCTGGGACAGAACAATGAGGAGGGCCACAGACTCACTACACTGAGGACCACGGAGGCAAAGCTGGGTGGCGTGGAGCAGAAGGACAGGGCCGAGGACGTGGCCTGTGGGAATGGGGAGAGGCAGGATTGGCGGCTTCACTATCACGAGAAACGTGCTGCACTGAGAATGCTAGAGCAGCGGGCGTGGGAGTGAGGAAGTGGAGACCGTTCGGGGACAGGGAAGTTGAGAGCTCTCAGATGCTGCGGTCCTTGTCAGGCCCACGGCCCAGGAGGCAGTCGCGGCTGGATGGTTGACGTTGATGCAGGCAGAGATGGTCCTCGGTGGGGACAGACACCGGCAGAGAGGTACCAACCGGTCACCTGCTGGGGCAGCAGCAGAGGGGGACAAGGACAAGGTAATGGCTGTGGAGTTCAGAAGCTGCTGACGGAATGATACAGCTGGAGGACAGCGTCTGTGCCCCATCCGTGTAAAGTGTGCACCCCGAGAACGCGGGTGGGAAGAGGGCTGGCCTGGGTGCCTGGGATTTCCAGGACGGGGAGCCGTGCTGTCCGCATTCCTCGTGATCTCAGCGGGGAAGGAGAGCAGTCAGGCCAGGAGATTGTGCTGCCCCGTCTGACTTCGGGTCCCCGCGCCGTGAGGTCCCACCACGCTGCTGACACACGTGAGTGTGCAAATCACTGCCACTTACCACTTAGTAGATGTGTCATCTCAAGCAAGTCATTTTACCTCTCCTCATCCGTAAAGCTGGGCTCGTGAGAGTTACTTGGAAGTTCAAAGAAGATAAGAGACTGTTCTTTGCACTCTACCTGGTGCATAGAAGGGGTCACGAGATAGCCCTTGTTGTTGTTACGGCGGGAATAAGATTTTCCTAACGGGAAGCCACACTATTTTCATCCTTGGTGATCTCCAGATCCAAGCCAGCCTCCATGGCCAACGAAGACCCCGGGTCCCACAGCAGAAAGACGGAACGTTCTTCAATACAAGGGGAGGCCTGCAGCTTGGGCGACCGGAAGGATGTGCTTTGGAAAACTTTTTTTTTTCCCAGAGTGTGAGAGGAAGTGGAAAGTCTGCCCCTTCGGGCCCAGAGTCCTATGGTGGAGAGAGGTGGCCCTCCCAGGCCAAGGAGGGAGGCCCTTAATACTGAACTTGAGCCTCCTCCTGAACTGTGAGAAAATAACTGTCTGTCATTTCACACCTCCCCGTCTCCAGTATTCTGTTACAGCAGGCTGAGCAGACCAAGACATTTGGCTTGTCAACACCCCCAAGGACAGCTGTTGGCTCAGGTGCCCCTGGGCCTTTGAGTGTGAGTTGAAGTGGCAGAGCCACATGCTCCGTGGCTCACGGGTCACCCCCTCTGGGAAGCCTGCCTTCCTCTGTCCTTTCTCAGTAGCTCCTTAGGGGACAGGAAGGACAGTGTTCACCCTAGGGGTCCTGGGACCTCACACGGCGCTGCCTGGCCTTCTCAGTCCCCTTGCTCCCTCTGTTGTCTCTTTGCTATGCGCGTGTCATCTTCTCTCACCTGTGAAGTCCCTCCCTGGCTTTGTCCCTGTCTTCCTCCTGTGGTACCTAAGCTGCAAGCAGAGGCGCAATCTTGTCCATTTTGTCCCCACAGCATCTCCGGGGCCTGCGACAGTGCCTGGGACCTGGTCATCGCACAGTGCATTTTTGTTAAGAATGAACAGACGAGAAATAATGGTGTGATTATTTCTGCCCCTGCCGGGAATTTTGCTCTCCCAGAGGGAAGGCTCTGCCATTTTGATGCACCCTTTTGTTCTCGCTGGAGGAATCAGACCTCAGCGTTTTTCCTGGCCTCTGTGTTCCCAAACGAAGGCAGGTTTTGGCTTCCATGACCGTGTTCCTGTCGTGCTCCGTGACAATGCAGGAAGGCCGAGCAGGGGTTTGCTAGCCTGGAACTTCATTTCACATCCTGGGTATCACTTCTCTGCCTTTGCCAAGCCTTGGTAAAAAGTGGTGGCGTTCTGATTGGTAACCCAGAATTAGTGTTATGTCCCCAAAGCCTGAGGAACCACCTCCCCAGACTAGGCATGGTGAGCTCGGCTGTCCCACCGTGTGCTGTGGGTGGGACAGCTGGGGCTCCGGCTCTGTGTCTGCAAGCCTTGCGTCCATCAGCAGCCCACAGCTGGCCCACGATGGGTAAGCTGTCCACCTGCTTGCCGAATGAAAATCAGGCGCTTAAGCTTCCTGTCCGCAGTTTCCATCCAGGTAGCAGGAGGCTTTCCCCAAACTCTTAGTGCAGCTGCTATCACTCCCAAGTGGGGCAAAGTCTTGCAGAGGAGTCAATTAGAGGACAAGCACCAAAAGGAAGCAGCAGTCTCTGTGACTTCATCTCCAGCTCCCAGTGTGCAGCAGGAGGCTGTCTGGTGCAGTGGGGGCGGGTGGGGGTGTCGAAATCAACCCTTCGGAACCGAGACCTGTTGCCCCACCGACAAGCTGGGCACCCTTGGAGAAGTTTCTCTGCTTCTCTGAACCTCTGTCCTCCAGAAGATCCTGGTGACTCTACCTTGAAGCCGCTTCTGTGCAGGTCAAGTGGCTAGGGCACAGCAGATGCTCTTAAATGTTGATGTCCTTCTTTCCTGGAGGGATCATTGCAATGTAGGACTTTGGGTCTTGGGAGAGGGATGAAGATCTCAAAGCCGTGGATTTACCTTTGGTTTTGATCATTTTTATCATTTCTAAACTATTCATTTAGTAAACAGGTAAGATGTTGTTTCTCTAGCTTAGGCACTCTGGAAGGCACTTTTTCCAGGGAAATATCAGCAGAGATTAGAGCCTGAATGCAAGAAAGAAGTGCCTGGTGTTGGACCAGATTCGTCCAGGACCCGTGCTGGACGCTGGGGCTCCCGCGTCTCTGTCCTTCTGACCTGCTGCTGCCTGTGAGGGTCATTTTTGTCTTTGTTAACCATGTGCTGTTCCTCCCAAAGCTAGGTGCATCCCACTTCCCTTCCCCCCATAAATGCAGTCATACCTGTTGAGAGGCTCTGGACCAGAACAAAATGTTGAGAGGTGCTTGTGCCCAAGTCTGGGATCGTAGTGGCTGATGGCATGCAGTTTCCTTTTCAAGTCAGCTTTGACTCCTCTTGTCTTTCTTAGAGGGTTTATAAGAAGCGTGTGCTCATTCATTCATTTATTCATTCAACAAACACTACTTTTATCTAGGGCATGACACAGATGAAGAAAGTGTTTTATGTGTTGTAGTAAAATATGAAAAACATATCTTTGAGTATTCCGGGAAGGGAATGACTACATAGGGAAGGGGGTTGGGGCAAGTTTTCACCAGGCAACAATATCAGAGACGGGTTTTGAAGGTTGAGCAGGAGTTTGCCTGAGGAAGACATTCATCCCAGCCAGAGAGAATCAGGGGACTAGAGGACTGCAGAGCTTCAAAGCTGTGACAGATCCCAGTGTGTTTGGGGATACTGAGGTTTACTGTGCTGGAGTCCATGACTGGTGTAGTTTTTGTCTGTGTGTGAGAGTATGGATGTGTGGGTCTGTTTCTGTTTCTTGGGGGAAGTGTGTATGTGAGTGTTTGTGTGTGTGTGTGTGTGTGTGTGTGTGTGTGTGTGTGTAATGTGTGTAATGGTGATTAGAAGGGGTTGGATGAGAGGGGGGTAGGAGTGAGTAGCATGAAGAGACTTGACGTACTTGAATATCACTAGACATTTGAGAGGGAGAAGGGTCCTAGTCTGGACAGGCAACAAGGGGGTGGCTGGAGCGAAGCTGTCACAACAGCAAATGGGTTTTCAGAACCCTGCTAGTTAGCCTGCCACCTGTCACCTTGGGCCAGTTCAAGTCCCTGCATTCTGGCACCTGCCTGTACAGCCCGATCTCCCCAATCCTTCCTTCTGTGGCCTCTCTGGGACAGCTCAGTGTGGGGAGGAGGTGAGAAGACAGTGCAGCCCATCGCAGGCTTTGAGGTGGATTGTGACCTTGGAGGATGGTGAGGGAGACAGGAAAGGTCCTGGGCACCTTCTCGAGCAACATCTATAGACCCAGGTGCATTCCTCAGCTTTTCATCTCCTTTTTTCCTAGTCTGTTGGGTTCCTAACAGACACATGAAAAAAAGGAGTTACTCAGGCCTTGCTTGGTGATCCACTCAGCGCATTGACACTGCAGGAACTGTGCAGCCCTCCTGGGTTCAGAAGGAAGAATGGTTTTTCAAGGACCGTCGACAGGTCCTCGAACCCCTGAACCTCAATTTGCCATCTGCAAAACGAGCATAGCGATTCTCATCTAAAAGGAACATAGAATTCAAAGGAGATGAAAGATATGTGCAAGCATCTGGCTCATCAGAGGTGGAAATATGTTTTTTGTTTCTCTCCAGTTCTGCTATCTTCTCTCAGAAACACGGTTTCATGTTGTTAGGGAGGAGGGTGTGGTTCCCCACACTACCAGCAGATGGCGCCCGACCACGCCGTCCCGGCGCCGAGGCCTCCCCCGCCAGCCTCGCCGCGCCCCCCGCCCCCTTTCCTGTCTTCCCCTCTTCTCTGCAAGCCTCAGTCATTCCAGGTCTCAGGCAGAAAGTCACACAGAACACTTTGTGTCTGTCAGCAGATTCCTGGAAGGTCACGCTGAGTGATGAATGCTCCTGGGTAGGATTGGAGCGTTCTTTTTTATTTTCCTTTCTTTCTTTTTTTGTCTCTGTTGAATTGCATCACTGGGCAGCCTCTTGGCTTTATTCATCAGGCTTCTGTGGTTTTTAGACCTTTCCCAATTGTTCTGAGTCTGCTTCCTTTCCAGGCCCCTTTTGGCCAAGGCCAAGGCAGGATATTCAGGGTTGGCTGTGGCCAGGGAGCTTTCCATAGTCACTAGTCTGTCCACCCTTCCTGCCCTCACTCCCAGAGCCAGAACAGATGTGGCCCGGGGACAGAGACCTGACATTGCTGTGACCCCTTTCGGCCTCGATTCCCACATCAGGGAGCCTTGGCTGGCAGGGAAAGGGAGCTCATCTTCCAAGTCAGATTTTCTCCAAGGTCAGGGCCCTTGGAAACCCTGGCCTTTGGCATCTCCCTCCGTCTAGACCACACATACACTGCTAACCATATTCTTAACTTTGCTAGCTCTTTACAGAACTGCCTCCAAATTGGGTAACGAATTTCTTTTCGGGTGTCCTGGGATGGTCCCAATTTAATATTCTGACCCATTGTCCCTGTATTAGGAGTTAGGACCATACTCCTGATGCTTTGTTGGAGGAACGTGAGTCAGACCATTCACACGCATGCTGTATATGGTATGAGAAAGCTCGCTTTCTCTTCTGCTCATTGGGCAATGTGAGTTGTTGTACATACAGAGATCAATAAACACAGACGTTGCCCTCAGGGAGGCGTTGGGCAAGGAGGCATGGGAAGTGTGGCCTCTGCAGCGAGTTGAGCTGTGGAATATATAGGGCACGTGGTTCCAGGAGCCATGAGATGGAAGCAGGAGTAGTTCTGCTCACTGTCACCCCTAGAGACCCACTTAAGGAATTTAAGCAGCTCTGCAACTTTGGGCTCTGAGGGTCTAGAGATCTTGGCTCCCACCGTGGAAAGGTTACCGCCAGGGAACACAGTAAGAATTCTCTAAACGTAAAGCTACAGTCACTGCTGGTCATTTGGGCTCTTTATGCTCATAATCCTCAGGCAAGGAAAGGAGTTGTCATATTGGTAACGGTAAGTGGCTCTAGTCTAGAAAAGGGGCTGCTGCTTCATAATGAAAGTGGGAAGAAATACGTTTGGCGTTGAGGGGTTCCTCTGGGCAGTTCTAGGCACTCCCATACTTAAGTGGGCAAGTCCCATGGCTACCTATTCCCATTAGGGTGTCGTAATTAGGGTCTCAGACATCAGATGCCCTCAGGCAAAGATCTGAGTCGCCCCCTCCCTCAGGAAAATCCACCCAGATGCGCAGAGGTGCTAGCGGACAGAGAAGCTCGGCGTAGGTGGTGCGGGAGGCAAGGGATGAGCTTCGGCCACGACCTCGGCACTAATGCAACCGTCTCTCTCTTGTAAGTTTCTCCAGGAATTAGAACGCATCAGAATCCTGATGAAGCTGTACCTAAATGGAAGGGACGTAATGTGAGTAGCAAAGACATTTTGAGTGGTGCCCAGTGGACTGAGGCAGACCTGGTAGGTACCCATCTAGATCTCTTCGGCTGATTGTTCTTGGCTGCGGCTGCTCCCTCCTCTTGAGAATTGCCCTGGATCATGGGTGCAGCCCTGGAAATGTCTGGAAGGTTAGGCTATCTCCCTGAGGATGCCTTCTAGCCAATGGTTGACTCCCATGGGGTGCAGAAGACCAGACAGACCTCTTGCCTCAAGGTGGGACAACTCTGTGGTTCAGTTGTGGAACCCACATCTTCACTTAGCTTTTCCCATTGCCTTATCCTGCTTCCCTTGCTTCCTTAAGGGTCCTCCTGAGAGCTCTTTAATAAATCACATCCCCGTCTTAGTTCTTATTTCTAGAGAACCTGGCCTAAGAGAAACAGCTGTAGGAACACAAGGGAAGGAGATTCTTTTGCCTAAGAGCTCAGAGGAGTCTTTCTGGGGTTAGGTCTTAAAGGCTGACCAGGAGTTGATGACAGGAAAAGTTAGTCTAAGCTGAAGAATAGCACAAGCAAGGTACAAGAGTCATGTAGTCTCTCTTGAGGATATTAAGCTATTTTATTTGGCTGGAATGCCAAGCATGTGGGCTGGGGTGGGCTGTGGGTGGTAGGAGAAGCAGGTGGACACCAGTTTGGGAAAGTCCAAGTTTACGTCTGAAATAACCCTGTTCACAGGTCTTCCCTTGCTCCACTGCAGTGGGCTTGGATGTGAGGGACCACCACTTAGGAATTAATTGCCTTAATCAATATAAAAGACATCCAGTGCTGTACTCTAAGTCAGCACAAGAGGTAGGATCTAAAACTCGTGTTCCCAAATTCAAGTCCAAGGCTTTATCCATTGCTCATAATGAAATCCTTTGATTAATAAAATAATATTTTTAACCCACTCCTAAGGTGTGGAGATGGACATATCCTGATTCATCTGTTCTTCTTGTTCTTGTTCTTTTTTTTAAAATAAATTAAAAAAAAATTATTTATTTGAAAGAGAAAGAGAGAGAGAGAGCATGAGAGGGGAGAGGGTCAGAGGGAGAAGCAGACTCCCCCTGAGCTGAGATCCCGATGCGGGACTTGATCCCAGGACTCTAGGATCATGACCTGAGCCAAAGGCAGTTGCTCAACCAACTGAGCCACCCAGGTGCCCTGTTCTTCATGTTCTTAAATCCTTCTTTCCTCCTAACAGTTCCTAACAATTAATGGTAATTCAGATTCATTGCATATTTATTTAGCCTTACTGTATGTCATGTACAACTACCCAGTGAAGCCTGTGGTATTATTTCCAAGTTATAGATTTAAAAAATAGAGTTCCAGAGAGGACAAATAATGCCCGCCTTGGAGCAGCCCAGGATTTTTCCACTTTACTACTAGAGTACATTTCCCCTCTATCATTTACTTTCTGTTGTGTAATAAACAACCCCAAATCTTAGTGGCTTAAAATGACAACTATTTATTTGATAATTCCCTAGGTTGGCAATTTGGGCTGGGCTCAGCTAGGTGGTTTTTCTGTGGATGCTGTCTGGTCGGGCTCATGCATCTGTGATCAGCCACTGGTGGACTGGAAAGTTCTGTTTCTGGCTCATGGCTCGGGTGATGAGGGGTCACCTGGTTCATGTCTCTCTCATCACACAACAGACTAATTCCGGCTCTTTCATGCTATGGTCATCCTCATATTCCAAACCAGTAAGTTAAGACAAGTTTCAGGGTTAAACTCCTTACAAGCTCTCTTCACCACACAGCGGCTCACATCCGTCTGGTCAAGTTGTGTGGCTAAGCTCAGAATCACTGTTAAGATACCACCAAGCACATGGCTGC
The DNA here is from genome assembly GCF_022355385.1 of Mustela nigripes. NCBI lineage: Eukaryota > Metazoa > Chordata > Mammalia > Carnivora > Mustelidae > Mustela > Mustela nigripes. The sequence goes on from NC_081563.1 coordinate 8,080,382, forward strand.
AGGGAGGGAATAACATGGGGCAAAATTTTCAACCTGTCATATTCTATTTTTACTTGATCTTAGCCAAAAGGCCGAGAAGCGATGTCATATTTTATTTTCAAAAACTATTTTTTTATTTTAAAAATGCATATGTATGTAATATATATTATATATGATTAATATATATTAGTAAATATATGAACAGATTACATATAAATCTATAATATATGATGATATATATTTTATATAATGTTAGTTGGGAAAATGGGAGAAATACAGAAAAATCTAGAGACAGAAAAAAATTAATCCATTATGCACCTTTCAGAGATCATCGTCAGCGTTTTCTAGTGTATTTGCTCCTGTCTTATGAGCTTATGAGTGAGCAAGCATGTGACTGTGTATGGATATGTTTTTATATTTTCCTTCAGGAGAGTTGTAACAAAGCTTGCCTCTGAACTGACACTGTATTATGAATATTTCCCCACGTCATCATATAATTCTTTTAATACTCTATTTTGCTCCTTGTCCTGTTTTATCTAACCTTACCCTGCCTTATTATTTTATTTTATTTTTTTTGCTCTTTGGTTTGCTCCCAATTCTTTTTCTTATTTTTTGTTTTTGGTGTTGGCTATTATAAATAACATTGAAAATTCTGGAATATAAATCTTTATCCCCATTTTTGATGATTTTTCCAAGACAGATTCCCAGAAGGGAATGACTAGATCAAAGACGACCGTGTTCATAGGGCTTTTGATACATTTTGTTAAATTGCTTTCCTAGAATTTTACATAGCACACTCCACAGGGAAAAGCCCTGCATTAGGGCCCTCTGAAGAGCACTCAGTATTATCTTAAAAAGAGAAAAAACATCAATTAGGTGAAAAATGGTACCTTATTTTAATTTGTATTCCTAATTCCCATTACAGATAAATGCTTTAGACATGCTCACTGACCATTTAGAGTTCTGTGAATGCCCTTTTCCTTAAAAAAAAAAAGTACATTTTTAACTCAATTAGTGTGAATCATCCTGTATTAATGTGATTGACACAGTATCATCGAAGTTAAGAATATGTTCCCCTTTAGGCTGTCATTTGCTTTTTAATTTTGTTTGGGGAATTTTTCTTGACATGTAGGGGTTTGCAATTTTTCATTGTTCCATCTATTTTTCTTTCTTTTTTCTGCATCAGCCTTTGCTTCTCTGTTTGCGATGTCATTTCTCATCCATCTCTTAAAAAATGTGAGATGCAGCGGCTTTTGTCACTTAGCAGCACCGCGTTCGGAAAGGCTGTCTGTCTATGGAACTGGACCTGACAGGTGGAGCTGATCTGTGTGCTGATTTCCCCTCCAGCTGAGCCCCTGTGCACTGCCCCCAGGGTCCCTGTTGAACTGACACAAGGATGATCAGCAAAAGCCCTGTAAGCCCATCAGGAAAACGGTGCCGCGCTTCAGCCCACTGCTTTGCTTCTCTCCCTTGACCGTAGTCCCCCACTCCTCTGACCGGAAGGCGGGGTCTTTTATAAATAATCCTAGTGGGACTCATCACCTGGGAACTCCAACGACCTGCACTGCATAAGAGGTTGTCTTCCCCGTGTGTGAATTGTCATCCAGGGGCTGTGAGGGGACACAGGAGTGCTTAGCGGGTTGATGAGCAGGGCCATCCTGTTTGGCTCCTGTAGCCGGAGTGTCACAGCGACCTTGTGAGGTCATGCAGTGTTTCTGGACGAATGACACCATTTTCAGTTTGTCCCTGAAAGAGATCAAGCCAAGATCGCACGCTAAGGATGGAAGGAAATGCAGGTGCTGTTGTGGCTTCTCTTTTGTGTCTATGGAAACCTAAGGTGGATTTCTTAGTGCAGCTGAGTGGTCGCAGGGGAAAAAATGGGAGATTCAGAGCCATTTAGAATGGGGCTATGTCCTGTTACCAGTGGAAACCACAGTCCTGCTGTGCCTTCCTCGGAGAACAGTTCTGAGGCGGGAATGACATAATGTAGATAATGTATGGAATCAGGTAATAAGAAAATGGCCGGCACATAACAGGTTCTCAGGAAATGGCAGCATTTTTATTAAAAAAAAAAAAGAGAGACGATCTAAGTAGGATAATGATGATTTAGAGGTTTGGGCAATTTGTGAAATATTCCAATATCCCTGTTGTCAGGGACCTGTTACTGAGCTTTTCCAGGAGGATGAGGTCAGGTGATAGGTCAGTGGTGATGCAGAAACACAGGGTAAGGGCCCCACATGGTCACCAAGCCTCGACTCTGCATGAAAACGTGCCACACTATGTGTTGGAGCGCGATGCAACCTGAACTAATAACCTGAACTAACCCAACCTGAACTAATAAGATGAGACCCCGGGTGCGAAAGAAACTGCATCTCAGTGGGAGGGGTCTGTGGTCTCAACTGTGCCGGGGGTGAGCCCCGTCTTCCCAGACGGTAGGGCTCCTTAAGTGCAAGTGCTTGGAAAGCTCTGGGGAATGTTGAGAAGCTTCCCAGCGAGGAGTGGAACCTGCTGGTCAGCTGTGCTGATTCTGGTCCTGGAAGAACAGCACCCCCACTACCCCCACCATCGCTTCTGTCCTGGCATGAGCACTGTCTTTTCAGACTTATTGTGGGGGTCACTGGAGCGGTCCACGGACTGTCTCTTGTTCTTCTGGGCACTCCATAGCATCACTCTTCCCTGGATGCTGGAAATTAGGTGTGTCCATGTGACTGGTCCTGGATGATACAAGGTGGGCAGAGGTGACGTGTGTCACGTCTAGAGCAGAAGCCTCAAGGGCCATTTTGCTTTGGCCAGTCTCAGCCCTGCTGGAAACGGGGCTGGAGCTGCTCTCGGCCTGGGTCCCTGACCAACGATGATGGACAGTGGACTTTTTCAGCTGGTCATGGTGACAAGTTGCGAAAGTCTTTATTGTTTTAAGTCTCTGAGCGTTTGGGACTCTTTCTTCCTGTTATTGAGGCAGAGCTGAGCTTAGTCTGATGGATCTACCCCTTGAGGGCACATACTGAAAAGCAGATGTCATCGTTTTGCCCACGCAGCCTGCCCAGGGCTGTAGTCCCTGCTGACACTCGGGTTTGCTTTATTTCAGACACTTCTTGGGAACAGTTTGTCCGCCTGGCCATGAAGATTCAGGCGTGAGAGTGACTGAGCTGTGACCTGCTCCCACGGGCACCATGGCCCCAGCCCTGGTTGGACTAACCAGGCTAATGAGAGGGAAAGGCAAGGAGAAACCTTCATTCAGTATCTACAGTGTGGTAACAACTCGACTGGGTGCTTTCTCTATATTCTTTCTAACGATCCTGGCAACCTATGAAGTCCTTATTATTCCCTTTTTATAGACGAGAAGATGGTAACTCAAAGAAGTAACTTATTAAAGCCACAAGCTAATAAGCGTCCAAGTGGAGACACAAACTCAGACCTGAGAATGTGAACTGGGGAGGCAGAATGGGTCTCATTCCCATGCATCACTTTCATTTCTCCACAGTGTTGAATCTCATCCCATTAGATCCAGGAAGCATTTTCTCACAACTCAGTCTAAAAAGGATCTTGTCTCCCACCTCTGCATCGCCAGTAGTAAGTGTTTCCCTTCATAGCTCTTGTTTCGTATCTGTCTCTCCCGTTATGCTAAAATTCTAGCACGGAGAGGACTACACTGTCTCATTAGCTCTTGGGTGCCCAGGACCTGCTCAGCGCTGGCACGCAGGAGGCATTTAGTAAATGGTTGCTTTGTCAATAAATACACGCTTCTGTGTTTTTGGAGGAACTCTCAGAGCAGAGCAGTGTAGAGATTAAAAAGCATGGGCTGGAGCCACACACTCGGATTTGAATTTCAGCTTTGCTACTTTGTAGCTGGATGACCTTGGGAAAGTTAGTGAGCGCCTTGGTGCCTCATTTGCTCATCTGTTGAATGAGGATGATATTAGTAACTTTCCTCATTATGATCATAAAGATTGAACGATGTGGAAACAACCTGTAAAGCACTTTGAGCAGTGTCTGGCACCCAGTAAGTTCTCAGTGAGCTGTTTGAATGTGTGGGTGTGAGGGACGGTGCCCAGGTTATGTTTCCTGCGATACTGTTACAGCCTGTGAGGAAAGGGAAAATGCTACAGTCTAGGGGAGACGGCAGTGTCTGACATAGTGTGGTACGGTAGAAGGACCATGAAATTTGCATTCTGATGGACCTGGAATCCGTTGTAACTTAGTGAGTCAGTTCTGTGACTCCCTCCCAGGGGTGATAGACTGAGTTGTTATCCTCCCTCTCCACCTCCAAATGTATATGGTGGAACCTAATCCCCAAGGTGATGGTATTGGGAGATGGAGGGGTGGTTTAAGGAGATTGTTAGGTTATAAGTGCGGAGTCCTCCTGAATGGCATTAGTGACCTCCAGAAAGCTCCCTCCTCTCTTCCATGGGAGGACACAGCAAAAAGACAATTGTCTTAGAATCAAGAAGGGAATTCATGTCAGAATTTGAATCTGCTGGCAACTTGACCTTGGACTTCTAGCCTCCAGGAATGTGAGAAGTCCATTTTTGTGGATTATAAGGTACCCAGCCTCTGGTATTTTTGTTATAGCAGCCCGAACAGGCGAAGACAGCAGGTGATGTGGGCAAACACATTATCCACTCTGAGTTTGTTTTCCCCATCTGCGTTAGCAAGCATGTGGACCAACATTGCTGGAAGGGAGCAGAGATATGATAAGACCGGGAATGGACAGAGAAGCATGCGTCAGTATGTGCATGAGATGAGTTCTGGTCTGTGAAAGCCTCCCACACAGTCAGGCAGAGCGTGAGTATCTGAATGATGTCTGAATAAATGTGTGAGTGAAGGCTGATTTTGCTCAAGAAATGCAGAGAAGAGGTAGACATTGCTCATTCAGCTGAGGACTTAACAAGCTCATATTGGGGTGAGGGCAGGAGAGATTTTGGAGGTGACAAGGATTTCTTGGTGACTGGCTGAAGTTCTGGCATTGAGAATCACCTTTTGGTGATTTTGCCAGGCATGCAGGGTTCATTTTGCCTCCTTTATGGGGCATGCCCGTGCGTGAAAAGCTTCTCGCTAACATGCTATGACACGACCCCGTCATAAGATCAAGTCCTCCACTTACTATTGACTGTGTAGGAACAAAGAAATCAAAAACATTGCTCCTGAGAGATTCCCCTAATGGCTGCAGCATTTGGCTTACTGAACATGACTGAATTAATTCATTATTCTCTTAGAATAGGAATTGAATCTATCGACCTATGGCTTTGTCATGCTTGTTTTGGAGTTGTGCCAATTGGTTCCAGTCATTCCAGGAGGAAATAGTTGTGAGCCAGTCTTTCCCACCTCACCTGCGCGGCTGAACCGTGGGTGGTCTTTCTTTCCAGTTGAATAGATTAATCTGTTTTTTGCATACAAGGAATCATGAGCTGAAACATTATATCAAACTGCGAGTCTGCACCCGACACCATGAAATATCAGCTTTATTAGTTCCATTCTCCAAGACATTGTGAAATAATGAGAAGCATATTGTGTAACCAAGATATGGCAGATTCCAATGTGTACATTTCCAAGTGACCTTCTTGGTTTTCTAACTAAGTGTAAATTAGTTAGTAACAGTGGAGTTAACGAAACTATTATTCACTCAAAACAACATGGCTATTATTCACTTAATACAAAGCCACAAGATGCCTCTGGTATACAGAGTACATTATGGGTAATTATGCAATTGCTAAACTTCTCTGAAGCATTGGTTTCGAAATTCAGGAAGTAGAAGCATCAGCAAATCTACATTTTAATAACCTCAATAGTGATCACAGCGAAACTCTTTTGGTAATTAAGGGGGGGCATATTATTATTTGGAAAACAAGAAACAAAAAAAAAAGGTTAATAAAGTTGTCAAATTATCTGTCCCTCATTATAATCTGCTCCCCACTTTAGAGACACTGTGGGGAATTATGGATCAGATTCTTGTGAGCAAATGTGACATTCCTTGAGAAAATGAAGAAAGTGGTTTGAAGTTGTCTGGACTAGAGAGTACGTTCCCTTTCCTGGTCAAGGTCATCCTAGTGCCATGATAAACAAGGTAGAAGTGTCTACTTCTAGTTCTACTTCTACAACTCAACAACTCAAGTGTCTACAGAATTTTGCCTAATCAGAACTTGATCTTAGGTACCGTACTTACTCAGAGGCATCTTCTATTAGCTGCCAGGTGAGATGAATGCAGATACTTAATTTGGGAGGAGATTGAGGAGGAAAAGGAGGGGAATATTCCTAGATTAATTAAAAAAAATCTCTTCTATTATTTTACTTTTTATTCCTTTTTTTCCCCCCATAAAATGTAGGAATATTGTAGTTAGAAGGAACTTTACGTCATTGAATCCAACCTAACATTGAATGTCCTCTAGAGCATTCCTGACTCACTGGTCTTCTAACCTTGACTTGAAGTTCAATGCTGGGAGCTCAATAGTCTTTATGGAAATGCTCTTTCCTGGTTCATCTCTCTTTGGCTGTCAATTTCTTCCTTTCTTATGTTAAAATTTAGCTAAAATTCATTTCCTTGTAATAAACCTTTGGTCCTAATTCTTCTTCCTGGTCCCCCACCCATTCTCCAAAGGTCTCACACCGTGTCTAATTCCTCCATGGGACAGCTGTGTCTGATGTCTTCCATTTGTCCCTCCAGACATTGCTTTCACCTTCTCCACTCTGCTCTCTACCCTGTGGGGCTGACCTGGAACTTCATCCATGGGGTCCTGTATGCTCAGACTTCTGGTTGGATTTGGCCATAATAGTGGTCTAGCAGGAAATTGGCAGGAGAGAAGAGAATGAATTTTAGTGTCTGTATTCCCTAGACTCCTACTTGTGAGGTTACTTTTGATTGGCTTTGGTCTTGCTATCCAACTGACAATCACCATTTCTTTTAGGTATGCTTTCTCTCTGCATGACTTCAGGTTTCAATGACTACTTCCTCTCAATACCCTCTGTGTCTAGGCACGATAGCTCCTCCATGACCAGCCTTATTCTTTTGGTTCCTCTACATCTGTACTGTTGCAAATTGTTCCCCTATAAACAAACCTTCTTCTAATTAACCTAATTTGATACTGCCATCTGTTTCTAGTTGGGAGTCTGGTTGATAAAAATAGCCCTTAAGAAAACTCTGAAACAATGCTAGGTTCCTGCTAGGTCCTCCCTTTTCCAGGAGAGTGAACCAAGATATCTCAATTGTCCCTAATACTACTTGGCTTTAAGAATTCTTACCATCCTCTGAAATGTTGCAACTGGGCAATTTTTCTTATGAGTTTCTTATAGGACCCAGAACTGCACACTGTGATCCTGAGGTGATCAAGACAGAGCACAGTGGGGCTCACCTTCATTGCGTCTGGAGATTGTTTGCTATGGACACTGCAGGATGCATGTATGTGGAGGACCTTTGGATACTACACCACGTGGTGGCAGCATACTGAGCTTGTGATCATGGTTGTATGATGTGAGGTCAGCTGCTGACCACACCTCTATCACTCACTAGACATGGGGTCAACCCTGAGTCCATAAAAGTGGACTAAAATGCTGATCTCTGAATCTCTCCTAGCTTAGTTCTGAGAGCTAAGGGAGCCAGTGTAAATAGAACTGGTCTACAAGGTACCAAGGGCTACGCAGATATTATTATTATTGTTGTCATCTTGCTCTGCTCTTCTTTTTTCTTCATCTCTCCCCCCTCCCTACTCCCCCCTCCACCCGTCTTCAGCAGCAGTAGGGGTATCATCTGTTTCCGTTGACAAGAATGTCTCTCAGACATTCTTCACCTCCAGATCCACCCACATCCTGGGCATTCCACACAGACCAGCACATGACTGCAGCCTTTCCAGCACTTTCCCAGATCAAGCCAGGGAGAACCACTCTCCTCATTTCTGATAGAACATTTGTTTTTCTTCTGGAACACTTTGCTCTTAACTCTTAGAAAGCTGGAGGTAGAAGGAATCTTAGTAGGATCTGATTCTACTTTTTGTTGTTGTTGTTGTTTTGTTTTAACAGATGAGTAAGTTTGGAGGGGGAGCAACTTGTCCAAATGTATGGAGTAAATTATGGATGCTGAAAAACCAAAACCCAGGGCTCAGGCTCAACCTAGCCCAGAGCTGCCCCAGGATAACATTGCACCTCAGAGGACAACTTGCTCTTCCCTATAGTGGATTATGTGTCTTTTCCCTATTCACCTGCGAATTCTTCTGAATTCTCAACCTGTTTTCTTTTCTAGAAGCTTTTCTAGAGCTTGGCACAGGCTATTCATGGTGCAAATGACAGCTGAGGAGAGGAGAATGAAACAAAGGTTGGGGTTGTTTTGAGTCAAATGCTCACTGAAGACTTATTCATCTTCTGCCGCCTTTCTCCCCCTGATGATATACCCAGACACTTTTTAAAAATATCTAAGGCCACGAAGAGATGATAACTTCTCCCATTAATTTTAAGTGAATGTTTTAGAGATTTCTGTGTATAACTGGTGAGTTTTGCTGAATAGGGGTTTTGGAACACTGTCTTAAATTAAAAGGACTCGGGAGTACATGAAAGTGGAAAATTCAGTTGCTGGTAAGCGACTTCCTTGGCTTATTGCAGTGAGAAAAGTTAGCTGACAAGAGTGAATCTTCAAAGAATTAATTTACAAAACTACATATTTAACATTGCAGCCTCAGCTGAAAGAGCCAGAGAGTTGGAAAAATTGCTGAGTGTGGGGAAAGTTACGGATGGCCTTCGCACCTTGCAAGGAAGGCAAGCCAAGTCAGCATCCCCAGAGAGGGGAATGTGGCATTGGGAGGGATGAATCTTTCAGATGAGCTACACTCCACAAGGTAGCATCTTGCCTCCTGAGGTTCTGTGGGTAGGGCTTTCCGATGGCATGTTACTGTATCCTGGAGCCGCCTTTTGGAGCCTCAGTGAGCTTAGAAGCCTGTCAGCTTCTTATCATGCCATGAAGGTCTTTATGTTCTCAAGGAGACAGTAACCACGGAAGTGATGCTTGTGGTAGCTCTGTGCAGGAGAACACATTAAAAAACAAACAAACCCCACAGGAGCAGGGACTGCTCCAGCACCTTCTCCTCTCCTTGGTATGCTCTGTGCTCAGGTGCAATATCGGCATGTGGCACACAAGAGGAATTAGGGAGAGAATGGGGCATTCTGAAGATGGCTCCAGCCTTGGAACCAGACAAAATTGGGCTTGAGTCCGAGTTCTGTCATTTACTTGCGTGATGACCTTTTGTAAACAATTTGGCTCAGTTTTCTCATCTGTGAAATGATGACAAAAATCCTCACCTTGGTGCTCATTGTGTTTAATGGCAACATCTGTAATTATAGCTTATGCTAGTCCTCCACACACAACAGATGTCACTACTGATAATGAGGATAATAGTAGTGGTCATCATGGTGGTGTGGTGGTGGTGATCTTGGGGTTGTGATCCTATTGGTAGTCGTCATAGTGGTGGTGATCATGGTGGTGGTCTTGGTGGTGGTGATGGTGGCAGCAGATGAGTATCAGTGGGACTTTTTCTTTCCATTCAGTATTTTGAGGTATATGGTACTTCATTGTGATTAGCACAACAGAATCATGAGATTCCCTGGCTGGAAAGGATCATAAAGATTTTTTTTCTTCAACCTGTCACATGTGATGCATAAATCCATTTAAATTGGTATTCCATCCTCTGTTTTAACATCCTCCTGATGGGGCATTCAGTAACTCCATGACCCTGATATTGATCAGATGACTTCTTTCTGAGTAACAGTTTTCCATCCCGGAAGAGGGGGTTGGTAATGCCCGGGTATTACAATTGTTGTAGGGGTTAGAGATCACGCATGTCAAGGACCGAGACAGGAGCTCAAGAGCTGTTTTCCTCCTCTCCTTCTCTTTCCCCTTCATGGACGCTGCTTGTTTCATCTTTGGGCAGCTCTACTCCTTAAAAAGCCCTAACTTCCAGGCCTTCTATCTTCAGTCTCAATTTTCCTCTTTGTGGCCACACAATTGGAACTGAGTCACTCTTTCCTAAGACAACACCACAGACATTTCTCTTGTCTCTCAGTATCTTCTTATTTCTAGTCCATGGTTTCCTTGGCCACTCCTAATCATCAAATGGTTTCCAGTCCTTTTGCCCTTTTTGTTCTCTGAGTGTGTGCCTACCTCCTACCCAGTCTATGGTATAAAATTCAGAGGTAGAAGAACTTAGAGAGTAGCTGATGTTTAGTTTGTATTCTAGTTTATGTGGTTATAGCCATGATGCCCTCAGGCAAGCAACTTTTACACTCCCTTGTAATGTTTCTAGAAAAGGATTCAGATGTATAGCAACAAGGATTCTTTAAGAGCATCTGGATTCTTTAAGAACATTCTTGTCTACTAATGTTTTATATCCAACACTAGTTGGTGTTCCTTAGTACAAGCACTAGAACTTTGGATGAGGATCCACTCCTTGAACTCCACACAGATGTGATGTAGAAGTACAGAGCTGGTCATTGTTATTCCATGTAGCAACCAAGCTGATAAAGAAGGCAGCACTGCCCTCTGTGCAGGGGCTGAAGTATCTTGTTGGGTAATATCTAGTGGTACAGCTACACATACCTGAGCACATCTCCCTAAGCCTTGGTTTCTCTTCTTAAAATGAGGGCATGGTCTCTGCATTGCCTAATACCAAGACTGGTGAGATGATTATGTGAAAGTAATACATCAATTGGCTTTTTTGAACTCTAAAGCATGACTCACAGGCACATTTGCTTGCCATCTAGACTGAATTAATTTCCTCCTGTTGGTTATCTTCTGTGAATTCATAGCCATTTTGATCACCTGAGGCAGGTTGCCATGTTTGGAGTATATCTGAGTCCACCGTACTGGTTGTCTTTTCTCAGGTTCAAGGGTCCAGTTTACCTAAATGACTTCTTTGACTACCCCAGTCCATGGTGAGTTTTCTGTCATGTGAACCTAGTCCAACCTGTTGCCTTTTTTTAAATTGCAGGATAGTTATGTTATTCCAGCTCATGTTTGTCTTCTCTCTGACCAATTTTCAGCAAGTTCTGCCACCTTGAGTTCTCATCAGGCTCCCCTAATCAAATCTTCTCTTTATGTCTCACAAATGCATACAAATAGAGACTATGAAGCGAGAGATGAAAGCTGAGAACATGTGAAGAGTTTCCTTCAATTTATAATGCTTTGATTAGAGTGAGGTTAAATGTTTTTCTTGTTTTTAGCCATACATATTTCTATTTCTGTTTTTTGTTTGTTTGTTTGTTTGTTTTTTGGTGAATTTCCCATTGGTATCTTTCTCTGATGCTTTCAGTGTTTATTTTTCTAATTGAGTTTCATAGACTAGGATTTGTCAGATTTTACATTATGATCTTAAATGTATTTGGTGAAATACTTCAAAAGACCTTCTTATAGATAAAAATTATATAAATATTTGTTAATTTTATCTAAATATTTTTGTTTTTAAAATTGACATTTTTAATTCATCCAGAACAGAAGTTATGAAATGTAGGTCCAGGTTGTAGCATCGTATTTTTTTTCCCCTTCAGTGCTTAGCTGGGAGCTTCACTACCATTGCCAGGTTCCTTTCCCCTCCTAGCTGAAATGCTTCTGAATAAATGAAATCATACTGTTCTCTTGATTTGCCTGCTTAGATCGACAATGGTCTACCACTGCTTTTATTATTTTAGTTTAAAAACTCATTTTAATATCTTTTACTGGCTGACTTTCTCTTCTCTTTTAATTTCTCCCGTTCCTCACTTCCTCCCCCATAATGTCCCGCTTCGTTTTATAGATTTGTTCATACAAACTTTAGGACATCGAGTCTCCTAAGATATTTAATTGCATTTTGACCAAAATTTCATTGCCATTATTGGGATAAAGCAGACACCAGAAAATAACATCAGGATGCACATAATAGCAGAGTCGAAATTCCAAGTCCAGCAGAAATAATGGTGGGGCACCAAATCATGAGTGAAACTCTGATGGAGAAAAGAAAAATGATAGAGATACAGGGTGATGAAAACAATATTCAGAATCATATGGAATAAAGTCACAAAAGACTCTACAAGTCTTTTGTGAACCTGTCATGAGAATCTTATTAAGAAGAGTTATGTAAATCTGACAAACATATTGACATGGCCTGTGAAAATATGGAATTTCATGGATAACAAAAGAATTTTAAAAAACTTCAGATAGGGCCAAGTACAGTGGAAAACAATATCAAGGATCCCTTGTCGACTTCTTTCTACAATGTTGGGTAAAGGCAGTCAATGGAACAACATTTATGAAGTCTCTGATTCAAAAATTCTATACCCAGCCAAACTGTCATTGGTAATTTTAGTAATTATCCTGCATTTTCCTATTACCCAGGAAAAATGGTTTCTTGTAGAAAATTAAAAAAATGCTACTAAAAGGTAAAACATCTCAAAAACTTAAAACCACATGGAATCCATTTTTTTTTTTTTTAAATTCTAATTTCTCTGCTGCTTCCTTTTTCCTGCAGACACACACAGTGAGGTTTTGGGACTTTGTGGCTGTGACTTATTTGTGCTCATTCTGCTCCTCAGCCCTCACAGCGATGACTGGAATTTGGCTCTGTATGTGTGCAACCCACCAGGCAGAAACATTTGATTTTGGTTTTGGTTAAAGTGGAATTGAGAAACAAATTAGGAAATGAACAGATAGCATGGAAACAAATGGACTCATGTACCTGCAGATTTAAGATTCAAGAGTCTTTCCAAGCTTCGGATGAAAAACAGGCAAAACCAAATGGTTTACAAATGGGATAAATTCTCATTTAGAGTTTAGGAAACCAGAATTGCCAGAGGTTCATTTGAAGGAAATGCCATTGCCTGGGTGGAATCTGGCAGATGCAAGTTCATATGTGCGGATATGTGTGGCTCTTTATGTAATGTGTGACCTTGTCTTCTTAGGTCACAGAGTTTTTTTTTTTTTTTTTTTTTTTTTAAGCACATATAAAATGATAATAATCATGTTCATCTTACATAGTTTTCGTGGGGGTTCAGTGAAATCATGAGTATAAGATCCCTAGCACAGCAAGACATTGGATATTAAGTCATTAGTAAGTGGTGGCTGTTTGTTAAAATAATGATTTAGTAAACGCAATAATGTTAGCTTCATTTCAAAGCTGTATAAAATCAGTGGATGCTTGCAACCAACAGCTCAAGAAATTAAGCATTCCTTCAACATCTGGTGCAAGTAATTAATGCTCATATTCATAAGCTTTGGTGATCCATTATCAAGTAACATAGGCCTCTTGTGAATTATAACTTTTTAATTAATTCACCTCACGGGTACTGATTAGTACTAATTTATAGCTTACTTTGCATATATTTGGAAGAGGTAAAACAGTATGTCTTCTGCATACATAAACATATGTACTCCACTTTACCTTAAGCCAGTCCGTGTTCTTCTTTTCTGTCTGTCTGGCTTTTTACGCATACAATTTTCCCACAGTTTTTAATGATCTTCGCCAAACAGGCAGGTTGTATGGTAATCTTTCCACTTTGCAGGCCCTTGGAGAGAACTTTCCTCCCTCCCTTTTCCCTCCATTAGCTCCTTCTTCTGTCACTGGTTGTCCTTGTGGGGCGGGAGCCAAATGCCATCAGTGCGGCTTTGCAGAAAGATCTTTCGGTTGGTGCCAGAAAACTTGGATTTAAGTTCCTGCACTGTTAGCATTTCATCATTTAGGTCATAGGATGCTATTATTTATTCTCCCTGACTCTCCGTTTCCTGTTGGAGGAAGATGGGTTACAGAGTATCTGCTTCACCAGGTTGTTACAAGAATGGGAAAGATAACCTATGTTAAAGCGAGTGGCTCTGTTTGTGACTATTTCAAAAGGGTGGGTGTTACAGTGTCAGAAACAATGAAGCCATTTCTTTGAACCTCACAAGAAGAGATAAGCTCCTTTCCTTCCTGACTTCTTCCGATCAAGGGAGAGGAGCATCCCTCGGAGAAGCAGAAAGAATGTCAGGCAGGAGGTGGGTGTTCTGGCTCTGTTCCCCCTCCCTGCATGTGATGGGCGCTGGCCAGCCTGGCCAGTGTGGACAATCCTGACCTTGTTTCACCCTGAGAAGGGGTCCGTGGGGTTGGCGACAAGCCCCAGGGGGAGTGTAGAGGGAATGAGTCTGAGTCCCACCATTGTATTTGCTGTGTGAGCTTGGGGAATCCACAACCTTTCTGAGCCTCGATTTCCTAGTGATGAGGGTGATGATAATAGTACCTCTCTTATGAAATAGCTGCAGAGATTAGATAAGAGAGTGATTTATCAAGTGGAAAGTGCTGCACAGATGGTTGTTATTATTGTGGATGATCTCAGTTATCCCTTTCAGTCCTAAAGATTTGTGATTCTAAATGCAGCAGTGTGAGCAAGAGGTTTATTTTTCCTCAAGCAGTTATTGATAGAATTCCCTCCAAGTTTCTAGTTCTTAATGCACCATCAAGGCGCTGCCTCCTTGGTAGGAAGTGTCCCTCCTTGGGGGCTGTGCCTGCCACAGGGATATTAGGGTGACCTGGGGGACTGAGTTAAACCGATTCCCCCCCCTTGATCTGGGAGAGGTAGAGTTGCAAAATGTAATCGGGCCTTTTGAGGTTTAAATCCTTTCTTTAGTCAGGTTCAGATTTTTCAAATCACCTTTTTTTTTAAACCCAGAAACTCCATGAGAGCTGAAATGGCTTCATGGGCATGAGCTAGCCCTTGTGGAGAGGGGCAGGAGGCCATTCTGATGAGCAAAGTGTAAATGAATCTGAATCGTATGGATTTGATTTTCCCCATGATATGCATGTTGAAGTGCTGAACAGAAAAGGCCTTGAAAATGTGGATTTGGTGTTTCCCGCCGAAATGCCAAACATTTATAAATAGATCAAGATGCACTCTCACTGTGGTTAAGTGTTTAGCTTAGAGGGGCACAGCCAGAACTGGAACTGTGGGCAGGTGTCGGAGGAGCTCCTTCAAACTCTCATGCTCCTATGCCTTTGGTTAAGCCGGTCTTACCTGCTTGATGAGGTACTGAAGTTGTGGGCCCAGGGTGAGGGGAAGACACAGGTGTCCATGTTCAAAAGTGAAGAATTTCATTTGGTAGAGAGCCTTAAAGCAAGCGGGGTCCCTGTGTGACCACAGAGGTGACCTGCCCAGGGAGCTGACTCTGCTTTTCTTTGCTTTTTTTTTTGATTATCTTGAAAGGTCTTTATTTCACTTTCTTTTTTTTTTAAAACAGGAAACAAAGATCTATTTTTTCTTATTTATATATTTTCAACGTAACAGAATTCATTGTTTATGCACCACACCCAGTGCTCCATGCAATACGTGCCCTCCATAATACCCACCACCTGACTCTGATTTTCTGCCTAGCACATAATTCCCCTCCTTCTTCTTCCTCGCTCCCAAACTCGTATCTGTTACTTCCTTCTCGCAGAGTCTTCTCTGACTCTCCAGGAGGGGGAGGCACCTCCACCGTGCTCCTAAAGCAACTTTCTCACCTCTGTTAGCATACCTATTAACTGTAATGGCCTGCTTATGCATTCATTTATTCACTCAGCAAACACTGATGCACTGGGCACAGTGCCCAGGGCTGGCAGGCACATTCTTGGAGCCAGGAGGAGGGGGAACCTAATTCAACCTGGGAGAGTTTAGAAAACTTCTTCACGAGTTGGTGCTTGAATTGAATCTTAAAGGACGAGTAACTCAAAGCAGAGGATTGGAAGGATCTGAATCAACAGGAGCAAAAGTCATGGGAGCGAGAAGAGCTAGGTACACGCAGTGTGGACGGCACATGAAGCTTGAGGCAGCGTCTGAAGTTAAACGGGGTCGGAGAGGAGGGGTAGACATTAGAATATTGAAGGCCTCGAGCTACGCAGCATGCTCTGTCTCATCTAGGAAGCTGCTGAGAGGTTGTGAGCAGGGAATAAAATTCGATTTTCCACTGCTGATTGCCTACTCTGGTTGCGGTGGGAATAACAGATCAGTACACGTAGAAGCAGGTGGTAGGTGAAGAGGGGATTCCAGGTGAGAAGTAATGCAGACCTCAAATAAAATTGCAGCCATTGGAATGGAGAAAAAAACGTGTGGATTCAAGAGGTAGTTAGGGTGTGAGCCTAGCAAGATTGGTGGGATACATGTGACCAAAGGAGAGGTAAGTAATAGAGATGAACCATGGGTCTCTAACCTTGGTGATATGTTCTATATTGCAGTGCAATCTGAGATAGAGTAGTGCAAGGCTTTTGTGTGTGTAGGGGGTGGGGGAGGGTAGGCAGGGGCAATGAATTTTGTTTCAAACAACTTGAGTTTGAGGCTCTTAATGGGTGCCTATGCGGAAACGTGCTGCTGGCTGTGGACATGTGGTTTGAAGCTACGGGGAGAGGTCTTGCGTGGAGCTGTTGATTTCAGGATGTGAGTATGGAGGTAGCAGTCAAACCCATCCTTCAGGTAAACTCACTGAACATTCTCAGGTTGGAGGGTTCCCATGGCATTGGCAATAAGTTATTCTAACCAGTTAGTTATAAAATCCATGTCAGTAAGGAGGGCATGGGAAGCAGTAGGTTGGATGGAGGTTGAAGAAGTCAACCTAAGGAGATCAGACAACTAATTTTAAGATTTTGGTTAAGAAGAAAAGGAGAGTTTTGGCTGCTGGCTTCAGGAGGCATTTAGATTGAGGGAGATTATTCTTAAGATGTGTGTTTGCTTCCTATGGCTGCTATATAAAATTACTATAACTTTAGGGGCTTAAAACTACACAGATATATTCTCTTTAAGTTACAGAGATGAGAAGTCCTAAAGGGCTGTGTTCCTTCTGGATGTTCTCTGGGGAGGATCTGTTGTTCCAGGAACCCCCAAGAGCACTGAGCTCCGTGGGTGCAGAAATGCAGAAGATGTTGAATCTTATGGGGCAGGAATCACAGAAGCCCTCACTAAAGTCCAAATGATTGACCATGGAGTCTGTGCTGGTTAATTTTATGTGTCAACTTGACTGAGCCAGGGGATGCCCAGAGATCTGGTCAAACCCTCTTCTGCATGTGTTTGCAGGGGGCCTCCGGATGAGATTGCCATTTGAATTGGAAGACTGAATAAAGGAGACGGCCCTCCCTGATGTGGGTGGGCCTCATCCAATCAGTCGAAGACCTGAATAGAACAGAAAGGAGAGCAAGAGGGAGCTTTGCCTACCTGAGGGCTTGAGCTGGGACAGGGGTCTTCTCCTGCCCTTGGGCTGAACTTACACCACTGGCTCTCCTGAGTCTCCAGTTTGCTGACTGCAGATCTTGGAACTACATCTGTAATCACAGGAAACATGTCCTTATAATAAATTTCTCTGTATCTCCTGTTGGTTCTATTTCTCTGAAGAGCCTAGAAGAACCTGGACTGTGCTGGGAAGGAAGAGAGACCATGAGGATATGGGGAAAGGGAGGGGTCCATGACCCGGAGGTCTCTTCAAGTTCAAACGTAGGGAGAACGAAGGCCGGAAAGATATGGGGGAATTGGAGGTGGAGTCAGAAGACTGGATAATGGCATTTAATGTTTGTGAAGTGCCAGGGCACTACGTCCAGAGATCCTTGCTAGGTCGGGCTGGGCTGCACTCAAGCATGTTTCCCAGATGACTGTACCCAAAACTGATGATTGCTTGGGTCCCCAGGACTGAGAACTTTCCCATAAGGAATTACCAGTAACCAGTATGGCCAGGGGAGGGAGGACCCACCCCTCTGCCCATCGTCCATGAATGCTACACCTGCTGCTGAGGCCTGGCGACCATCTTCCCGCCCAGGAGCCCGTGTCTGTCTCTTCCGTGCATGTACCTGCTCCATTTTCCTTTAGGGCAACCATTCCCACTGTGTCTCGGGGCAGGGGAGCTTCCTCTCTCAGTGTTGAACTCCACTGCTCTGTGGAGAAAGTAGGGGTGTTGTGAATGCCTTTTGGGAGCAAGACTCATTTCCTTGTTGGCGCAGGAGCTGCAAACAGATTCTGCTGTCAGGTAGAAACATAGACACCATGACGTTTTCTAGATCACACTATTAAAAAGAAGTCCTGGCAGCTCTAGTCAGAGGTTAGGAGGGGTGCTGTTCTTGAAATGTTGCACGCCAAAATATCACATGGGTTGCACCCCACACGCCACTGCCTTTGTCTTGTAGAGCAATGAATGTGTGATGGTCCCTCAATAAACAGTTCTCCATCAGGTACACGACAAGAACAAATTTGGAAGGACCTATTGAGCTCACCTGGAAAAAGCATGGGAAAATTATGCACTTCTTCTTCCAACAGCCACGTGATGTCATTATTACCCACCCGCATCTTAGAGATCACAAAACAGAAGCCGAAGAAATGATCTGGGCTTTTCAGGATTTAGACAACTCTCTCAGACCTCTGCTTGTGTGAGAACTCTATTATTAGAGATAATAGTCATGCCTGTGGGTTTTCATTAGAACCTGTTGCTCCCTCTGTGAATGTGGACTTGATTTTTCTGTATATGGTGCATTGGATGTCCTTTTACTGGCAATATAAGATTAGCACCCTCCGGCTACATCTCTCTCTCTTCTTTGTTAACTCTTCGTATTCTGGCTAGGACCAATTCCACATTCAAATAAAATTCCTGGCTGAGGTGTTGCTGTTGTTGTTTTTAATCTTACTTCATTTAGGAGAACTTGAGAAGAAAGGTTATTCTTATAGTCTGGAGCAGTCAGAATCCGAACCCGAATCTCATTCTTAGCACTTCGGAATAGAGAATGTTCTCTAGCCCAGATATGACACTATTGTGCGACATCACATTCAAAATTTAGAGCTCTGGTGTCCCCCATCCCCCCATACCTCTTTGACTCAAAGATATTGTTTTTTTTTTTTTTTTTTTGCTGTAAAACATCGTGAATGTTCCCAACCATTGGGGAGGGGCCTCTTTTCTCAAGGGGAACTTATCCTGAATTGGGAAGGGTTAAGCTTTTTTTTTCCTAGCATCTATCTGAATAGACAGTTTGATTCGTGGCACTGGAATTTTGCATTCAGATCAGCATTCTTAAGAAAGCAAGATGACCTGATTTTTATTTTCCCTTGTAAGCATGTTGTGATGAGTCCACAGAATAATTACACTTTTCCCCCATGTCTGGTGGATAGCTTGGGCGGTGGTATTTCCAAAAGGCAGTCGTTTATGAGGAAATATGGAAGGTTCAGGAAGGGAAGAGACAGGAATCAGAGAAAGCTTTAGGAGAAAAAAAAAAATCAGTGAGACTTGGAATAGTTGATCGGGCATGGGCCCAGAACCTCTAAGTCCATACCCCCTCCCCCAACCCCTTATCCTACAGAATAAAAGAAGCACAGGAGGGGTGCTCAGGACAGGGAAAAATTGTCAGGAAAGAATGCCTCTGGTGTGCCTAGACAGGGACACTTTTTTTTTTTTTTTTAAGATTTTATTTATTTATTTGACAGAGAGAGAGATTGCAAGTAGGCAGAGAGGCAGGCAGAGAGAGAGGGGGAAGCAGGTTCCCTGCTGAGCAGAGAGTCCAGTGCAGGGCTTGATCCCAGGACCCTGGGATCATAACCTGAGCCAAAGGCAGAGGCTTAACCCATTGAGCCCCCCAGGCGTCCCGACAAGGGCACTTGTTGATGGTATGAATGCATTGGATGGAAGAAGAGCCATTGAATTGGACTTCTGGGAGGACCTGGGGCATTGCAGAAGTGGGGGAGGCTGGCTGGCAAGAGGTAGGGAGATGGTAAGATTGATACAGTGCAGGAGAGAGGGGAGGGACCTGGAAACCTGGCCCTTGGGAGGCAGAAAGGGGTAGATTTGAGAATCCAAAGTACAACTTGCTACTATGATGCAGTGTCACATGGCGAGAGGATGGGTATATTTGGAGAGCAGGACCCTGGTCTCAAGCTGCTTCACCTCTATGAGCCTCCGTTTTCAGGGACATAAAATGGCTCAATTACAGTCCTTTCTAGGGTTCTGAGAATTAAATGAGGTGATGTACAGGGCATAGGGGGTTAATCCAGAGCCAGGTTGGGGACAGAGCAGGAGGGACACCCACACTAGTTTTCTCCTCCCCTCTTCATGGAGAAGGGGTTAATTCTGAAGTAAAGGACAGGAAGAAGCGGAGCTCAAAGAGGAGAGGAGAGAAGTCAGAGGAGCTGCGGGGGTCCCAAACTCAAGCCCATTTTGATTTTTATGCTCACATTTGCGTTTACAGATTAGCTTAGCATTTTAGAGTGGGGAGAAACGTCAGGTTCCTCGGGCCAGCACTCTGCCTCCCTTCTGGTGACATAGCTAAGCTGCATTGCACAGTGTAACCGAGGCCCAGAGAGGCTGCGCTTGGCCGAGGTCACACAGCCCATGAGAGGAGACAGTAGGGTGAGAATAGCACGGGTGGACTTGGAATGCTTCCAACCAGCTCCTCCAGTTTGGATGAGGCACCCCAGATGGCCGGACCCACCTGGCCCAGAACATTGCCTCCGGATGAGGGAGGCCGGTGAACCCACGGAAGGTTCAGAGCCTCCTTGCTCAACCTATAGTCAAAGATTTCTATAGTCAAATTTCCCCTTACATCCAGTTAAGAGTCCAAACCATCTCAAGGAAGAGTGGGTCCCTGAGGCTGAATCTGAGCAGAGGAATGAGAGGAATCAAGTCTCCAGGGGAGCCGTTGGAAGTTCCGAAGGCTGTCTCCTCCTCGTCCGGGCTAGGACATAGTGGTCCTCAGGAAGGTGAGAACACCCACAGACAGTTTCCTTTCCTTAGGTGACAGAATCCCCAGCCATGCAGGGCAATAGTTTCTCCTGTTCCCATCTTGTGTGGGCCAACTTTACCCTGGAGCACAGGATACTTTGTATCATACCAACAAAAGCCATGGCTAAGTGAGTTTTATTTATTTAAACATTTTTTTGTATTATCATTCTATTATTTATTTTTAAATTTAATTTTAGTTTTTCCAGGGCTCCAAAATTCACTGTTTATGCACCACACCCAGTGCTCCATGCAATCCGTGCCCTCCACAGTACCCACCCCCAGACTCCCCCATCCCCCCCCCCTCCTCCCCTCCAAAACCCTCAGTTTGTTTCTCAGTTTGTTTCCCAGTTCGTCTCCCCCTCTGATTTCCCCCAATTCATTTTTCTTTTCCTTCTAATGTTTTCCATGGTATTTCTTGTTTTATGGAGAAGCCTGCTCTTGCACAGAGCCCGTGTCCCATCAGTAGTGTTCCAAGCAGAAATCAATGTATCTAGCGGGTTTCTGGAGGCCCGCTTCCAGTTCTGGCTGGGCTCTGACTTGGGTAACCCTAGAGGCTTCTGCCCTCCTTGTCCTGGGTTTTCCTATTTGTAAAACCAGAGATGTGTCTACATCTCTGAGGCCCTTTCCAGCTCTAAGCCAATCTGTGGTCCGTGGGAGACCACCAACTCCCACTTCCTGTCGAGAAGCGAGGTACTTAGGGAAGCAAGTGGCAGTTAATTGGGAAAAGTCTCCGTGCCGCTGCTCACCTTCTTCCCCTCACCCAGGACAACATTCATGCTCCTCCTTCTCGATCCGGAACCTTCTTTTTCCTTAAGACTCAGCTCAGGCACACAGCTTTCACAAGCCCTCTTTAGTCCTGGGTGAGAGGCTGGGCCCTGACAAAGGCCACACACTGGGGGGTTTCAATGACAGAAACTTGTCACCTCACCACCCTGAAGGCTGGAAATCAAGACTAGGCTGTCAACAGCTGTGTTCTTTCCGTTCTGTGCTGGCCCTTCTGCTGGTTCGCTGGCATTCTTTGCCCTCCGTGGCTTGTGAAAGCAGCACCCTGCTCTGTTTTCATGTTCACGTGATTTTCTTCTGGTGTGCTGAGTCTCCACATTTCCCCTTTCTTTGAGGACACCAGTCATACTGCAGGAGTGGCACCCTACTCCAGGGTGACCTCATCTTGACTAATTACGACTCTCTTTCAAATATTATCATGTTTGGAAAATATGGGGATTAGGACTTCAACATATAATAGTTGTTTTTTGGGGGAGGACATAATTCAACCCATAATGGGTAACCCTGTGAGTGTTGCTGGGCTCCCTTCCCTGCTGGTCCCCTTATGCTGTGGACCCATCTTCCCCAGGGGTGGCCTAGCAACAGAAGTGATTCAGCAAGAACCCCACGTCTGGACTGTGGGTCCAAGCGCCAGTGGCCAAAGAGAACAAATGGTGACAAAGCTCACACCAGCAACTTGCGGATAGGGAAATGAGGGATAGAGCACCTGGGGCCCTGCTTGGGGTGGGGTGTCGGCTGGGAAGTCGGGTGGAGGGACAGAGGAGGGAGGCGTGGCTAGGGAGGCGTGGCTAGGGAGGCGAGGACCAATCAGGAGATGGGCAGGGTTGACCCGGTTGGTGCTGCATAATAAAGATGATAATTCCTTCTGCCCTGGAGTCTTTTGCAGTTTACACACACCCTCGATTTGCTGATTTCTTTTGACATTAGAAATGTCTTGGGCAGGAGACCTCTTTTACCTTGGCTGGTACCTTTCCACCTTTGTGTCAGCGGACCCTCAGTGGCTGTTCCAGGGCTCCCCTGTTGGGCCTCCTGTCCCTGTCCTGTGCTCGCGCCCCGCCCCCCGCCCCCATCGTCCTTTAGGTCTTTCGGTGTCTAACTTCAGCCCTCCCCTGAGGGCTTTATCTTTTTGCCTCCTTAGATTTCCTTTCAGAAACTTGCAAAGCCTAATGGCTGGGAGGTTTTGGGGGGACAGTTCCAGTGGTTACCTCAAGTGTTAACATTTCTTTGATATCCCTTGTTACATTCTAAAAATTCGTGCGTTTGTTGAATTCTGTTCTATTTGCCAATGTAAAAATACTGTTGGGAACGACTTAACTTCGATCTTGCAGGGAGATGGGACCCGTTTATCCTGTGTTGGCCGCTCCCAGATCTACCCATGATGGGCCAAGTTTGGGAAGAGAGTCTGTGTGTGCCGGTTCTTGCATTTTTCAGCTCCTGACGTCAGTCCTCTCCCCACTTCTGCTCTTGGCTGCACACCTTCCTAGGTGATGCCTTCCCTAACTTTTGGACCCAGGCTCCTGTCTTTGCTTCACCTTGATGGCCCCTGAGACCAGCCCCTTGCCTTACGTGTTCTGTCTGCCCAGGCAAGTCCAGGCATGCCCTCCAGGCAACACTCTGTCAGATGCCCCATCTTTGGTCCTGGACAGAGTCCCTAGTTCCTGTCCTTCCCCACTGAGGCTCTGGCCCTTCCTGTCATGGGGGAGCTATGAGTCACCCTTAAAATCCTGCCCTCTGGCCCCCCTTCTCCTAGCCCCCAAGACCTTTCCAATGACCCCAGCAGATGTCTCCAGCCTGAGCCTCTCCCCCTTCCAGCCGAGGGGAGGAGACAGAGAACAGGAAGCCCCTGGGGCCCTGCCTGCTGTGTCTGCCCCACGCCGGGTTTTGTTCCAGCTGGGTGATGCAGACTGTGGGCTTTGGTGTCTGAAGAACTTGGGTTCAAACCATTCCTCCACTTATCAGGTACAGAATCTCAGGCAATACTCTCAGCTGCTGTAAGGGCCAGTTTTCTTATTGGTCAAATGGGAATACTAATTTCAGCACCGGGTGAGAGACTTAGTGAGCTAACATGTGACAGGTGCAAGACACTCTGCCTGGCACATGTCAGGGACTCTGTACTTACCTTCCTTGTCTCCTTCCTACTCCATTTTGTCTGTGTTTCCAACGTCAAGCCATCTGGCCTCTCTGGAGGTGGTCTTTACTCCTTACAAGTTCTGCATGACGTCTCTCAAAGCTCCCCCCGTGGAGGTGATGGTGGGCAAGGGCCATTGGTGGCAGATGAGGCATCTGGCTCCCAAGTGGTGGCTCTTTATGGCCAGCCTGGAGGCCAGGCTTTCCCCAGGTCTTCCTTCTGACTTCTTGGCCTGGCTGGGCCATGGCCCCATTGGGGAAGTATGTAGCAATGTGGGGATGACCAAACCTTAAATGAGCTCCCAGTGTCTTTGCCAAGCTGACACATTAGCCTTGCTCCTATCCCATGGTGTACCTACCTTCCCTCCCACTGTGTTTTCCCCTAGCTGCACACAAACGCCTGACTCTCAGAATCTTCTAGCCATTCATAACTTCTTCCATAAAATACTAGTTTGCTTATTTGTATCTTACAGGAGTCCCTCTTCGCTTCCTTTTCATGCCTGAAAACTTGCTTACGAGCTCCTTGGAGGCAGGGACCACCTCTTCTGCTTTCTCTTGCTTTTCTTTTCTTAGCGTCGAGCACATGGCTGAGCTCATGATAGGTCCTGGAAATATTCTGTGACTTCTTTTCAGTCTAGAAAGGCAATAGTGGCTAACATCTGCAAATAAGTTAGGTGGTTTACCTAACCTGCTCTATTGTTCCCTTCGCTCTTCTCACCTACCATGGGGAGGAGTGAGTAAGGTAATAGAGAAACTGGAGTTCAGAGATATTCAGTGACTTGCCCGCGGTGGTACAGATCTTCTGAAGCAGGGTATTTGGGACAGCAGGACTTGGTTTGTACGAGCTTTAAGTTGCACAGCATAGTCAAGCCTGTGTTTGGGTTCTGCAAAATTTACCCTTGCTGCTTGGAAGACTCAGGGCTTAACCCTTGTCCTAGTCAAGGGACATCCCCCAGCTGATGAATCAGATCTGCACCCTTAAGATGGCTGGGTCCATCTTTCATCTCAGACTGAAAGGCTCTTTAGGAAATCATTTCCTTATGTTAACTTTTTTCCTTAAATGAAGTTTTTGGACTAAATATATATTTTCCATTTTTTTATTGCATGAGCACAGTATTTATCTCATCAAGAATTATGATAACCCCCTGCATGTTTCATGCTTTTCATGATTCATATGGAACAAATTAAAACTAACTTTCCATAGTACAAATGTACCAGAGAATGGCTCAACGACCCTACCTTCCCCCTGCTCCCTCCGACTTCTTGTCTGCCTTGAATTTCACCATGTAGGAGAGAGACCTGGGCCAAGAGGACCTCCAGATGACACCTCCTCTTGTACCGTGCTGAGTGCCTGGCGGGAGCCTTCATTTGATAAGCCACCACGTCCTAGTCAGGTGGTATCACTTAAAATAATTTCAAGTGATACTAGAAGCTATCACTTAAAATAATTTTTTATTTGTGGTCAGATGTGATTAGGTAATTTTTATTACTTTGTTCCATTTTCAGTGGACTTTGTCAGTCAATTCTGCAAGTATTTTGAATAAGAAAAGTATAAGCCACTGACATCTGAACTTTCAATAGATGCACTCTTCTGGAACATGTTTGCAAACGCTTTAGACGCCGCTGAGTCTGCTGGTTTCTAGGATTTAAATTGTCCCTGTCACGCTCAACTCTGTCAGCGTGCCTGGTTACAGGGCTAAGATGTGGTTGGGATGTGGATTTAAATCCACGTTGGCTGGACTCGGAAGAGCTGTCCTCTTTCCTTTCTACCGTCACTTCTCAGTGAGGTTAGTAATGAAACCAACATCTGTGAGTTATTGGGAAGAATACACACACACACACACACACACACACACACACGAGAGATACACCATCATTCAGTAAATTCGGGTGAGAAGCCATGATATCAGGGCAGGTGAACCTGCTGCTGGGGTTCGGGGCAATCTGGTGGGGGTGGGAGCAGGGCTGACAATGTGAATGCTTTTCCACGTCCCTTGTGTAACCCAACACCAGAGCAGACACAGAAGGGTGGGGAGTGATTCTGGGCTTCTCCAAAGAGTCAGCGGGCAGCATTAGCTCTGTGGACTCTTTTCCAACATCGAGCCGGGAGTTCAAAAGGAAGGCAGTCCCTTTGCTAACCACGGAGAGCTGAGATGCTCCAGCCTCTGTGTCTGCGGAGAAGACAATCAAAGTCACAGGCTTTCCATCTGGCTTTCCCGATGTGGAGAGTGAATGGGATCTCCTCTCTGGGATCTTTCCTGAACCCAGTGGGCTGCAGAGAGTAAATGTGGTGAAGAGGCAATGGCAAGAAGTGCCAGGCAGGTGTCAGTATCTTCCGTCTGTCCATCCATCATCCATCCGTCCATTCGTCCATCCTCCTTTTAACCTTTTTTGAAGCCTGTTCTGTATTTGGCTTTGGGCTTTGGGCTGAGGATACAGACGTGAATGTCAAAGGTCACTGTCCTCTGAGACCACTCGCAGGCTCTCTCTGTCAAGTAATTCTGGTTCCTGTTTTTCATGGAATTTTTCATTATCTGAAAATGATGATTTATTTGTTTATTTATATGGTGATTGATTGATTGATTGATTGCATGTTTCCTCCCTTGGGACATTAATCCCATTAGAGCAGAGACCTTGTTTTCTTGTTCACAGGTGTGCTCTCAATGCCTACCATGATGTCTGGCATCTGGAGATAAAGCAACCTGGCCTCAGGGAGCATAATGGTGCAGACCACGTACCAGGAGTTCAGGAACCACAACACGAAAGGCACCGGGGGAGTTTTACTGGGAAAGTAAGGTGGAGTGTTCTGGCTACGACGCTGCGGGCAGCTCCGGGGCTGGTGATAGATGGTTTTACCCTTCCCTACCCACATCCCTTTCCTGTAACTGAAGAGAACCCTCCCACTGGCTTTGGCTCAGCCACATGACCTGCGCTGGCCCACGGGAAATTAGTAAACAGGATGGAAACAGAGGCTTCACAAGTCCCTGCTCAGCTGGGTTTGGTGCTCTCGCGCCCCATCCTGGCCGCAAGAACAGGCCTGCGTGAGTCAGCGAAGGGATGGAAGACAAGCAGAGCAGAGTGGTGTCCCCACGGAGGCCATCCTGGATCAGCGGCGAGCCCGTCAACCCTGGACATGTGAGCTTAGCCAAAGGCCGCATCTCACAGACGACACACTGAACATTGGTTGCTGCGTGTCGCTGACGTTTCGTGGGTACTGGTCACCCAGCATCATTGTGACAAGAGCTCACTGACACAGGAGCTGTACAAGGGAGTACATATATACACCTTACACTGGCAAGAATAGTGACAGTATGGGTAATCATTAATTACTGTTTATTGAAGACCGACAAAGTAGGCCAGGTACTATTTTAGGAACATCCCGTTTTATTTCTGATTCTCACAACAAGCTTGCAAGTTCAGCCAGATGGCAAGGCCACCCCTACTTCTGCTGCTCAGTGAGCTGTGGGCACCAGTGACTGTGGCCACAAGGACCAGTCTTGGGTAGTGGGTAGCCTGGGTACCGTTTCTGGCTTGACTTGCCTTCTAGTCTAGTGACCTTGGGCATCCAAGAGCTTATACTTAACCTCTCTGGGCTTTAGTTTCTACACATACAAAACAAGAACAGTGGTCACATCTATCTCCTGGAGCTGTGGCAGGATTGAATGACTGGACACACGTGGGCTTAAAGCCCGCCCCATGCGCACTGCTCCTGTATGTCACCGTGAGAGCTCCTATTTGATGAGCCCTGGACTGAGCATTTTAGACATGTGCTCTCGCTTCATTCTCTGAAAACCCTGGAGAAAAGTCTGCTTACCTCCATTGTCTTGGAAAGGAAATCAAGACCACCCCACTCTAGACCACCCGGCTAAGAGGGGACGAGTAAAGCAGAATCAAATTCAGAGGCCAAGGTCAATGCCGCCGCCACTGGTTGGTCCCAGCTGGCTTCCACACCCTCTGCTGGGGAAAGGCAGCGGGTCTGGCCTACGCACCGTGGACCCAGAGGCCCTGCGTGGAGGCTGCTTGCTCTCAGGCGGGCAGTCCCCTTCTCTAGGAGGCCACCAAAGAAGAGTGCTGGGGGCAGGTGCTGGCATGTGGTGTAAACTTCTGTCTGTCCCTGGAGGAAAGGGCTTTACTGAGCACGGCGGCGGCCTTCTTCATTGCCTTTCCGGCAGCCCTGGGACTCCAAACACAGCATACGAATTGGGGTTTGTGGGGCTCCAAGCTGCTGTCCCATCTTCTGGCTTCCGTGGGGCCCGGAGTCCACCTGCAGATGAGGCCTGCTCCTATAGGGCACCAAGCAGACCTGGGGGAGCACAGAGGAAACCGCATGGTTGGCCCGAGCCACCCGGCCCTTTGTCAGGCTCCCGGCCACCTGCTGGGGGCGTGGCCTTCCCTACAGTCTGCAACCCCCTCTGCTGCATCCTCC
This sequence comes from Mustela nigripes, assembly GCF_022355385.1. Taxonomy (NCBI): domain Eukaryota; kingdom Metazoa; phylum Chordata; class Mammalia; order Carnivora; family Mustelidae; genus Mustela; species Mustela nigripes. The sequence continues at coordinate 8,108,383 of NC_081563.1, forward strand.
GGGCTCACTCTTCATCCCTGCTGGTCCCCGGGAAAGGCTGCTGTGCCCACGATTCCAGATATGCAGCTGTGCCGCTTGCAAAGTGGGCTTCTAGTAGTTTCTGTTTTGTTTCTTGGCTGGGTCACCTAATGTTTTTTCAAAGAATATTTGCTAACCCACAACACTGGGGATGGGATAAGTTTGAGGGGGCCTTGTGAAGTTTTACTCAGTAGTTTTGTTTTCTAGTAAGTTGTCTCCCGTACAGGGTGAGAGACCCTGGGAACCAAGGACTCAACCCAGTGTTTGTCTGGGTTCTCAGATGACCCTGGTGTAGAGAAGCGTGCAGGAAATGTTTGCCCAGTAGACGTGAATGATAGAGCTTGGCCTTTATTGTCTGGGACTTAGGCCCTCTTGTACTTCATGTCCAGTGGCTGAGTCTCTGCATTTCTCCCATGGGTTCAAATGTCTGCCTACATAAGCTGTCTGGTATGCCAGCATCTCAACCTGGACCCTACTTCTGCTACCAGAACCTCTGGGCCTCCCCACTGGGCACCCCATCACTTGGACCTACTCGGGGGGTAACCTGTGGGGTCCATCCTGGTAGGGCACGGCAGGGCTGGTCCTTCCTAGGAGGAGGATCACAGAAGTAGAATTTAAGGGTGTGCCCTGTGACCTTCCATACCAGAATGGTGTTTAGACCTTGACACCTGCCTGCAGCTATGAAAGCCGTGAATCCCGAAATCTCACGTGTGACTCTCTCATTCCGTGTCCTTGTTGGCTTCAGCTATATGACACTTCAAATCGATGCCCCATAGGCCCATCTTCAGAGGCCATCTATAGGTTCGGTCTGGTCTATGAGGACTGATGTGTGTGTGGCCCAAACAGTGGGTCTTTGTTTCCAAGCAGGCCCTGATTGCTACAGAGCGATGGGCAAACCTGGAGTGGAGAAGGGGTAAGATGAAGTCACCATGTAATAATGGGCTGTTCTCAGGGGATTTTGCATTTCTGGCCTTAGACCCACAAGAGATGTTGGGGGTTGGGTCAGGACTGATGGCAACAACATCATCACTCCGGGAAGACTGGGTAGAAGAGTGACTGTCTACATTTTTGTCAGTGTAGCAGGGTCCTTCCTGAAGGGAACTGGCCTCCTCTCCAGTCAAGGGGTCTATAAACAGGCTCAAGTCTGAGAACAGATCAAAGGATTAGGATTATCCTTTTTTGATGACTCAAGGGAGTCTTCTGTTCACTCAAACTCCCATGTCTTCTGTTCAGAAATCTCTCATGTCTACAGATCAAGTAAGAATTTAGTAGGTGGTCAAACTAATCATCTTCTTAAAATGTCATGATTGATTAGCTAACATTGTAGCGCTCTGCAATGCAGACTATTTCCATTACTGTTTTGACTGTGATGTTCATGGAGATAATGACACCTGCCTTACCTTTGGCAATGAAGTTCTGCCACTTGGCCCCTGCCACCCTCGGATCCAATTATCCCCATTGTATCTAATGGTCCCAGTTCAGTGGCTGCACTGTCCACTGCAGTACATGACCTTCAGAGAAGAGCGACCATAGGCATTTTCAAGCTTTCTGGTGCCCCCTCACAATCCCTCCCACTTGTGGTGAAGATGTGTCCTCTGGACTTTTCCTGGGGTGGATGAATGGGTTTCACGAGACAAGGACTCCCTCGTTCCAATCCTCCTATGCCTTTTTGCCTGTCTTCTTCTGTAAGATACAAGGAGTTCTGGTATTTCAACCTTACTTAGAGGGGGTCACCTCTGGTCCATGTTTTGAACAAATTTTGAACCCCCAAGCTACGACATGAAACCCAGAATCTCTGCTTAGAGGTTCCCTCTCCTGATTTGACCTGATCCAACTTCATGTTCTTTCTACCAAAATCCCTTTCTCTTACCATGCATTCCCACACAATGACCCCTGGATTCTGTCTGGATGAAGTGGAAAAAGTTATCATTCGTCATTTAGTAGATTGAGCCTTCTCTCCTTTCTCAGTTTCTTTATTTTAGTCATAGGAAACAAATTTAGTTAACCATAGCTAGAGCCACAGTAGAGTCTGTGGTGTAGTTGGTGTTTATTGTGTTTGGAAGAGAGCTCTGATTTTGAGTGGGGGTTAGGTAACTGTTTGGAGATGGAAGATGAAACTGGAATGCACTTCAGAGATAATGTCTTCATGCAAACTCACTCTAAAAAAATAGTAATTTCACGAAATATGCCCAAAACGTGTTTTGCAAAAGGGGAAACCATGTATAGTAGTGTTAAAGCATGAGTTTCCATAGCAAATCCATATTCCAGTGCTAAGATTCGCTCTGTAACCTCAGGCCATTTTCTCAGATGAAAAATTGTGATTTTAATAATCTACCTATGTGTTAGTTTGTTAGGGCTGTTGTATGGCTTAAACAATAGAAATCTCTTTTCTCACAACTCCGGAAGCTAGGGGACAAGATCAAGGTGCTGGCAGGTTTGGTTTTGTCTGAGGCCTCCCCTTGGCCTGAGAAGACCGCCATCTTGCTGCCTCTTCACACAGTTGTCCCTCCATGCACGTTCATCCCTGCTATCTCTCTCTGTGTGGTAATCTTATAAAGACACCAGTCAGATTGGAGAGGGCCCTCCCTAAAAGCCTCATTTTAAATTAATCTCCTCTTTAAAGACCTTGCCTCCCAATGCTGTCACATTCTGATTACTAGAGGTTAGGGCCCCAACATAGGAATTTTAGGGGCAATACAATTTCCATAACAACCTATCACACAGGATCCTTGTAAGAATTAGCTATAGGAAAAAGTACCACGTAGAAATTTCTTTCTTTCTTTTTTTTTTTTTTTTAAGATTTTATTTATTTGACACAGAAAGAGTAGGAAGAGAAGCAGGCAGAGAGAGAGGAGGAAGCAGGCTCCCCGCTGAGCAGAGAGCCCGATGTGGGGCTCGATCCCAGGACCCTGGGATCATGACCCTAGCTGAAGGCAGAGGCTTTAAACCACTGAGCCACCCAGGCACCCCCCACATAGAAATTTCTTAAAAGGAAAGCAACAGGCATTTTTATTCTTCTTAGTTAAAATCCCACAGGACCCTAGTAAGTTACGTAAGATGAGAATGTAGTTCAGAAAAGTTCAGTTGAGATGGTTTAGATGACAAGTATGAGAGGCTTCCAACATGCCCTTTCATTTAGTTGTGCTCTTCAAGTTTTTCCAGAACAAGAAGATGCCCCTCAGTTACTCTAGCTACTTATGTATTGACTGCCCTTGGAGTTGTCACAGTATATCCTGGCATGACTATTCCGAAGGGACCTGTTAAAGAAGGGTATTCCACCACCGGGAGGGGACAGATGGCATCTGAAGAGTGTCAGTTTCTTGAGGAAGTAATGGGTCTTCAGACGGGAAACCAGAAATGCAAATGCAGGCCCGAGGACTTGCTTTGTACTTTGAGGAATGAAGAAATCTAAGAATTCGCTCTTGGCAACAAGCTGTTAGAGATACTGTTCTCCATATGGTCACTATCCAGATAGTAACGAGAGAGGGACCCTGGTAGGGGCTGCCTCCTAAAGATGAGAAAGCCATAATGTAAACCAATGGATCTAGAAAATTCATGCCATTTTCTGTTTATTCTCTTATGTGACCTCTTGGTTTTGGCCAAGCATAAGGTCCATGTTGCAGCCTGTTTTCTCTGTATTATGAGATGAATCAGCGCCAGCCTCAGTTTCTTTCCCTGGCTCTCTGCCCTGCCTTAAGGAGGAAGGGAGACTGGGAGACCAGTTTGGCTCCTGAGCCTGGGATGCCTGGGGCCACCCATTCTAGGTCAGCCACACACCCCCACCCTTCCCCGGGACCACCTGTGCTCAGGGCCTTAGTGGGGCTTTGTCATCCCCAGGGGCACCTGCAGTGCTGGACAGCTCAGGTCCATTAGCCTTCTTTGCCCAGGCTTTGCAGTCCCCACAGCAGCCCCTCCCAAGCCTACGAGGGTGCTTAGATTTTATCAAGGATGGGGGAAAGCAAAGGAAACTGAGACAGAGTTTAGGGCACCTGGGGGGCTCAGTGGCTTGAGTGACCGCCTCTTGATTTTGGCTCAGGTCATGATCTCAGGGTCCTGGGATCAAGCCCTGCAGCCGGCTCTCCGCTCAGCAGGGAGCCTGCTGGAGAGTCTCTCTCTCTCTGCAAAATAAATAAATAAATCTTTAAAAAATTAAGAAAAATGAAATAGAAAAGTAGAAAAGACTATAGTCTGCATGCCACATCTGAGCTCTTCCTGCTATGGCTTTGGGGGATTGGCTACCTAGAGAGAGTGTGTTTGGCAGAAGGCAAGGGAATTAATGTATTCAAGCTCTTTACTAAGCCCTAGTCATACTCCTGAAGATTTACAAGGGCCGTGGTCTTGCTTCCACTTTGCAGGTGAGGAAATTAGGGTGCAGATGGTCCTGCGGCTTGCTCAAAGCCCAGTGCTTGTCAGCTGCTGAGAAGGGCCTTTGAGTTTGGTCTGCGTGATTCCACATGCTGGACTCTGGCCAGGGCTTTGTGCATGGTCTCTGAGGGCCAGTCCCTCCCTCTTCCTGTCCAGCCGCCTTTGTTCCAAGCCCCATTCCCCTGGCCATGGCTGGTACCTGCTCTCATCCTGAGGGACCCAAACCTCAGTTGGCCTGTGGGGGGGGCCCGATCTCAGCCGTGGGGGTGGGTTTTCTCAGGATGGCTGCACGCTCAGCCTTTGGCGTGGTTTTGCGAGCTTTCATGAGAGCCCATCATGAAAATTGCAGCAACACCTTCTCTTGTAACATATGTTATCGGGATGTCAGGATGATCACACGTCTCACACTTGCTATATTTTCAAAAAAAAAAAAAAAAAAGAGAGAGAGTCTTTTTAAAATAAATATTCAACCATTTTGAATAAACAACCCTTCCATTCCCCGCTTCCGTTCCAGCCTCACCTCCTCTCTCTCGCAGCTCAGCCTGGTTCTCTTTCTTCTGCTCCATGTCCTGGTCTCCTCCTTGGTCTCCACATTTCTAACCCAGTTTCTTCCTGCGCATTTTCCTCTCCACGGCCAGAACGACCTTTTCAGAACACAGATCCGGCCATGGCACCTTTCTGCGTGAAACAGTATACAATTAATTCCCCCTTGTCCCCAAACACTGTTCCCAGCTCCCTCGCGTGGTCTCCAAGGGCTCGTGCTTCCGCGCTGAGAAGTCACTTGTCTTTTCCTCACAAAGCTGGCACATTCTAGCTTCCCCAAGCAGTGAGCTGTCCACCCAATGTCGTGACCTTTCGGGACACTTTTCTGTGTCTGCACAAGTGGCTGTTCCTTCGGTTCCATGATTCTCTGCTCTTTCTCCATCCTTTGTTCAAATTTGTCTTTACTATATGAATGGGTGCTAAAAACTGCTGAAGTTTTTTTTTGATCTATTATAGTGAATTGCTCATTAACATAATTTTGTGCATACCTGCCTTAGGGACTCCTCTCTGTTTTACTCTTTACACATCTGTCTCCTAGGAAGCAGGGACCTCTTTACGTGCCCCAGTGTCAGAGTTTGTATTTGGATAAACTGGTCTTCTTCTTCTTCTTCTTCTTCTTCTTTTTTTTTTTTTTTTAAGTTTTTATCCTAATTCAAGTTAACATCAGTATTGTATTAGTTTCAGCTGTACAATGTAGTGATGTAGTGATCCAACACTTCCATACATCACGTAAAGTGCGTTCCGTTGTCCCCATCATCTATTTAACCCATCCTCTCCACCTCCCCCTGGGAACCACCAGTTTGTTGTTCTCTAGAGTTAAGAGTCTGTTCCTTGGTTTGCCTCTCTCTCTTCCTCCTCTTTGCTCCTTTGTTCTGTTTCTTAAATTCCAGAATAGTAAATCGTATGGTATTTGTCTTCCTCTGACTGACTTATTTTATCGAGTATTTAAGTAGCTCTGTACATGTCATTGCAAATGGCAAGATTTCATTCTTTTTAAAGGCTGAATAATATTCCTCTGCATGTGTGTGTGTGTGTGTGTGTGTGTGTATACACCACATCTTTATCTGTTCATCAATCGATGGACACTTGGGCTGCTTCCATATCCTGATTATTATAAAAGGTCATTGTTAATCTGACTCATATTTATTGTATTTGGGCCATCTATAGTAGAGTAAAAATAATGCTATCCAGTAGCACTTTCTGAGGTGATGGGAAAATTCTGTATTTATGTGTCCAACATGGTAGTACCTGGCTCCCTTTAAACATGCCTATTTAAATTTTGATTTTTAAGGAATGGAAATTCAAGTAAAATTGAAAATCCAATTCCTTTGTTGCATAAGTGATCATTAGCCTCATGTTGCTAATGGCTACCATAATGCATAATACAAATAGGGTACACTAAGGGCTGAGTAAGAAAACGGAAGATTCCAGAAAGCTCTCTGGCTCTTCCTATAATAGCATTACTCCTGTTCATTTGATTAACAAATATTTTATTTACAAACCCTGCAGTGGGGGGACTATCTTTTAATTTCTCTCCCTCTCTTTTCTGTAATGAAGTACATAATTCCTGTGCATGAATTAATGTGGTTTTAGAATGTTTAGGTTTGAAGGAAGAGTCTTTAAAATTATTAGGTAAATACACATTCCTAGAAGCAGAAGAATGAAGACATCATGAGTAGGAGGCTTATATAAATCTGTACTCAGTGAAATCGTCCAAAATCCAGAGTTTAGCTTTCAAGGCATGTTTGTGGCTCACCAGTTCCGTGAAGTATCTTTCTGAAAAAAAAAAAAAAAATGTATTTACATGGAGACATTCTTCCAACAAACACAACCAATTAGTAAGCTTTGCATGCAGCCTGGCTGTCATTTTTAGCCTGGTCTTCTTGATGTCTGCCTTTAGTGGTAGTGGTATTTAGTAAATCTTGAATATACTCATTGGGTGGCACATCATTTTATGACCAAATGTACATCTTAGGTTTTATTATCTTTAATCATCGTTTCTGTTGAACATCACAGTTGACTTACGTCACGATGCTTTGGTTTTCACTGTCATTAATATTTCACTCATTTTCCACTTGGACTTATTGATTTAACATCTACTGAGACCGTTTATCCTATGGTGAGTGCTAGGAAGAAAGATGAGTCAGAAACTGACTGGGTCTTTCAGAGTCTAGAGTTTGGAGGACAGAGATAAACACAAGCCACACGGTGTGGCTTCCATATTACCGAATTTCTATGGGAGCATTGAGGAGGGAGCCATTCCTTCTCTGGGAAGCTGGAAAAGTGTCATAAAGAACATGCTACTTGAGAAGGCCTTGGCTGGGTAGAAGGTCAGCAACAGGGATAGTGCGTTGGTAACTGAAGGTCTGGTATGGAAGCGATGTGGAGGTTGGTCGATGTATGGTGTGTGGCACAAGACTGAGGGGCCCTGGTGAGTCTGACAAGCTGGTGCAAGCGTGTTAGGAATGGCTGGTGGGAAACAAGGGGGAGAGAGTTTGTGAGTCAAGTCTGAGGATTACTATTATACCTTGAAAAATATTTTGACTTTTGGGTAAGAAAACCCTGATATTAATCTCAAAAAATATATTTTTAAAAAGATTTTATGTATTCATTTAAAAAAAAGAAAAAGAGAGAGAAGGTGGGGGAGGGGCAGAGGGAGAGGGAGAAGCAGGCTCCCCACTGAGCAGCGAGCCCAACATGGGGCTCAATCCCAGAACCATGGGATCACAACCCGAGCCCAAGACAGATGCTTAACTGACTGAGCCACCCAGGCACCCCAGGCCTGACATTAATTTTAAGGATACGTTATTTAGATGGTGTAACCAAAGGACTGAAGACTTTAGAGTAAGAGAGACCTGAGGTCAAATCTGTACTGAGCTGTTAGATTAAACACAATTATGTTAGTGGCCTCACCTCTGCAAGCCTTGATGTTCTCGTGAGTGACCTGTGGCTGATCCTTCTATGGAGAATGCTCTCTTCCCATGATCTCATGGTCAATGCCTACATCTCTTTAAATATTACTGCTATCATCTGAATGTTTTTTCCAGCCCCCCCAATTCATATGTTAAAGTCATCCCAAAGATGGTCCTCCAAGGGGATGGACCCTTTGGGATGTGCTTAGGTCATGAGGGTGAGCCCTCATGAATGGATTGATAAGAGGTTCCAGAGAGATCTGGTCTCTTCCGTCGTAGGAGGATACAAGGTGCTGCCTAGAGACCAGGCAGCGGGCCATCATGAGAACGTGAACGTGTTGGTGCCTTCATCTCAGACTTCTGGACTCCAGAACTGTGAAAAATGGACTTCTGTTGTTGAAGCCCACCCCCACTCCCCCACCTGCCCCCTGTCGATAGATAGTATTCTGTGATGGCAGCCCAGCAGACTAAGACAATTACTTCCTCAGGGAGGGCTGTCCTGACTCCCTATTAAAATCACAATCATTTCTGACACCTGTAATTCTACTCTGCTTTTTTGTTCTTTATTCCCCATAACACACTTGATCACTTTTGAACATACTCTACGTTTGTTTGTCACATTCATGGCTTACCATCTTCCCCTCCCCCGTTAGAATGCCTGCTCCTTCTTTGCCCGTGTGGTGGGAGCTACAGACCTACTTTTATATCATCATCAGTACTGTTTGTTGAATAGTCCATGCCTTTCCTGCCATATGTGTTCCATCCGTCAAGTTCCTAGACACAGACCTGTCCGTTCCCTTTGTCCCCCTGTTCCAACGCTACCTCCCTTAATTGTCAGATTTTTGTAACTGGCCATAAGCTGGTAAAGGTGATTTGCACTACTCCTACCTTGATTTTCTTCACAATGGGTTTAGCTATTCTAGTGCTTTGCTCTTCCTGTCAGTGGTCTCCAAGACTTCAAACTTGATAATTTGCCATTTTACCATCCTCAGAATAGTAGACTCACGATTTATTGCAGCAAAAGGCTTCCGATCAAAAGGAGCAAAGGGAAAGCTACCTGGGGCAAAGCCAAAGAGAAATCAGGCACAAGCTTCTAGGTGTTCCTCCCGGTGGAGTTGCAAGGAGACTTTAGTTCTCCCAGCATCAAGGTGCAACCATGCACATGAGCTGTCACCACCAGGGAAATGGATTTGAACCTTGGGGAGGTTAGTTACCTAGACAATGCAGCAGTCTGCAGGACCCACCTCAGTGCCCGAGATTTCAGACCCTTCTCTGAGCACCCCCATCCTGCTCTGAAGAAAAACAGGCATTCACTATAAATCAGACTGTCAGGACAAGCTTTTCTGGCCAGAGTAATAGAGCACGGTCCAGGGCCTCAAGCAGGCAAATACGATCTTCTAAGGCAGACTATTCCAAGGACATAGAGCACAATTCCCAGGAGCTGGCTAACCTGAAGACAAGCCTTTCTTTGGAATGTGAAGGATTTGAGCAACGAAAGCCTGCTGAGTTAACCCTTTTCCTGCACACTATCTTTTGGATTTTAGATCAGTTTATTGAGTTCTATAAAAAATCTTAGTGGGATTCATGCATTCATTGCATAGATCAATTTGGGGGAAAAATGCCTCCTTTATGATAACGATCTTCATAATAAGCATGGCATGTTTCTCTGTTTATAAAGGTCTTCTTTCATATCATTAATTTTTTAAATAATTTTCTTAATAAAGGGTCTTATATATCTTTTGCCGTATTTTTCTCAGCACTTTCATAGAGTTGTTATTTTGTACATGTTTTCCCCTTAGAAAGAGCCCTGTGAATACACTGGGTCCACCTAGATAATTCAGGATAACGTCCCCTCTTAAAATACTTTAATTAATGATACTGATAGAGTCCCTTTGACCATAAAAGATTGTATTCACAGGTTCTGGGGATTAGAACACGGGCAACTTAGGGGAGGAATTTTTCAGCCAACCGCAAACAATCACATTATCTGTAAATAGGGTTTTTTTTTTTCCCCCCCTTTTCAATTCTTACATCTTTGCTTTTTCTTCCCAGTTGGATTATGGAGGACTTCTACTACAATGTTGATGTTTTATGGAGGACTTCTACAATGTTGCGTGGGAGCAGGTATTGGCTCCCACTTTAATGGCAATGCCTCTAATATCTCATCATTATTTTTACGTTTGTCATGAGTGTTTGGAAGACCCCTTCAGCTTGTGAAGGTTCTTTATTGCGGTTCATGATGAGTTTTGTATCAGGCATAACTGTTGGATTGTATCAAGCATGATTTCTCTGAACTCTTGTAAGCCCTCCCAATGAGAAGGGAAAGGTAACAGTTATCTCTTGCTGCATAACAAACCCAGTAGCTTTGAATAACAATAATTTATTTTCTCATATGTGCAATTTGGCCTTGGTGAGCTAGTCTGGTCTGGGGCCACTCGTGTCATTGGCTGCTGTACCGGTAAGAGATGATTCGAGGTGACCTCACTCTCATTTCTGGCAGCTGGCGAGGGCTGGCAGCCAAGCCGTCTCCTTTGCTCTCCGGGCGGCCTCTCCAGGAGGACGGCCTCGGTGTGCGCATCACGGCTGCAGTGTTCCAAGGCAGCAACCCCTCAGGAGCTCCTCACGTCTCTCAGCTCGTGCATGTTTACTGTGTACCCTATTGGGCAGGTCACATGGCCAGCACTCCTGCCAGTGTGGGCAGGGCTACTTCAGAGGGTGCGTCCTGGGGGTGGTGGGGCTCAGCTCGGATGGGGAGACAGCCATGCACCCTAGCAGAGGCCTGCGTGTCTCTACATTATTGGGGTCCAGTAGCCACCTCATCAGGCCTGCTTCCCGACAGCTGTGCCATGGCCACCTCTCACCTGCCTCGTGACTGCGCAGACACAGAGTCACTTGGCTACCGAGGGAAGGAAGAATGTATAACTTACTAACTCACTGAGCTTGGCTTAGCTATGGGAGGAAACCCCAGACACTAATTTCCTCTCGACCTATCTCCACCTCCTGTTCCAAACACCACAACTTGTCAGCCTTAGCACTGGCCTGGTGGTGCCTGCTTGCCCCCAAGGGCGGAGTTTCGGGGACCCCTGACCTGGCTGCCTCTCCCCTCCCTGTCTTTCCTGTCTCCCCTCCTCCCTGATGCCTGTCACTCGGGCCTGTGCTCTCATTAGCTTTTCTAAAGCTACAGTGCATAAAACCATCCCCTAATCACCCAAAGCTCTCTCCCTCTTTGGTTCTAACCTCCAGCTCTGCCCTTTGTAATTTTTAGCATTCTTATTATAGAGAAAGGTTATAAAGTGGAATGCTTAAACATCCTTCATTCCCAAGTGTGGTTGGGTTTATGTGCTATTCAGGAAGCCCCGGGTACTCCAGTGATGAACAGAACAGAGGACACTTACGAGCAACTGCGGGGTAGTTAAAATGACGGATGGAGAAATATGGGGTGGTGTTTCCGCCTCCGGTCAGGTCACTGAGGAGAAAGGAAGGAGTAATTAAGCTGGCTGGGTAATGCTTCTTGCAGAGGAAGTCTCCGTGGGCTGTAAGCAAGTCTGCAGGGGCGGGGCTCAGGAGGGTCCAGAAAGGTGCTTCCGAGGCGAGGCGCTCATTAACACAGGCTTGAAGGAAGGGGTGAGGCCCGGAATTTGAGCGGAAGGAGAGAGCTGGATGGGTGCTGCCTCTGAGAAGGTTCCAGCATCGAGGGAGTAATTTGCAACCCCTGTGCTTGAAGAACAAGGTGGAACTTGAACCTGAGAGTCACTTTTTCCCAGCCCCTCAGGTTGACTGATGACATTTTCTTTATCACAGTTCTGCTAATTGAGAAGTGGAAATGAATGTCAGCTCAATGCGGTTCTATCTCAGATTAACCTTTGACTTATTACTGTGTCTGGAATTCGATTTTCCTTCCCCAGAGTTTCAAGTTAAGCCACCTCCCTTCCCCAGAGGAGCAGCAGGGTTGAGGTCTTCTGTCCCTGTCCAGTAGGCTGCTCCTCCTACCCACATGAGACAGGAAGAGAGGGGAAGCGGGAGGGCCAGAGACTGGAGGACCTGGGACCACCCTCTGCCTGGGCCTCCCTCTCCTTCCGCTGCCTGGACTGAAATGTGGGATAGGACGGGCCGGGCCGGGATGGAGGGGGATGGGCAATCCCTTCTGGGTGTGTTAGCTAGACTTCGGCCTTGCCAACAAAATGGTCCCCATTGGTAAACCATGCAGTGTCTGTACTAGAATCACCTGGGGTGTGTTGTTGAAAGTTCCTTTCTGGGCCCTAACCTACACTTTCTGGGCAAAACCTTCCATGGGACCGTTGGAGTCTGCATTTTTTTTTTTTTTTTTTTAAACAAGGTATGATAGTGATACCTTTGCATGCTTCATGTTTGAGAAGTCCTTGCCCTGGAGCACGCCTTATCACTGAATCTTCTCTCTCACTCCTCACTCAATCTGCCACAGGTCCTCTGAGCAGCTTTGCGACACCCTGGGGCACAGCCCACAAAGTCAGATCTCCCGGAGCAGTCTGGAACCTTCTCTCCTCCCAGGGTGGGCTCCCTGTCTTTCCTACCCAGACTCACTGTGAGAGCAAAGGTTCCAGCCAACATTTCCTGACTGCTTGCAGAGGTGAGTTGAGGAGTCTGGGGGCTTTTTAGCCCCATGGGCTGGGCCTCAGACCTACCTGGGGCCTTACATGAGGTAATTGCATGAGGTAATCATGGACATGGAGCTCATGGAGAGACAGGAACAGCCCACCTGCAGGGGCTATGTCCATTCTCCCTTGCCGCTTGCACCTGCATGGAGAACCCTCTAGGGCTTCTGGCAAGTCCTCTGCCCCACTGAGCTGCTTGGTTTTTGACAACAGAGAGGTGCATTACTTAGGTTTCTCCAGGGGAACAGAACAATTAGAATCTATCTAGAGATATAGGTGCATATAGATTCTTTCGATCTCTCTAACATCTATCTATTATCTATCACTTATTTGTCAAGATTTTTAAAAAAGATTTTATTTATTTATTAGAAAGAGAGAGAGAGAGAGAGAGAGAGAGAGAGAGAGAGCATGAGCAGTGGGGAGGGGCAGAGGGAGAGGGAGAAGCACACTTTCCATTGAGCAGGGAGCCTGATGTTGGGCTTGATCCCAAGACCTTGGAACATGACCTGAGCTGAAGGCAGACACTTAACTGATTGAGCCTGTCAAACAAGGTGCCCTGATCTGTCAAGATTTTAAGGAGATATTCATGTATCAGTTTTGGGGTCTGGCAAGTCCCAAATCTGGAGGGCAACCAGCAGATTGGAGATTCAGTCTCAAGGTGATGTTGCAGGTTTAAGTCTAGAGGCTGGAAACCAAGCCGAATTTCTGTGTTGCTATTTGGAGGCCAAATTTCTTTGAGTACCCAGTTTGTTCTAAGTGTCTTCAACTGTTTGGACAAGGCCCACCCCCATTATGGAGGATGATCTGCTTTACTCAAAGTTTACTGACTTAAATGTTAATCTCATCCAAAATACACTTTCTACGACAACATCAAGACTCATGTTTGACCAAACAACTGGACACAATAATCTAGCCAAGTTGACACATAAAAATAATCATCACATTTGGGTTGCTTTTAATCATTTTTTTTTTTTTTTAATCCCCAGTGCCCTCCAATTCCTGGATAGAACAACAAAAAAATGGATAATATATAGGGAAGAGTTTTAAAATTGAAATCCCAAACTGAAATCGATCTGCTGCCCAAACTCTGGTTAGAATAGAAGGAAAGACCCTCTTGAAGGCCAGTTGCCATGCTCCAGAGGGAGCACATTATTGCTGCTGTCTGGCTCTGCAAGAGAACTGGAGAGTCTCTGTGCTCCTTCTCCGGAGCAAGCAGTGTTCCATCCTTCAGTGCCAGATGTGCCGATGAGTACACCTTCCCAGGTGAGGAAGGGAAAGGTGGGTCTCTGCTGCTCTCGGATCTGAAGCTCTTGGCCCGTATCTACTTCTCCTTAGTTTCTTGAGAGATTAGCACTTGTCTTTTCTGAAAGTGGAGTGCAATTTCTGTGAATTCAATCAAGGTTCATATTTTTGTGCGTGAGCTGCACAGAATCGCACTTAGCAATTTGCCACCTCTCCCGATTAGACTCTGTCTCTTGGCATGAAGGTGATGGTTGGAAGCTGCTGTTAGGATTGTGGGCAGAAGCTCTGTGCTGCTTCTTCTCTGAAATCGGGTCACGTTGACTGAGCTCCAGGTCTGGATGTGAAAGAAATCTGACTTTCTAAAAGACTTTATTATTTTTCCTTGCTATATGATAGCTGTGTATTTAGGATAGAATTGAGGCTTTTAGGAAAACTTCAGTGCGTGGTTTCATGCCACAGCAGATGGGAAACATGTGTGCTACTGCCGTTCTAAAGCCTCTGGGACTCTTTGCGAGACCATGAGCTTCTCATCGATCATTGATCCCTTTTCTGTGGGTTGACATTGCTTTGGACCTTTCCTTTCCTTCCTGAGGCGGTGGAGTAAGCAAAGAGGCAAATAAGAGCTAGTAGATATCCGCATTACCCCACACTTTACATTGGCGATCCCATTTGATTCTCACCATTGTGACATGGTTACCAATGTGTACTAGTGTCTCCATTTTATAGATGTGAAAACTGGGGATAAACAGCTAGCTTCAGGACTCCCCTGTTTCACATCATGCTTCTTGAAGGGCTGATGCTGCATTAACCTAATTTTCATTAGAGAAAAAAATTGCACAACTCAAGAAATGCTTTTGATTCAGTGGACCATGGTGGACTCTTGGTCGGCTATAGCATGGTTATTTGATGACCTCTTTCTTCCTGCTCAGTTCTCAGGCACTTCCTGCCTGGGTGGGTTGTGTCAGGACAAAGAAAGGACCGTGTTCTCTGGCTCACTCTAGCTCCTGACATTATTCAGTGAACAAAATGTGAAACCACATAACAAGAATTATTTAGTCCCATGTGCAAAGAGAAAGCCTAATAGTACTGCTCAGGTAAGAGCCTCAGCTAATGGCCACACTTGCTAAAAGGCTATTCCCCGGGGGAACGGGAGCTTTCCAAACATGATGTTCTTTTCCTTCATTGCATTACAGAAAATTTGGAAAGTACAGATAAAAAATAACATGGCCCATGATTACATCATCTAAACTATGTCAGCATCTTGAGGTTATTGCCAGTGGTGCTGCAGCGAGCTGGTACCAGTGTGCAGAAGCCACATGAATTCTTCTATTCCCCATTTCAAGACATAGTGACATCACACAAGCAGCTTGAAATCAGTCATGGTGGGAGTATTTTTATCACAGTAATTGGTACATGCTATAAACCGTTTTTTTTTTTGTTTTGTTTTGTTTTTCTTGCTACACACTTAATGGTACTCACCTGGTTATTGCTGTCTTGTCTTTTGTTCCAATGTCTTACGCATAGCATAACTAATTTTTAATGTAACATGAAAACACCAGCATTTCCTCCTGACATAAGAAAGCATATAACCCTACATTTTAAATAGAAGCAAAAGTTTTTACTGAGTCGTGTATTATAAATTACTTACGGGTTCAAATTACTGGGCGTATGTATTGCTTTCAATTATTAAAAGTTGTGCTTCAGTGAGCATATTTATGTATTAAGTAACTCTCCGGATATTCTTTGGCTTCTGATGAGTGGTGTCTTGTGTTTCCCAAAGGGGGAAGCTTAGCATCCCGAGTTGCTTTCTTCCTCACTGGCTCTTGAGTTCCCTGAAGTCGGTGACCTGTATTTTATTCCTTATCCTTAGTACCCAATGCAGTACTGGGCTTATGGGCAGGGCTCACAAAATAGATATTAATCAAAAGAATGCCTCAGTTATGCCTAAAAGAGGTGCACCATTTTTTTAAAAAAGATTTATTTATTTATTTACTTATTTGACAGAGAGAGAGAGAGAGATCACAAGCAGGCAGAGAGGCAGGCAGAGAGGGAGGAGGAAGCAGGCTCCCCGCCGAGCAGAGAGCCCTATGTGGGGCTCGATCCCAGGACCCCGGAGCTGAAGGCAGAGGCTTTAACCCAATGAGCCACCCAGGCGCCCCGGTGCACCAAGTTTTAATGCTGCCTGCAGTTCCGCCAAATCCTACAGGACATTGGGTAAGGTCAATAAAGTCAACAAAAAGAGGCAACCTACTGAAGTCCGTGAAAAATGTTGTCTTGTGACTGTGCTTGTTTGCAAAAAGGAAGTGCTGCTTGTGGAACATACAAGAAGATAAAACAGCCCCAGTGCCCTCTTGAATGCTTGGAGGAAGGTGGTGGTCTTGTAATATTGAAGCATGTGAGCTGGGACCCACCCCACCTGCTCCAGGAAGTCCCTCCTGATTTCTTCAGTACTTGCTGAATACTTCATTGATACTTCAGTATCTTTTCTAACCAGCTATCATAGCTTTAAAACAGTCTGCTCCATGAAGGTCACATGCCCAATGGCCAAGAAAGACACACCCCAGACACCTGAGTCCTACAGACTAGGACTAGAAACTCTTTCTAGTTTCTCTTTCACTCCCGCTCACGGTCTGTTAGATTCTTCCTCAAACTTGACCCTTGACTTTGCCCCTTAAGTTTTCTCTCCTCTTAGTCTCTGAGGTTTTCTTTATGTGAGCCTCCTCAATTTTCTCTATCACAACAGAGGTAATTCTACAGATCTGAGTTTGAATCCTGGTTTTGTCATTTCTTAGTTGTTTGACCCTTGTCAGGGGATTTAACTCTTGATGTCTTGGTTTTATGATCACAGTAATTGGTACATGCTATAAACCGTTGCAAAGTAGTTTCATGATTATGAGAAGACCAAATGAATCCTCAGCATGTACTAGGGATTCCATGAAAGGAAGTTTTACTGTTATTATTGTCTAAGGAATTGAGGTCACACACACCTGACATTTTTCAATTTTGGCCACCTTGAGTAGAAACTCCCAACCTAGCCCCCCCCACCCAGCTTCACCTCCAAATCCAAACTTATCTTCCTCCCTCCTGTCTCCTCCTCTGACCTGCTTTCCCATCATGCAGCTTTACCTCTGCATGTGGTTTCATCCATGTGAGTTTAGCTTTGCAGTAAACACAAGGGACCTGGGAGCAGGGACTGTGTTGGCTTCTCCTTCTGATCAGCTAGATGTTGTCACTGAGCACCCAGGACACACTCACACTAACTGGGTTGACCAATCTTCTTAAAAGAAGACATAACATTCTCTTCCCTTAAAATAATTTATATTAATAATGTGATTTCCATTTCCTGATCTCTTTGAACTTGGAAGGAAGTTCTGGACCCACCTGCCTGCAAAGATTAACCTCAGTTGGCCAGAACCAGGGGCTCATTTTCCCTTCACCAACGCTGCATTCCTGACCTGTTTATGAGCACTTCTTTGGTCTCCTATTTCTTGGTGGAGATTTCTATCTTTCATGCTGTTTCACTCCGTTTTCTCAATTACCTGCTGGATTACTCCTGTTTTACAGATGTCGAACCTGAGATTCAAGGCAACTGCACAAGTTGTCCAAGGTCACTCCAGTGGGAGGAGGGGTGGAATCAAATCCTGTCTTTATGATTCCACAGTTTGTACTCTGTCTGCCATGGTCCTTTTCTGAATCCCAATTCCATTATTTACAACATGAAAACAAAATCCTGTATTTGTTGCATTGATTAGTTGTGAAGACCTAGCAAGAGGCATCTACGCAGTGAGGAAGACAAGGTGCCCTGGGTTCTAGCACTGGGCAGAGCAGGGTCAGAGCCATTGGGAGCCCAAGCCACCAGAGCGCAGACACGTGCCTGGTTGTGTCTTGTGTAATCAGTTACTGTACTGATGTCAACAGAAGGCAGGGTCACCAGGGTGGAGACCAGGTTGGGACTGACTGCACTAGGCACAGAACCAGGCGTGACACACTGGGCAGGTGAGAAGAGCAGGTGGAAGTTGGGCTGTGGACTGAGAGGCCCCAATGTGCGCTACTGAGAGGGGGCTGGAGGTGGCAGGTGAAACCTTCTCTTATTCAATGCTAAGCAGGTGCTCTGCAGTTATGCTAAAATTACTATTTAGTAAATCTAACCCAGAGAAGGGGACAGACTCCTGTCCACCAATTACTGGCTCCATTAACTCGGGCAAGTTTAAACCTATTTTTATAGCTGATAAAAAAAGGCTTGTTGAGATGGTGAGTGGGGTACCCAGCATGATCTACAGCCAAGCCTCAGAAAGAGTGCTTAGTGGCCTTCTTAATGCAGTCACATCCCAGGTCAAGAATGGACTTTCCAGAGCTCGTCAAGGAGGAAATCAGCAGCCATCTGGATGATGATGATGCCTACCTTGTTGGGATGTTGAAGCTTCCAGGGTAGGGGGCAATCTGGCTGCACTCTTTCCAGAATGGAGGCTAAACCAAACTTATTTTTCTTGGAGGCACAGACCAGGGTAGGGGTGCCCACCACAGAAACACTCTGAAAGTGGCCAAACCACTGTACAGGGCAAAGTTCCATGCAATCCAGAAGTCCTCGCTTAGTTACACTTATTAATGGGTAGGCCCAAGGAACTGTGTGTCCCCAGTGTAAATCTATTAGCCTTTGGGATCCTCTCCTATCTCTTTATGGTTTGCCTAGCTCCTGGATTTTTGCAAAGAGGCAGAAACATTTGCAGTGCAAGCCCTTGCTTTCTTGAAAGAAAGCATCAGTGGGGTCTTCTCTGCAGGGGTGAGTGTGTCCCCGCATCATGGGTTGGGCTGCTGCGCTCCTTCTGTCAAGAGCGGTGGCAAGGCATTCTGGGTGGGATTCCTGCCAAAACAGCCCACGGCATAACAGAAGCCTCCGGCCTCTGCTGCAATGCTGGGCTGCACGACTTCCCACCACGACTCGTTAAGCACATTGGAATTATATGCACGTGATGCTTTGGGAGTGGAGAGAGAAAGCACTCCAGGAAGATACAGCCCTGCTTTCCCTGCTCAGTGTATGAGATATATGGGCAGTTCCTGGGGCCTGTTACCAAACAGATAAGGGGAAAGGTAGAGGCTTCTGGGCCGGGAATCCATACCTCTACGGAATGTAGGTGTAACCCAGACAGCCTCTCCCCAAACTCATTGTGACCCTGCAGAGGAACAGTCCTTGCTGGGATACGAGTAGCGGTCCTGCAATGGGGTAGTGATGTTTTTCCTGTTTCTGGTTTCAAGGTGGGAAGTGTTGGGGGACCCAGAATGCTGAAGAACCCTGTCCCATATTTGTCCCTTTCGTGGCAGGCAGATGATGGGAAGACTCTGTGCTGTCACTTCTCCAGGGCGGATGCCAGGCTTCTTCATCTGAGTTTCCCAATGCGGGGCACCTGGCAGGCCCTTTTGAAGGCCATATCTACCTATGTGGGTCCTGGCGGCGCATCCTCTGGGACCCTGAATGCAGAATGACAAAGAACTTGCTTACTGGGGGCAGCGGCAAGGCTTGGGTGCCCTGGGCATGGCCTCTAGGGTTGAAACATCAGCTGCTCCTTCTCTCAAACTAAGTCTCTTCTCTGCAAAGACAAGGAAAACCAAGTCTAGAGCCTTGTACTAAAGAGGAAACAAGAAGGGGTCTGTCACTGTTCTGTATAACGGGAAATGGAAATCAGATTGTTAATATAAATTATTTTAAGGGAAGAGAATGTTATGTCTTCTTTTAAGAAGACTGGTCAACCCAGTTACTGTGGGTGTGTCCTGGGCTCTCACTGACAACGTCTAGCTTGTCAGTAGCAGAAGCCAACACAGTCCCTGCTCCCAGGTGCCTTGTGTTTACTGTGAAGCTAAACTCACATGGATGAAACCTCTAGGAGCCAGAGTAAAGCTGCATGATGGGAAAACAGGCTGGAGGAGGAGCCAGGAGGGAGGAAGGTAAGTTTGGATTTGGAGGTGAAGCTAGGTTGGGAGTTCCTACTCAAGGTGGCCAAAATTGAAACATGTCAGGTGAGTGTGACCCCAATTCCTTAGACAATAAGAACAGCCTGGCATATAAGTAGGCACTCAGCAAAGGCTAGTGTTCCCTAGATTTTTCAAACTTTCTCTAATTGTTCTATCTTGGGAGGCATGAACACAGCCCTGGGCATAGAGGCTGTATGTCTGGATTTTCCTGTAGGATTTGCTTCCTTGCCTTTGCCTCCCAAGAGGTGGCAGAGAGGACCCCTCCAGGGCCGTGGTCCCGGCACCTCACTGTCTATACTTTGTATCTGCTCTCCACTGATTAGCAGGGTGGGTCACTGAACCTCTCTCTGTCACTGTCCTTATCTGTAAAATGACAGTATTAACATTCCTGCCTCCTTGGGTTGTTAACCGGGATCTGAAGAGATTAACACCACTGAAATGTTAGTGATGTAAGCTTGAGCTATTGTTTTGTCGTCTGCAAACTAAAATGAGAATCATACTTCAACCTCGGTCACCCTGATGGCACAAAGAGTCTGGAAACACTGTCGAAATCTACAGAGCACTGCACGACCTGAATCATTGTGACGTGGTCCTTGGAGCTTTCATGGGGCCTCTTGTTCACCACCTGCTCCTCTGGGGGAAATGACAAGTCTGCTCCGTGTACCCACTAACTTCTAGGACAGCATCTGTACCTCTGATGGGCCTTTTTGTTTCTATGTCTGACTCCTCACTGGATTGCCCACTCCTTGTGCTACGAGAATGCATCCGATTCATTCCTGTGCCCTCAGGCCTAGCTGAGGCGATGCAATACTTGTTTGTGGAATGAACCTAGAACTTCAGAGGAACCAGAGGTTGACCAGGAAGCCCTTGCTCATAGCTATGGACCTTTGGGATTACTGATATTCCTGTCTCTTCTGGTAAGAAGGGAAATCTGATGAGATCTCTCACATCTTCATCTGGTGTGGGTACGAAGCTGCTCTACAAGCATCCAGCCTTGGCCTTGCTGGAACACGACAGGGGCCTGCTATTTTGTGGTAGGTCTCCTTTCCTGTTTCCTGCTTTGACATGAGGTGGACTCTGATGTCGTTGGTTTGCACTTGAAATAATGGAGGTGGTTGGAGGTCCAGTTTCTGGGTTGTTTGGTTTACATTTGAAAGTCAAGCTCCCTGGAGATCTGTTGACTGGAGAATCTACTTACCCTAGCAGGGGCACTTCTTCCAGGATCCACAAGACCCCAAGATGCCAAAGTATCAGAATACAGAAGTCAAAGGACAGAGTCACTAGAAGCCTGGGGTCGAAGGGGCCTCATTAGGAAATGCTTGATGAGTGACCTATGGAAATCAAGTATCTGCAGTCAAATGACATTTGCTGTCTAGCTTTTGGGACCTGGTGTGGCCAGCTCAGGACAGTCCCTATGGTAAAATGGCAAGTATATTTGGGCATTTTTCAGATTCTATGTGGTACCTTGGGGACCCTCGCTAGCATCTGAGGGTGTGCAGAACTGTGCGTCCAGACTGTAGGTCTCAGCTGTGGGTTATCAGAGAAGAAGTAAAGGATTCTTTCTCCACGCGCAGAACTCGCAGGGAGTGGCCCTCCTCTGCTCCGTAAAATAGCACATGCTTCCTCAAGAGGAAGAGGAAGAGAAGGAGGCCTGAGGAGGTGTGTCAGTGGCCTCATCTGAGTTGCCTCTCTCCCTCCTCTTCCTTCCTTCCTTCCTATCAGTGAAGACAGATGTGAAAAAGGCACGCCCCTTGCCTCGAAGGGCTCGTCAGCGACTCAGCAGCAGGACCAGGTAGATGGCTCTGGCGGTCAGCGTGACGGGTGAAACGCGAAGGCTGCTGGCGGTCGCTGAGGCTTTGGGACTCTTCTCTGCATCATTGTTAAACTGTTCTCCTGGCCTCACCATGTGTAGATGTTGACTCCATCATCCACAGATCTCTGTGGGCCCCAAGCTCAATGCTGAATGGAATGAGAACTGGCTGGTTCAGGGATGAGGTCTGCTCACCCACGGCCCCTTATAGTCAGGGCTGAAATCTGACCTTTCTTGAGACCCTGTCCCGAGCATGTTTCCCTTCCACGTGTGTGCACCAAGGTCTGTGTGCTGCACGGAACTCAAGCACACACATGTGTCCCGGCTCTCCGTACCCCATCAGCTGGAGGCTGAAAGAACTTCTCTGGAGACAACACTAGCTGAGAACGCCAGGCATGGCAGGGCCACCTCCTGGTGGGGTCTCAGTCCGTTCGCCTGGCTGCCTACCCCCCTCTTCAAACCCACTTGCCTTACTCACCTGCCTTCCACCTCCTTTGGGCCACTGTGAAGCCACCTGGGTCAAAATGGCAAGCATAAAAATCATAGTTGCAAAGGGTAGGTGAGTAATAACTGTGCTGATGATAATATTAATTAAATAGCACTTTACTATCTACGAACCAGGTTTATAGCCAGTATACCCTGCCCCTCACTACAAAAACCTCTGAGGTACATATTTATTCATATTTATTCTTACTTCCCCTTCTGCAAACTGAACATCCACAATGTTGCACGGCTTGTCCAAAGCCATGGAGCCAGTGAAAGAAGATCACGTTTTCCTGATGTCAAGCTTAGGGATCTGGACATCAATTCACTAAGTTATTGTAAATGGATGGCTTAAGTCAGGGGTTTCCTGAGAAGCTCTGTTTGGGGAATATTTATTGATGGAAAACCAAAATGGGTTTTCATGATTAGATCTTTTCCGGAAACATTGTTACACATAATGAAATGATTTCCTTTAGTATGAGATCTTTAGAGCCTTTCCATGTTACTTTGCATCATGAACCCTCAGGAGATATATGTGACATGTCACTGCCTCCCCTTTCCTGCCCCCCTTTCCCTGTTTAAACCTTAAGGCTATTTCACTAAGAACATTTTGAAGAGCATTTTGGGGAACACACTTTGGGAAATGCTGTCTCAAACTGTTAGAATATTTGGGTTTTAACAGAGAGTCTAGGGTCACTGGGTGGCTCCGTCGTTAAGCCTCTGCCTTCGACTCAGATCGTGATCCCAGGGTCCTGGGTTCGAGCCCCGCTTCGGGCTTCCTGCTCGGTGGGAAGCCTGCTTCTCCCTCTCCCACTCCCTCTGCGTGTGTTCCCTCTCTTGCTGTGTCTTTCTCTGTCAAATAAAATCTTTGAAGAAAAAAAAACAAAACCAAAAACAGAGAATCTGGAGATAGATTCTAAGGCCGAAGGTAAGGGTTTCTGACGGTGGCCATTCTGTTATCAGCTTAGACTGGTAGGGGTGTTACTTTAAGCAGAAAGCAGGAAAGAAGCCACCTTCTGGGGAGAACAGATCTGAGAACCTGCTCCCCTCTTTCCTTGTCAGTCTGAGTGAGAAGGAGACCCGGGTAGAGGAAAAAGAATGTCATAGCTCATTGGGTCTATTCTTCCTTTTGGAGTGGTGCATCACAACTGGGTGGGTGCCGAGCAGGCGTCGAGGAAGGCACCCTCCCATCTAGCAGCTCAAGCCCCTGGTCATGGGGATTGACAGTCCCCTGAGGGCTTTGTAAGCTTTGTCCATCCTGAAGCTGTCCCTGCCACCCTTGGGGGATCCAAGGTTGCAGGAGATTCTCAAAGGTTACATGGAAGTTGAGAAGAATTGTGCAGCAGATGCCAAACACAGAATTGAACCCCAAAGGGAGAAGTAACAGTGTCGTTAACACCTGAAGCTCAAATGCAGCCTGCTTTCTGCTTCCAGAGCTCTGCAGATTGTGGAGGAGCTGGGGCATGGGCGCTCAGGCGAAGGCTGCCCGGCTAAGGCAGGCCCCTTCCCCTGCGGCTTCCCAGCAGCTGGCCTTGCCCAAGAGTTTCAAGCTGGCTGTTCCCTCTCACTAAAGTACACACATATTTCATTTGGCCGGCAGCTTTCTGAGAACTGTGGGGACTATCCCTGTGGTCTTCTGTTAGACGAGGGAGGTCTGGGGAAGTTGGTGGTGGCCAAGAGTAACAAAAAGAAAAAGGAAGTGAATTTGTGGAGGAATGATTGATTCTCCAAGTGCTACTGTTGTTGTAAGGATCTCAGGAAGGTTATGAGGGCCCTGTGCCAACATTACAAGGGAAGGGGGGTGTCTGGCTTCTATGATGGATTCTTGAATAATTTCCAGCAAATAACATTCTTAGTGTCATTGATTTTTTTGATGGGGGGGACTGCTGGTGGTGCAGGGTCCATGATGGGGACACTCCACCTCGGTGGACCTCAGAAATGAGAGTGGGTCCCATTCATTCGTCATCACAGCGGTGGTGGGTTGTTCCTGTGGTGGTTACCTGAGCTTCTCCTGAGTGAGGCAGGGCCTCCTTCTGAGTGGCTATGTTCTACCTTGTCTGCTCATCCCTTCCTGTGGCTCAACCTGCTTGTCCCTTTGAGTAACTCATCACTTTTTCCTCAATCAACAATTAAAAAAAAAAAAGATTTTAAAATTTATTTTAAAGAGAGCACACAAAGAGGGGGAGAGGCAGAGGAAGAGAGAGAATCTCAAGTAGACTCCATGCTGAGTGCAGAGCCTGATGTGGGGCTTGGTCTCGTGACCCCGAGATCATGACCTGAGCTGAAATCAAGAGTCGGACACTTAACTGACTGAACCACCCAGGTGCCCCTCTATTAACAATTCTTTATATTAAAATTTCCCGGCTCCATTTTCTGGTGCAGTGTCTCAGTCCCGTATACATCCTGACTGTGACAGGACATTGTGAACTTGAAACTTTCATATTTTCCTGGGGGATGACTCTTGCCATCATGAGGAAATCACTCTCCTTCTTCTTGGAGGTGCTCACTTGCTTTAAAGCCAAACTTACTTTGTTTTACGGTCATATCTTGGATCTTTTGTTTAGTATTTGTGTGAATTTGTTTTCTTTTGTCTTACTTTCCCCCTTTTTGTATCCTTATTTTTAAGGTGTGTTTGTGTAACTAGTGTATGGTTGGTTTTTTTTTTTTTTTTCATTCTTGTCCCTGGGGTGTTGCCTTCCTGGGGTTCTGGGGTTCTTTCAGGAAGCCAGGGGTTCTGAGGGCCTTTCTCTTTGAGGCAGTTGGAATCTCTGCATGGTTTCTCAGCTCTCTGATCACTAACGTAAAGGTGCCAGCTGCTGGAATCACCTCTCTTGGCTTCCTTTCCTTTTAGGCTTTCAGCTCCTGAAATCCTTGCTCCCTTAGTGGCCTTCCAGAATGCTCAAAGAGATTTTTCAAAAATATAATTGGTCTAGCTTTTGTGGTCATCTTGGAGGAAGGATTGTCTTGAAGCAAGTTCATCTGCTGTTGCTGTGAGTGGGAATCTGGAGATGCTCAGGCAGGAAAGTAAATTGGTCTCTTCAAGAAAATGACACACCTAAACAAGCATGCCAACAAGAGGAAGCAAGGAAGAAACATACATCACACACATAGCTCTTGCAAACCACACTGGGAGCACCTAGCTCAGGATGTGAAGAAATGCCATGCCTATTAAGAAGGGATAAACATTGAGGGCCTTAGGTTCAGAGGGTGGTCGATGCTCGATTGAAATGAGGAGGGAACCGGGTGGGGGGAGTTGTGCTGTTCCCAGAAGGACATGGGGCTACTCCTCTTGCCACTACTGGGTCAAGGCATGGAGAAACTGATGGAACACCATACCTGGAAGCCCTCTGATGCTGGGATAAGCATACAGGAATCTCTGCTAAGGTAAACCCAGATTGAATTTAATCAGTATTTAATTAAGGAAAATTTCAAACAGTTAGCTAGTTATATGTTGGTGGTTGTATTCCTTTGCAGGCTGATCTGTATCACACTTTATTTTGGTTTGTGGATAATTTTAAGTTATTCTGCTACAGGGCCTGGTGCCTTGAAAACCTCAGGAGTGCCAGTGGAAGGGACCCTGAGGATGAGAGAAGTTGCTGTGCCACCTCTGAATTCAGTAGTTTAAGCAGGAGCAAACTAGAACCTGTTGGGTCTCTTACCTTGGGTAAGCATTGTCTTTCGGTGCGAGGTGCTGGAAATGTAGACATGGTATTTTAGGATAGGACAATCAGATCTCTGGGACTGGTCTTGCCATGGAGAGCATCCTGGGTGATGAGGAGCCGCAGGGGGTGATGGGAAGAGATAAGGTTTGGAGTCAGGTGAGCCAGGTAACAATCCCTCTCAGCTGCTCATCAGCCGTGAGACTTGGAAGGTTCCTTAATCTCCCTGTGCTTCAGTTTCCTTACCTTACTGCCACCCTTCCAGGTCTACCATGAGGAATAGAAGAGATAATAAGTATAAAGGGCCTCCTTGGTGAGTATTCTTAACAGACATGAATTCCCCATCTTTGCCCTTTTCCCACGGAGAACATAAATGCAGACAATCTGGTTGGAGTTCAGGAGTACGCTGTTTCCCCCTGAGGAGCACGGGATGGACAGATTTACATCTAAGGGGCCCTTCAAAAGTGTCAGTTCCAAATTCAAGGATGGGGCAATCACGCAACCCAGTAAGTGAAGAACTTAGGACGACACTAGAGACCATTCTGGTCTGGTCTGAATGGAACCAGCTGTGACCTTAGGAGCAGATGGGAAGAACCCCATTGCCGGGGTCCCTTTGGTACCCACCTGATCCCTTTCAGTACCCACCTCCATTCTTCTTAACCCATCTCAAAACAACTTCTTAACTATGGCCCAAGGATGCACTATAAGGGAGGGAGCGGGGAGATCTGGGAGAAACTTTCTGCCTTTCCCAACTTTTATTTCATTTGGTTCTATAATCGTACTAATAACTTCCACGTCCTGAGTTCTTTGCTGTGTCAGGCAGTGTTTCGCATATGTTAACTTACTTGCCCTCAGTCACACAGCTTTTAAGTGTCAGAATTAAGATTCCTAGCCAGGCAGTCTGGCTCCAGTCTCTGCTCTGGTTCTCTGTTGATGCTTTGTATGCAAATTTGCTTTGTCTTTGCTGGTGGTTCCCCTTGTGAACTTGCCTCAAATTGAACCCCTTCCTCTTGCCTCCCAGACCTGTCCCCACTGCACTGAGGATTTTAGGCTCCACCACTTCCAAACCACGGGGAAAGCCAAGAGTTATCCTTGGCCTCTGCTGGTCACTTCATGCCTTGCGTTTAGACAATCACCAGTTTGCAGCAACGGGACGCCTCAGGTCTGCCTAAAATCTTAACCTGGATCCTCCACTCCCAGCACCAATGGATCGTTCATTCCTCCTTCCCTTCCTGCCTGGACTATGGTGTGAGTTACCAGCTTGCCAGTGGGGTCTCAGGTTCTAGCACTCCTGGCCTCCATCTGTTCTTTTCAGTTGGTCCCTTCATGTCAATGTCCTGTTTAAAAAACCTCTGATGGCCTCTTCTGACTCATGGAAGGTATTAGAACCTGAAGAGTATTGGCTCCACAGCTAGCCCTGTTGGGAATCTTAGCTTCACCATTTAGTACAAGTTTGTCAGCCTCTTGACTCTTTGGCTTTCCTACATGAAAATGGAGAATGGCTGGGACACTGACCTCATGGGGCTTGTTTTCAATCCAATTACTGGAGTATTTTTTAAGTTTTCCATGTTTTAGCCACTCGAACCCTCCTTATGTCAGGATTCAACAGTATTTGGACTCAGGGTCTGCTTGTTGTTGATGTTGTTGTTGTTGTTTTAAAGACTGTCCTTTTCCCCATTCCATGCCTGGTTAAACCATATTGAAAGAAGTGTTAAACAAGGGCCCCAAAGTCATGAAGAATTCTAAGGTGACTAAAAATCTTCCATTTGTGCTAGAATTTTTACTTGAAAGTAGCATGAGATGAGGGTCCGAGGAGGGACACTCCTTTGTCTCTCCAGCACACACCTGGAGCTGAGAGGGGATCACTGAGGGCGTGGACTGAGTAGGAAATGAATATAACAGGAGGCAGATACATTTAATAGAGACAAAGAAACTCTTCAGCAGCTCTGGAAAATGATGGTAGCCAACATTTATTGCTTCTTCTGTGGCAGGCACGGTGCTAAACACTTGTCACACATTATCTATCTCTTTTAATTTTCAAGACAAACCAGTGAGATCTCCATTTTGCAAATGAGGAGACTGAGATTTGGGGAGATGGAGTGGGTTGCCAGGATTTGAACCCAAACAGTCTGTTGCCAAAATCTATTATTTGTTATCTTTGCAATATTAATTCCTCAAAACTCTTCTGGAAAAAGAGGGTCCATTAGAAGAGTGGTTTTCAAAAATTTTGACTTTGATCCATAGTAAGAAATACATTTTATGTTGTGACCATGACTCAGGCCACACGCACACACACCCTGTCCACACAGACTCACACACACATGCATGCACACACACACACACACACACACACACACACACACACAGACACACGGATAGATACACAGGTATGGTCACACGTATACTCACATGTCCACATCTAAAAATGTAAAACACAGAAGTTTTATAAAATAATAATTGTTCTACCTATATGTTTTCTATTAAATTTATATTTCATTGTAAAAAGTGCTGATTTGTAACCCACTGAATTTGTGGAGACTTTCACTTTGAAAATGAGTAAATTATAAGATTTTTAGCTCCTTTTCAGGTCACTGGATCACCATTTGTCTTTACTTCTTAGAAGCTCTGGGGAGTTTATCCTGTCCATTAATCTGTCCAAGAAATACCTTCTTATCTATCCTGTGATATATAAACATTTAGCATCACATGGTTATAATATCTTAGGGTATTGTGTTGTAGAAATTTTCAAAAATGTATTTTATAGGGGCACCTGTGTGGCTCAGTGGGTTAAGCCTCTGCCTTTGGCTCAGGTCATGGTCTCAGGGTCCTGGAATTGAGCCCTGCATTGGGCTCTTTGCTCAGCAGGGAGCCTGCTTCCCCATCCCTCTCTGCTTGCCTCTCTGCTTACTTGTGATCTCTCTCTCTGTCAAATAAATAAATAAATAAAATCTTAAAAAAATGTATTTTATAAAATTGAGTGTGTGTTTGTGTGTGTATGTGTTTTGTAACAGGAGAATTTGCTTTTATTTCTCTTACTTACCAGAAGAAATTGTATTACACTAATCATTTCCATATGTACTTTTAAAGTTGCTTGGCTGGGTTAAAATTTTTTTCTTTAAGTTACAAGAGCATTGTATTCAAATGAAAAGAACAACCATAATAGTATTAATTAGAAGAGCAATAAGGTTTTGGTTTCCATGCAAATGAGCATAATTGAAGTAGAATTGCATTTTTGCAAACGGATTTTGAAACTTCAGTGGAGAAACTTGGATAAGTATTCTCAAAGCTAAAGCAACTGCAATCTGTATATGTAAATGAGATCAATTAATTTCAGCAGGCAAATGAGAAAATCAATGATTTTCAAAATCTAGTAATTTGGTAACCATTAGTTTCATTAGTCTTTCTGTTTTAAACTTAATTATTCAAATATAGAACCAGATTGAAGTATAATTTATGGGGAACTCATCCTTAAGTTAATTACATGCAAGCCTTTCCTCCTACAAATGGAAGAATTGAGGATGAAATTGTCAATGATTAGTGCAGGGCGTGGATTCTTCTGGTCATGGCTTGTTCAGGTCCCTCTTGGAAAACCGTGTAGGATGAGAGACCACTGGCTTTGACTGAGACCAGGGTTTAGATCTCAGCATTAACTCTAACTAACCAGGGGCTCTGGGGCAGTTTTCTGAGATTTAAAGAACTTCAGGTTTCTCAGCTATTAAATTAGAAAATTCAACCTGTACTACGCTGCAGAGCAGTCGTGGGGACAAATGAAGAAATGTGTACATACAACCTTCAGCACAGTCCCGGGCACGCAGAAGACACTCATTACAAGTAGCGCACGATCCTCCTCCCCCCCCTCCCCCACCTTTCTTTTTGGTTAGAGGAGGGCTTGTGTTTAGAAAATGTTGTTTTGGGGCATCCGGGTGGCTCAGCTGGTTAAGCATCTGACTTCTGTTCCGGTCATGATCCCGGGGTCTTGGTTCTGTGTTCAGCGGAGAGTGTGCAAGAGACTCTTTCTCTCCCTCTTCCCCTCCCCGTGCTCCTGCTTTCTCTCTCAAATAAATAAAACCTTGAAAAAGATGCTGTGTTTCTGCTTTTAAGGAGGAATGTATGGTCTAGTTGGTATTTTCCCTTTAGCTGGTAGTAATTTGGCCTGAAAGTGTTCTCTGAATCTCTTGCAGTATCACTTCCATCCAGAAACATGAGTTTTAGCAAACCAGTTACTGGAATTACTGAAAAGGCCAGGAGAGCAGATGAAATAGAGAATAGTTCATGTGGTTGGTTGGTTGGTTGGTTTTCTGTTTTTATTTCCACATTGCAACGATTAGTTCTTCTGACCACCTCTCACTTCCTGCTCTCACCAGACGGTCTTCTTACGACAATTGTAATAGCTCACACTGGTGTGTTATCTACTTAGCAACTCGGTGAGAAAACTGGGGCATGTATTATTGTTGACGTTACCTAAATGACAGAACCTGGGGCTTGGAGAGGTTGAGCCGACTACCTCCAGTCCCAGAGCTGGAAAGAAATGAAGCTTCAAACCCATGTCTGTCAGGTTCCAAGTTTTGAGCTTTCTTTTTCTAAAACAAGGCTTTTACACCATGTGGATGTAGCCCATGTCCAGGGCGAGCTTTGCTTGCAAGTGTGCATTTCACTGCAGACCCTGTTTAACTCTGGGAGACTGGCAGATGTGAATTGGTGTGCAGTGGTTGGAATTTCTCAGGGTCTAGAAGGCTGGTCAGCAGCTGGAAGATCATAAAGCTGCAGAGAATCCTCCCACCCAGAGAGACAAAAATCATCGGGGGTGCAAGGGCTCAGGAAAGCCATGCACCTTTCCCAGCTTCCTACAGGACATCCCTCTGGGATGTCCACTCTGACCTTAGCCTCCGTGTGTCCCTTGCATGGAAGCCTTGAGGCTCTCTTCCCTGCCTTCTCTTCCCCCTGCAATCTCTCCTTCTCTTGGGTCCCCCCACCCCCGTTCCTTCCCTCCTCCTGCCCTCTAGGCTGAACCTCTCCAGGAGTTATCTTTGTCTTTGCCATCTCTGCTGACACTCATTCTTGCCTCACAACACACCCCTCCTGCACCTGCGCATACACATCCTCACCCTCTGCTTCTCTGTCCTGGTGTCACTGTCCTGTTCAGGCCCCCAGTAGCTCTTCTGTGAGTTCTTCCTCTAGCACCCATAGACCTCTACCTCCTGTCCCTGGTCTCTCCTTCTGCCTGCTGCCAACCATTCATCCTATTTGGCCAGATTAGATGACCCGAGGAAAGGCTCTGATCCTGGCTCTCCTTTTGCAAAACTCTCAGTCTCCTCCTTGCAAAGTATATGGCAATCTGTTGCTAAGCTGTTTTCTAAGCTATTTTCCGTGGCTCAAATTCATAAACCCTCTAGATTATTCTCCCTCCTGAGGAAAGGTGTCAGCCTTTTCCAATGGCTGGGAGCTCCAAGGATATGCACTCCTTCTTGTTTGTCTCTGTGTCTCTGCCTCACAGCACAGTGCCCAGCGCAGAGCTGCTGTTCAGAAAACACTGGTTAAGAGGATCATCAGTAGGCCTAACCTCACTCTAGCTCCACATCAGATTTTTCAAGGAGGTTAAAATTTTTGTCAATTTATTACCTTATTTTTATTTTTTGTCAATTTATTACCTTATTTATTACCTTATTTTTGTCAATTTATTACCTTTATTTTATTTTTTGTGAAATATATAATATCTACTAAAGAGTATAAAAAATATGCATGAAGGTTTATGATAACACGTTGGAGACCATGTACCAACCCCCCAGGTTAAGAGACAGGACGTGACTTGCGCCTCAGAAATCCTCTGTCTTTTGCTCACTTTGAGCTTGGCCACCCTGTCGAGGAAGTCGCCATCCTGAATCCTGCAATAATCATCCTCTCATTTTTCTTTGTAGCAGCTCAGCTTTGTAAATCACCCTGGAGAAGAGAGAATTATTTTGCTTTGTCTGTTTTTGAGCTTGAAATGATTGTAATAATTCTGATCATGTTAGGACCCGGGCCTACCTTTTCCATGCAACATTATTATTTAGATCCGTGACTTGAATATACAGCTTAATTCCTGTTGGGGAATGTAGCTATGGTCCATTAATTTTTCCTGCTCTATCATAACCCATTTAACTCTATGTATGTATCTGTTCTCATGTTCTAGTATTACTTGATCCTATTCTAGGACAGTATTTGAGTTATTTCCGGTTTTGTGACATAGAGAACAACACTTCTGTAAAGATACTTACGGAAACAAGGGGGCTAGCTTCTCTGGGAGAGGTGACTAGGAAGGGAAGTACTGAGTTGCAGCTTATATGTATGTTGGACTGTTTTAGGTAATCCCAAGCTCCTTTCTGAGGTCTGAGCCCCAGTTCCTACTTGCGTCAGTGGTGCATGAGGATCTCACTTCCTTTCTTCTCCTCTGACTTTTACTTATTTGCCAATCTTATAGGTGTGAAATGGCATCTGACTGTGATTTAAATGTCTATTTCCCTAATTACTAGAGATTGAGAGTCTTTTAATATACTTATTCATCATTAATGTTCCTTCCTTGGTGAAATATGTCTTTGTCTATTACAAATTTTTTTAAATGTCTTTCACTTATTTTTCTCTATTGGCTCTCACACATCCATCTTTTTCAAAGAAATGGAACAAATAATCCTAAAATTTATATGGAACCAGAAAAGACCTCGAATAGCCAAAGGAATATTGAAAAAGAAAGCCAAAGTTGGTGGCATCACAATTCCGGACTTCAAGCTCTATCACATGTCTTTAAAAATTAATTTCTAAGTATTCTTTATGTATTCTAAACACTAATTGTTTGTTGGTTATATGTATTGCAAATCCTATCTCTAAATCTATAGGCTGTCATTTTTTTCTCTCCTTATAGTATCTTCTAATTTATTTTAAATGATTAAATATTAAGTATAAAAGTTTTCAAACATATATAAAATATAGAAGTGCTAGTTCAACGAACCATTTTTACTGCTCAACCATCTTCCCAAACTATCAATTTTCTGCCATTATTGATTTTTATAGTTCTTAACTACCATATTTTTATGTTAGGAGCCCTATATATCTATCTATATCTATATTTGTATCTATCTATCTATCTATATATGATTTTTTAATTATTTATTTGAGACAAAGAGCATGAGCGGGGGTGGGGAGGGACAGAGGGAGAGAGAGAAGCAGACTCCTGCTGAGCAGGGAGCGTGAAGCAGGGCTCGATCCTAGGACCCTGAGATCATGACCTGAGCTGAAGGCAGATTGCTTATCCAACTGAGTCACTCAGGTGCCCCTTTATGTTAGAATATTAAAATGATCTCAAATGTATCATTTTATGTATGGCATGTTTTGATAAATAAAATTTTAATGTGGTGAAAATTTCCATTTTTTCCCCTTTATGGATTATACTTCTTGTGTCCAGTTTAAAAAATCCTTTGCAACTCTGAAGTACAAAGGATATTACATTCTTCCCATACTGTGATGAAAGATCAGCTTTTTTTCTCCTTGTCTGTTATGGGCTACTATTTTTGTGACATATAATAAAAATAAATTACCAGAAAGGTGAGTTTTTTAAAAAAGATTGTATTTATTTATTTGACACAGAGAGAGAGAGAGACAACGAAGAGAGGGAGTAGAAGCAGGGGAATTAGGAGAGGGAGAAGCAGGCTTCCCACAGAGCAGGGAGCCCAATGTGAGGTTTGATCTCAGGATGCTGGGATCATGACCTGAGCCAAAGACAGATGCTTAATGACTGAGCCATCCAGGTGCCCCAGAAGGATGAAATTTAAAAAAAAATACAAAAAATAGAAGCCCCTATTTTTTTTATTACCAGATCCAACAACAACAACAAATTATTTCATAACATTGCTGGAAACATTTCTAATGTGTACTCTCAATTTTTGTTCCAAATAGATCACAGATCAGGTTAAGAAAAGTTTATAGTCTGATACTAATCTGTGAGTGCACTTTTTTCCTCCTACATTGTTTTCTGGCAGTTTCATTATTTAGTATTTTACATTTTGGTCTTTTTTTTTTTTTTTGCTAAAAGATTTTATTTATTTATTTGGCAGAGCAAACAAGATTGAGAGAGAGAGAGAGAAAGAGAGAGAGAGAGCATAAGCAGGGGAAGGAGCAGAGGTAGAGGGAGAAGCAGACTCCCCAGCCAGCACAGAGCCCAATGTGGGGCTTTATCCCAGAACCCCAAGATCATGACCTGAGCTGAAGTCAGATGCTTA
The DNA here is from genome assembly GCF_022355385.1 of Mustela nigripes. Taxonomy (NCBI): domain Eukaryota; kingdom Metazoa; phylum Chordata; class Mammalia; order Carnivora; family Mustelidae; genus Mustela; species Mustela nigripes. The sequence goes on from NC_081563.1 coordinate 8,142,262, forward strand.
ACCAGCTGAAACACCCAGGTGCCCCTACCTATATTTCAGTCTTCAGTTGACCTGGAACTGATTTAATATAGTTAGGTGTGAGGTCAAAATCCAAATATCACTTTTCCTACAGAAATACTTTATCGTCCTAGTGTCATTTATTAAGAAGACTGTCCATCCATTACTGATTTACACTTCCACTTTTGTTATAAATCGATACGTGTGGATTTACCTCTGGGCTCACTGTTCTCATTTGCTTATTTGGATATTAAATAATGTACTTTGAAATAAACCATAGGTCAAAGAGAAGAAATCACGAGAGAACTTAGAAAAGGTTTGGAGTCAATGAAAACAGTATTCAAAATCTGTGGGATTCAGCTAAAGCAGTGCTTAGAGAATTTACAGCTTTGCCTATGTCAGAAAATAAAAGTTTAAAATTAGTGGTGTAAGTTTGTCTCTTAAGAAGCTATTTAAAGGTACAAATTGAAAGTTGGAGGAAAGAATTAATAAAGATCAAAGAAGAAGTCAATGAGATAGGTATCAAGGAATCACTGGAGAAAATTAACAAAGCCAAAATTTTGTTATTCGAAAAGATGAATAAAATTGATAAATCTTTAGTAAAACTAGTAAAGAGAAAAAATAGAAACCACACACTATTAATGTGTGGAATCACAACAGATCCTAAGGACATTAAAAAAAATGATATAATATTATGAACAATTTTATGGAAATAAGATGAAAACTTTGAGGAAATGTACAGATTTCATGGAAAATGCAACTTACCAAAAAGATGTAAGAAGAAATAAAATATTTGAATAATCATATTTATCTCATAGTTAAAACCCCTCCCATTAATACCAAAATCAGACAAAGACATCATGAGAAAACTATATGCCAATATCTCTCATGAATATAGATGCAGGAATCTTCAACAAAATATCAGCAAATTGAAACCAACAATGCATAAGAAAGAATTACTATATAGCACGAATAAGACCCACATAAGTATAATCAATGGGTCTTTGCAGAGGAGTAAGGCAACACAATAAAGCAAAGATTTTTTTTTTAAGATTATTTATTTATTTGAGAGAGAGAGATCACAAGTAGGCAGAGAGGCAAGCAGAGAGAGAGGGGGAAGCAGGCTCCCCCCCTGAGTGGAGAGCCAGATGTGGGGCTTTCCCAGGACCCTGAGATCATGACCTGAGCCGAAGGCAGACACTTAACCCACTGAGCCACCCAGGTGCCCCAAGCAAAGATGTTCTTCAGTAAATGGTGCTGGAACAACTTTTCATCCACATACAAAAAGGAAAATCTAGACCAGACCTTATACCTTTCATGAAAATTAACTCAAAATGTGTCATAGACTTAAATGCAAAATGCAAAACTCCTGGAAGACAACATAGGATAAAATTTATAGGACACAGGGTTTGGTGATGACTTCTTCTTCTTCTTATTTTTTTTTTTTCATTTCATTTTATTTTATTTCTTTTTAGTGTTCCAAAATTTGTTGTTTATGTACCATACCCAGTGCTCCATGCAATACCCACCACCAGGCTCACCCAACCCCCCACCCCCTCCCTTCCCCAAACCCTCAGTTTGTTTCTTAGAGTCCAGTCTCTCATGGTTTGTCTCCCCCTCCAATTTTCCCCCAACACCCTTCCCCTTTCCATCTCCCAGTGTCCTCCATGTTAGTCCTTATGCTCCACAAGTAAGTGAAACCATATAATAATTGACTATCTCTGCTTAGCTTATTTCACTCAGTATAATCTTTTCCAGTCCTGTCCATGTTGATATAAAAGTTGGGTATTCATCCTTTCTGATGAAGGCATAATACTCCATTGTGTATATGGACCATATATTCTTTATCCATTTGTCTGTTGAAGGACATCTTGGTTCTTTCCACAGTATGGCAACTGTGGCCATTGCTGCTATAAATATTGGGATACAGATGGCCCTTCTTTTCACTACATCAGTATCTTTGGGGTAAATAACCAGTAGTGCAATTGCAGGGTCATAGGGAAGCTCTATTTTTAATTTCTTAAGGAATCTCCACACG
>NC_081563.1:8144396-8154528 GCF_022355385.1 Mustela nigripes
GTGGCCATTGCTGCTATAAATATTGGGATACAGATGGCCCTTCTTTTCACTACATCAGTATCTTTGGGGTAAATAACCAGTAGTGCAATTGCAGGGTCATAGGGAAGCTCTATTTTTAATTTCTTAAGGAATCTCCACACTGTTTTCCAAAGTGGCTGCACCAACTTGCATTCCCACCAACAGTGTAAGAGGGTTCCCCTTTCTCCACATCTTCTCCAACACTTGTTGTTTCCTGTCTTGTTAATTTTTGTCATTCTAACTGCTGTAAGGTGGTATCTCAATGTGGTTTTGATTTGAATATCCCTGATGGCTAATGATGATGAACATTTTTTCATGTGTCTGTTAGCCATTTTTATGTCTTCTTTGGAGAAGTGTCTGTTCATGTCTTCTGCCCATTTTTTGATGTGATTATGTTTTTTGTGTGTTGAGTTTGAGGAGTTCTTTATAGATCTTGGATATCAGTCTTTGTCTGTAGTGGCATTTGTGTATATCTTCTCCCATTCCGTGGGTTGCCTCTTTGTTTCGTTGACTGTTTCCTTTGCTGTGCAGAAGCTTTTAATCTTGATGAAGTCCCAAAAGTTCATTTTTGCTTTTGTTTCTTTCGCTGTTGTGAGACATGGAGAAGTTGCTGTGGCCGATGTCAAAGAGGTTACCTCCTATGTTCTCCCCTCGGATTTTGATAGATTCCTGTCTCACACTGAGGTTTTTTATCCATTTCAAGTTTATCTTTGTGTATGGTATAAGAGAATGGTCGAGTTTCATTCTTCTACACATAGCTGTCCAATTTTCCTAGCACCATTTATTGAAGAGACTGTCCTTTTTCTAATGTATATTTTTTCCTGCTTTGGCAAAGGTTATTTGACCATAGAGTTGAGGGTCCATATCTAGGCTCTTTACTCTTTTCCACTGGTCTATATGTCTGTCTTTGTGCCCGTTTGGTGATGACTTCTGATAAATAACACAGAGGCACAGTTCATGAAAGCAAAGAAGTAAGAAGTTGGACTTTGTCAAACCTAAAACTGTCTGCTCTGTGGAAGACACTGTCAACAAAATAAAAGCACAAACCACAGACTGAGAAAAAATATTTGCAAGAGACTATTGATGGAGTACTGTTATCCAAATATGCAAAAAACTCTTAAAACTCAACTGACTGAAACCATCACAGATACCTTAGCAAAGAAGATATACAGATGATAAGGCTATGAAAAGATGCTCCACATCATATGTCACCAAGGAAATGCAAATTAAAACAACCACGAAATACCACCATATACCTATCCAGAATGACCAAAGTCCAGAACACTGGTACTACCAAATGCTGGTGAGGCTGTGGAGAAAGAGGAACACCCATTCACTGCTGGTGGAATTGCAGAGTGATGCAGCCACTTTAGAAGACAATTCGGTACTTTCTTGCCAAACTGAACATACTCCTCCTACACAAGCCAGTAATTGCCCTCCTTGATATTCACACAAAGTCGTTAAAAATTTCATGTCAACATGAAATCGAGCCCATGAATATTTGTAACAGTATTATTCATAATGGCCCAAGCTTGGAAGCAACCAAGATGTCCTTCATTGTGAACAGATGAGAAACCATGGTACACTCAGATACTGGAGTATATTTAGTGCTTAAAAGAAAGGAACTATTAAAACATGAAAAGACACAGAGGAGACTTACGTGCATATTACTCAGTGAAAGAAGCCAGTCTGAAAAGTGTACTTACTGTATGATTTCCAGTATGTGACTTTCTGGAATGGCAGAGCTGGGGAGACAGTAAAAGTCAGTGGTTATTGGGGGTAGACAGGGAGGGATGAATAGGTAGAGCACAAAGGGTTTTTAGGGCAGTGAAAACAGTCTGTATGACACTATGATTATGGATACATGTAATAATTACACATTTGTCTAAACCATAGGATATATAACACCAAGAGTGAATTCTAACATGAGATATGCACTTTGAATGGTTGTTTACATGTGAAATTTATCAAAGCTCTTCAAACGCTACATGTAAAATATGTCAAATTTATTGTGTGTAAATTATCTTTAATAAAAACGTTAACAGTGGAAACAATTTATCAAAGGACCACAAGCAGAGTGTCAAGATAAACTGTAAATCTATACTGTGAACATATAATAGTTTAATATCTAAACCCCTACAAAGATCAAAAAGAAGACAACAAACATAGGAGGGAAAGTATTAGGCAAGAGACAGAAAGGAGCATTTCAGAGAAAAGAGCATGTGAAATGGCCCAGAAACATATGCAAAGACACTCTATCTCTTTAGGAATCAGGGAAATGCAGACTAAATGACAAACGGACACTATTTCTGCCCGATGAGATTGGCAAAATCTAAGTATTGAAGAAGAGTAGAGAAAATGGAACTTCAAAAAAAAAAAAAAAAAAGAAAGAAAGAAAATGGAACTTCAGAGCACACTGTGGGAGTGTGAAATGTGTATGGATATGTGGGAAACGCTGACATTATCTTCAGGTGGATCTCCGTAGGAGATCTGACTCAGTGAGTCCTTGTAGGCACACACAGCGGACGGACACACCCTTGTTCATGTGCAACAGTGAATCCTAAAAAAATATGTACATTAAGTTGAATGAGATACTATTTGTAGAGTCCCCAAGACAACAAAGTTTTACAGCTGTTTAGAGATAAGAATTGTTTAGTTATGTGAAAACAAGGCACTAATAAGCTGAAAATTCAGAATCATGTTTTTCTGTGGGATGAGGGGAAGGGGGAGGGGTACCTGAAATGAATCATAAGAATCTATTTCTTCACTCCGGTGGGGGGTACCATGGTGCTTGTGTTGTCACTGTGTATACTTGGTCTATTTCTTGCCTATATATAATTTTGGATATATGATCTTTTCATGATAAACCATTTCAAAGGCTTTATATACAGTCTTAAAAATATCTCTAGCACTTGACCTAGCGTCACTGCGTGCAGCAGGGCAAACACCTTGCAGGTTAAATGGAGCACCTGCCTGTCCTGAAAGAAGAGAGCTGGACCATTCAGCAGGAGACAGGGAGCCCTTCATGGGCGGGGCCTGGAATGCCAGGAGATGCTGGGGGGTGTGGGCCGTGAGCACTGGGCCTGAGAAAGTTTAGCCAAGCCTCCTGAGGGGAAGCTGCACTCAGGCAGGGGAGTATTAAGGGCTGGGAAGGGTCCACCAGGCCTTCCACAGAGTAACAGCATTGGAGAGCAATTCAGACCAAGACTCAGGGCTTGCCTTCGTTTTCCTGGTTCACACACAACCGGCCACAGGAAGAGGGACCGCGTGCCGTCACTGCAGGTGGATTCGCTGCTGCCCTTGGCAAAGGAGGAGCCGAAATGAGGCTTCAGAGGATGCGGTATTTCTTGTACCTCGAAAGTAATGGATCCTTAATCCCTACCCAACCCCGTAGAGATGAATCAGCGGTACAATGGTTTCATAACAGGACATTCATGAGCTATAATTTCAGAAGTGGGGATATTTATATCTAAATTTAAAAGTCTAAGTATCTATAATATATACATACTTATATGGTCTAGCTCATATATCATATATCATCATGTAAATAAACATCATAGATGTAATATACAAACACAAATAAATAGTATGTGTATATTGTGTATATGTAATATACATAGATTGTATATGTATATATATCAAATACACATATACATATATGTGTACACATATATACATATTTATAAAATGTAAATGTATACTGACAGTATAGATTTAAATACAAGAAAATAATGCTATAAATATATAACTATAATACTGAAGATAGACAAATATGTTTATAAATATTAAAATGTTTATCTACTTTCTGATACAGATATTATTGTTACGAACATCCCATTAGATCCAGTAAAATGGTGGCTGATGTTATCTGTAAGTGGTGAGATTATAGATTATTTTTGGTCTTGTATGTTCTGACTTTCCCACAGGGTCTACAAAAGCATGTATTGCTTATTAAAAATGAAATATATGGTGATTGATTTCAAGAAAAGTGCATAATCAGAGAGACCCAGGGCACCTGTGTCTTGGAGCTTCTGGTCCCAGGCTGGCTGCTCAGTGTTCAGGGTCCTTTGCGCAAGCTTCAGTGGTGAACTTGGCCGTTGTCTCCAGCGTAATGCCTGCAGTTTTGGCAGAAACAACATCAGTCAAAACATTAAAGGGAAGAAAGAGTTCAGGCCGAATTTACAAGTATCTCCATCGGAGGACAGACGACGTGAGCTTTCGCATTGTGGATCGAAACGATGCAACACACGGGAAACCCAGCATTGCGGGGAGGTTACCGATCCCTGGGAAGGCCGGAGCCTCTGATGGGAGGCTGTTGGGCTTTCTCTTCTTTTGATCTGGTGGCGGGGGTCGCTCTGACGTGCTGAAGGTGAAGAAGTTGTTTCTTGAGGATGTCTTCTTACATTCTAGGAGGTTAGGTCTTCATTGCCCCGAGTGTGTCTCAGTCTAGGAAGACCTGGAGACAAAGTCTGGTGAAAAAGTAAAAAAACAAAGGCCTCTGTTTAAGGAATGCTTACCCTAGGCTGGCCCTGGCTGGGCTGTTTCCTTTCTAGGGTTTCCCTGAATCCTTACTAACATCTCGCCGTGGGTGCCAGTGTCATCCTTCACAGACGGGCTGAGCAAACTTCTCTAAGGAACAGAGCTTCGCAGCAGTCTAGCTCAATGGCCCTGGACTCAGGCCTCCTGACTGTCAAGTCTGGGCACGCGGTGACTCTGCTGTAGATCTGTCGCCTGCTGCTGGGCACTGATGTCTAGCATCATTCTTACCTTTTGCTAAAACTGAAGGTTTTGGTGTATGTTTAATACCTGGAGAGAAACAAATGCAGGTGTGATTTACTTAGTGCTTCTCATTTCTAAGGGGCTGGGCGATTTTCTCATCAGAATCTTGATCACCTTATGAGCCAGCATTTATACAAACAGCCTGGAAAGTGGAAACGGATCTCCACAGTACCGTTGTCAGAACCAACATGCCTTCTGCTGCCGCTGTTCGTCTTGGCCCGTGTGTATACCTGTGGAGATGTGCACCTGTGGAGATGTGTGGCTGGAACCATACCATTGACAGGATTTTTGAGTAAACTTGCCATAATGGCCTAGTCAAAACCATAATGTGGAAAAGATATGAAAGTAATCTTGTAAGTAGAGCAAATTAATAGCAAAGCTTAAGGTGAGAGGGGCCATGAATGACACAGAATTCCCAATATCAAGCTAAAAAACCAGGCCAGTAAAGAACCAACACAATTTTCTAGCATGCAGTTAAAATCCAACTTGCCTCTGGGTGATTTCCACCTACATAAAGTTGAAGTGAAACTCTTGACGGCGTGCTGTTGATTTCCTTGCATGGAGAGGAGAACCCCGCTCTTTCTCCACTGCCCACCAGCTGTGGGACCCTGGTCAGCCCCTGAATGCCTCCAAGCCACTGTATCTTCATCTGCAAAATGGGCATTTTCATCTGTATCTGCCAGGAACATCATGATTGCTAGCGAGGAAGCAGGCAGAACACCTGCACGTGGGCTGCTAGGCAGAGCGGAGGAGGGCTTTCGGTATCAGTGGTGGGCAGGGAGCTTTATTCAGGGCTGGATTAGAAAGACAATCTCTTGGGGCAACTGGATGGCTCAGTTAAGTGTCTGACTCCATTTTTGGCTCAGATCATGATCTCCGGGTTATGAGATGGATTCCTGTGTTGGAGTCCACACTGGGCATGGGGCCTGCTTAAGATTCTCTGCCTCTGTCCCCCACCACCACTTTGTGGCCCCTTGCCGTCCTCCTGCGTGGGAGGGCTTTCCCTGAGGTCTTGATTTCTCTGATCCTCTGGTTAACTTCTCCCCAATGTCTGAGTGCACTAGGCTTCTTAGGATGGTGGTTGTTTTTAGTTTAACTTTTAAAGAAATCTAGGAGAGGAGCTTTGAGCAACGGCCTGCCGAGGTCTCTTGCAAAGAAGTGGTGGCCAGCCATTGGGATAAGAATATTGAAAACAATATAAAAAGCACCAGCTCATGACTTAGACGCCCCTGGTTTCAAATTCCTGTGACCTTGAACTAGTTACTTAACCTTCCTGAGCATCAGTTTCGCTGTGGGTAATATGTTCATATTTATTAAGCCTGTATTTATTAAGCACCTACACCACCTGTCAGCCCTGGAGCTAAGGCAGGGAGCAAGAGGACCAGTAGAAGGTGAGGCGGTGTGATGATTAGGAGTGTGGAGGTAGCCTGGGGGCCTGCTGGGATCCTGGGCTGGGGTCCGTGGGCCTCCTGCATGAAGTGGTGTTTCTGATGAGACCTGGGACAAGGGTGGGAGAAGGTACAGAAGGAGATGTTACAAAACCCCACCCTCAGAGGGGCTCTGGCAAGGGGGAAATGAGATTGCACACAGAATTCCCATACATACATACGTGTATGTATGACACGTACATACCTTGTGTCAGCTGGTACCTGGTAAGCGACCCACGTACATTCCCATGCCCAGAAGAAGAGCTTGATAAGCTGCAGAATGAGAATGACCCTTACTGGTCACCTAGTCCCTTCTGGCTTTCTAATCTACTGGTTGGTCCAGAGCTGTTGGCCTCAGGAGCTGGGGCCACATATGCCTGGGTTTCATCCCCTGAGGATACGAGTTCAGTAGGGGAAGTGAATCTAGATTGTTGAAGAATTGTTCCTGGTGGTTCTTATCTAGCCTAGCTGCTTCTCCTAACCCTGTAGGAGAGGGGGAGGTTGTAATTCAGGATGGGTGAGGGAGTTCCCAAGGGCGCACAGCGAGTAGAGGGTGTTGTCAAGGGGTTCAGAGTACCAGATGGGGTTGGAGGGCAGGGCAAAGGAGTCTCGGGAGCCTAGCTCTGAGGGTGTGTTCAGGATGAGCCTTCCAGCATCTGCATTTCTTCTAAGCATCTTCCGTGTTGGCGGCCAGGGGGCTGCTGGGAACCCATCCTGGTGTTGTCTGCTGTTGGCGCAGGAGCTGGGGCTGGGCTGCGGTGTGTGGTGGCTGGGCTGCCAGAATGACTCTGGGCTTGTTGTCCTGAGGCTGGCAGAGAGATTGGAAAATGGGGCTGGGCAATTTCCATGCGATCTCTCCCTCTAATGCAGTTCTGCCCTGAGATCCAGGAAGTCCAATCACTGCGGAGATGAAGTGACAACACGGCCACAGTGTATGCCACAGTCTGTTGTCTCCAGAGGAGTGTGGAGACCCGTAATTGGGTTGACACCCTTTAGATCTCCCTTCCCACGAGGGAGGGAACATGTTGTAATTAAGTTTATTCATTGAGCCCTCCCGCCTGCTGTCCCAAGGATGTGTGGCCTGGCACTGCCCAGACCTTGATCGTCACGGCCCTGTTCATGCAATATCCAGTCAACCAGACATGCCCTCCTTTTGCTGCCCCTGCTCACGTTTGGCCCTGGGGGTGTGAGTTGAGAATGTACTGATTAAAACGACAAAATCTTTTGGACAGGTGCCATGACTGGCTGGGAGGCTACCAGCGCAGTCTCCTGATCGCTTGCGCAGACTGTGTCTCTAACATCCTGTTCGGCCATGGACTGATATTTAAGCAGCTGATTCTGTCTTGCTTGTTGAGTTAATTGAAGTGGAATAGGGCAAGCGTGGGAAGAGTGTCAACTGCTCCCTGTGTCCAACAAGGTTGGAAATAGAGCACTTGAACATAGAAATCCATGGTGACTCTTATTAAATTTAATTTGCAACCCAATTATGTCCTTTGTTCTGATTCTGAGCAGTACCAACTACGAATCCGTTCCCACCACGTTCATCTCTATTGGACCATCAAAATAATTTTCTTGCAAAAGCAAATTTGGAATTTCTATAACTACTTGAAATGGGGGTGATAGGTCATGGTGGGATTTTCTTTTAAAATTGGCATATTAAATATTTATTTTTGTGTTATTAACAGCCAGAGTTCTGCTGATCTTTTATTCAATTATATATATTTTTTCTACAATGGCCACAAATAATACCATCTGAGGAAAACAGTGATGTGATAGTTAGGTAACACTTTTAGGGGCGAGGGAGAGATGACAATGGTAATATTAATCCCATATATAATAAGTCATATCATGAGATCTTCTCTTTTCGAATGTTCTAGGTATGTAACTCACCTTATATAATTCTATCCTTTTAAGAATACTCTCAGGTAGATAGTATATCCGGTTCACAAAGAAAGAAGATCAGTTTTGGGAGGGTAAAATAACTTTCCCAGGGTCAAAGATCCACAAAATATCAGAGTTGGTACCAAACTCAGACCTATCTTCAAATTCATGCTCTTCCAAAAAAAAAAAAAAAAAAAATTTATAATACAAGCATTGTGGGAGGTTTCTGTTTTCAAAATGTCCTCTCTATTCCCCAATAGCTGAAGCCAAATTTTTCCTATTATTTTTCCTTCACACCTCATTTCCTTGATTGGAAAGTCATTGTCAATTTAATAATGACTTTTTTCAGGGAAAAATAAAAATAAGCATTTCTACTCCACTGTCTCTACTTATTGAATATAAGACAGCCCAACATCAAAAATAATAAATTGCTGCTATTAATATTATGCTTGTCATGTTGTTATTCACCGTGTACTTTCACAGTAAAGAAATATGGTCAGTGTTGCATACGTACCACTGTGGGGTGGAGGACCTGAATCCCTGTCTACACAGAAACCCAAGAACAACGGCAGAAGTAGAGGATTTCCAGTGTGGAGGGCTGTGCTCTGCTTTGTGATTTCTTGGGGGGGGGTTATTGGGGCAGCACAGGGGAAGGCCTAGGGCTGGGGGCTGGAGGCAGGAAGGCTGGTTAGGTGAGGTCCGCAGCCCAGGGCAGAGGTAAGCCTTGACACGGGCTGCGGTGCTAAGCTGGAGAGGAGTGGGATGGGTTGGCTATGGGAAGAGGGAAGTGGAGCGGGCTGGATGAGGCTGTGGATGGAATGTTCTGGCGTAGAAGAGGGAGGTGTGTTGGGGCACCTGGGTGGCTCAGTGGGTTAAGCCACTGCCTTCGGCTCAGGTCATGATCTCAGGGTCTTGGGATCGAGTCCCTCATCGGACTCTCTGCTCAGCAGGGAGCCTGCTTTCGTCTCTCTCTCTCTCTCTGCCTGCTTCTCTGCCTACTTGTGATCTTTCTCTGTCAAATAAATAAATAAAATCTTAAAAAAAAAAAAAAAAAAAGGAGAGGAAGGTGTGTTAAGCTGACCACTCTGTCTCTGGCAGCAAGACTGTGGTTGGAGCGCCTAGAGAGGACTCGGGTGGGACAGGGGACGGAGGGGAGCAGGGAAGGGCTGGGACTTTTCCGGGGTGATGTCAGACTCTGGCTGATTGCTTCCTGTCTGCCCCTCTTTCTACTAACCCCACGGGAGGAGTGAGTCTTGGAGGCTTTTAGAAGGTTGGGCAGATTCATTTAGATTTGACAAGAGAGGTGATTGGGAGCAGACTTCCAGAAGTGACTATGAATCTAGACTAGATCAGGAATAGAAAACTATCAGTTGCATTTTTCTGCTGTTCCTTGAGCTCCCCAGCCCATTCTGATTCTCTGACCCCGTACTTCACCAGGTAATTAAATTAAGCAAATGTAAATACCATTTCATAAATGCAGGACCATGCTTTGGGGCTGCTTTTGTGTTCAGAGTTCTCATTAGCAGCCTGAGTTCTCTCTCATTTACATGCAAGGAAGTGCAGCGACTAAGAAAACTGCACACTCACAGAAAACTGCACAAAAAGATAAATTGATAAAGCTATAGCTGACAATTGTGTGTATATGGTGACATCATTTTGCTAAACATAACAACTTTTTGTGCTTATGACCGATAACCATTTTGCATTCATTAAAGGTGTCATTGTTAAGGAGCATAGTCTGCTGTTTTCTTAAAGTTATCATTTACTGTGAACACTTTTTTCTTTTCTTTTCTTTCTTTCTTTCTTTCTTTTTTTTTTTTTTACTGTTTATTTTTCTATGTGATGGGGCCAGGGAAAGAAAAAGAAACCATCATACTCACGAGAATGGCTCCCTAAATTTTAAAAGTAAGATTCCCCACCCTCCTGTGTTAGAGGTTCAGATGCCCCCTAGGACCTGACTGGAAACTCTAGCACAAGTACATCTCCCGTGTGAGCTTCCCAGAAGAGGACCAGATGCGGCTTGTGTT